>NC_088680.1:65550765-65870567 GCF_950023065.1 Planococcus citri | reverse complement strand
ATTTTTTAGGGAAGCCTGTGGGGCGGATTTGCACAATGAATAGTACCAAAAACCCCACTTATGGGCATCGCCCGTGAAAATGAACGTCATATTCGAAATCAGCGACCCCAAAATTAGTCCAAAATCGTCTTTGTCGTGGACCAGTAGCTCACTTTTATCCATTCCATTTTGGATTCTACCATTGCCTACTAGGGAGTAGGCAGAAGGGGGCAAAAAAAAACCTGGATAAAATGTCGCCCAAACGATCTGAAAATTTGGGCCCGGGGGTTTTTCGAGGTGCTGAGTTCATTGCCGGCATCGGTTTCCCACCAAACTCAAGCCATCCGGCTGAAATTCAAGGTTTTTGACAAAAATGTGAATTTTTCAAGAATCGAATCAAAGCAAAAGAGTCGGGAATGGGTTCCCAGGGGGTTATCGGGGTCGAGGAATTCATTGCGATGATCGGTAGCCTGCTACAGTGCGATGGGAAGCCTGTGGGGTGGTTTTGCACAATGAAAAGTACCAAAAACCCCACTTATGGGCATCGCCCGAGAAAATGAACGTCATATTCGAAATCAGCGACCCAAAATTAGTCCAAAATCGTCTTTGTCGTGGACCAGTAGCTCACTTTTATCCATTCCATTTTGGATTCCACCATTGTCTACTAGGGAGTAGGCAGAAGGGGACAAAAAAAAAACCTGGATAAAATGTCGCCCAAACGAGCTGAAAATTTGGGCCCGGGGGTTTTTCGAGGTGCTGAGTTCATTGCCGGCATCGGTTTTCCACCAAACTCAAGCCATCCGGCTGAAATTCAAAGTTTTTGACAAAAATGTGAATTTTTCAAGAATCGAATCAAAGCAAAAGAGTCGGGAATGGGTTCCCAGGGGGTTATCGGGGTCGAGGAATCCATTGCGATGACCGGTAGCCTGCTACAGTGCGATGGGAAGCCTGTGGGGCGGATTTGCACAATGAATAGTACCAAAAACCCCACTTATGGGCATCGCCCGTGAAAATGAACGTCATATTCGAAATCAGCGACCCAAAATTAGTCCAAAATCGTCTTTGTCGTGGACCAGTAGCTCACTTTTATCCATTCCATTTTGGATTCCACCATTGCCTACTAGGGAGTAGGCAGAAGGGGACAAAAAAAAACCTGGATAAAATGTCGCCCAAACGATCTGAAAATTCGGGCCCGGGGGTTTTTCGAGGTGCTGAGTTCATTGCCGGCATCGGTTTCCCACCAAACTCGAGCCATCCGGCTGAAATTCAAAATTTGAAAATGGTGCATCCGGGGGTTTTTTGGGACGACGAATTCAATTTCAAAAGTGCACTTTTCTGAATGGGACAGGTAGTACCTTCATTTTGGCAGCGCATTTTTTTGGTCCCCGAAAAAAAAATACAAAATCAACTTCTAGAGCACTTTTGGCGATTTACTAACATCATTACTCTATAAGCACTTGGTTAATTTGCTGAAATTCCTCATCACTCAACAGTAATGTGCCGATATTACTACCTTAATTGTAATTGATTCTAAGTCTAAAATTGTCCAATAAAACTTACCAAAATTACCTTATTAAGTAGTAATTTACTAACCAAAATCACCATAGCCCATTTCAGCTCGTTTGGGCGACATTTTATCCAGGTTTTTTTTTGTCCCCTTCTGCCTACTCCCTAGTAGACAATGGTGGAATCCAAAATGGAATGGATAAAAGTGAGCTACTGGTCCACGACAAAGACGATTTTGGACTAATTTTGGGTCGCTGATTTCGAATATGACGTTCATTTTCTCGGGCGATGCCCATAAGTGGGGTTTTTGGTACTTTTCATTGTGCAAAACCACCCCACAGGCTCCCCATCGCACTGTAGCAGGCTACCGATCATCGCAATGAATTCCTCGACCCCGAAAACCCCCCAGGATCCCATTCCCGACTCATTCGCTGGAATTCGATTCCTGAGAAATTAACATTTTCATCAAATACTTGAAATTTCAGTTTTCTATGAATTCAAACCCAGTTTGCACGAGAACAAAGAGGTTTCATGAGCTGCGGTTTGCGGCATTGAATTCGTCGTCCGAAAGAACCCCCGGATGCACTATCTTCAAATTTCAAATCGCAAACTCGCGCGGACCTTTCATTCATGCACACTGCAAGGTATAGACCTTCCAATTTGCAATTTTTGTGGGTACCGCGCGACTTGCGACTTTGCACTCGGGAAGCAACGGTGTTGGACTAATTTTGGGTCGCTGATTTCGAATATGACGTTCATTTTCACGGGCGATGCCCATAAGTGGGGTTTTTGGTACTTTTCATTGTGCAAAACCGCCCCACAGGCTTCCCATCGCACTGTAGCAGGCTACCAGTCATCGCAATGGATTCCTCGACCCCGATAACCCCCTGGGAACCCATTCCCGACTCTTTTGCTTTAATTCGATTCTTGAAAAATTCACATTTTTGTCAAAAACTTTGAATTTCAGCCGGATGGCTTGAGTTTGGTGGGAAACCGATGCCGGCAATGAACTCAGCACCTCGAAAAACCCCCGGGCCCAAATTTTCAGCTCGTTTGGGCGACATTTTATCCAGGTTTTTTTTTGTCCCCTTCTGCCTACTCCCTAGTAGACAATGGTGGAATCCAAAATGGAATGGATAAAAGTGAGCTACTGGTCCACGACAAAGACGATTTTGGACTAATTTTGGGTCGCTGATTTCGAATATGACGTTCATTTTCTCGGGCGATGCCCATAAGTGGGGTTTTTGGTACTTTTCATTGTGCAAAACCACCCCACAGGCTTCCCATCGCACTGTAGCAGGCTACCGATCATCGCAATGAATTCCTCGACCCCGAAAACCCCCCAGGATCCCATTCCCGACTCATTCGCTGGAATTCGATTCCTGAGAAATTGACATTTTCATCAAATACTTGAAATTTCAGTTTTCTATGAATTCAAACCCAGTTTGCACGAGAACAAAGAGGTTTCATGAGCTGCGGTTTGCGGCATTGAATTCGTCGTCCGAAAGAACCCCCGGATGCACTATCTTCAAATTTCAAATCGCAAACTCGCGCGGACCTTTCATTCATGCACACTGCAAGGTATAGACCTTCCAATTTGCAATTTTTGTGGGTGCCGCGCGACTTGCGACGTTGCACTCGGGAAGCAACGGTTTTGGACTAATTTTGGGTCGCTGATTTCGAATATGACGTTCATTTTCACGGGTGATGCCCATAAGTGGGGTTTTTGGTACTTTTCATTGTGCAAAACCGCCCCACAGGCTTCCCATCGCACTGTAGCAGGCTACCGGTCATCGCAATGGATTCCTCGACCCCGATAACCCCCTGGGAACCCATTCCCGACTCTTTTGCTTTAATTTGATTCTTGAAAAATTCACATTTTTGTCAAAAACTTTGAATTTCAGCCGGATGGCTTGAGTTTGGTGGGAAACCGATGCCGGCAATGAACTCAGCACCTCGAAAAACCCCCGGGCCCGAATTTTCAGCTCGTTTGGGCGACATTTTATCCAGGTTTTTTTTTGCCCCCTTCTGCCTACTCCCTAGTAGGCAATGGTAGAATCCAAAATGGAATGGATAAAAGTGAGCTACTGGTCCACGACAAAGACGATTTTGGTTTAATTTTGGGTCGCTGATTTCGAATATGACGTTCATTTTCTCGGGCGATGCCCATAAGTGGGGTTTTTGGTACTTTTCATTGTGCAAAACCACCCCACAGGCTTCCCATCGCACTGTAGCAGGCTACCGATCATCGCAATGAATTCCTCGACCCCGAAAACCCCCCAGGATCCCATTCCCGACTCATTCGCTGGAATTCGATTCCTGAGAAATTGACATTTTCATCAAATACTTGAAATTTCAGTTTTCTATGAATTCAAACCCAGTTTGCACGAGAACAAAGAGGTTTCATGAGCTGCGGTTTGCGGCATTGAATTCGTCGTCCGAAAGAACCCCCGGATGCACTATCTTCAAATTTCAAATCGCAAACTCGCGCGGACCTTTCATTCATGCACACTGCAAGGTATAGACCTTCCAATTTGCAATTTTTGTGGGTACCGCGCGACTTGCGACTTTGCACTCGGGAAGCAACGGTGTTGGACTAATTTCGGGTCGCTGATTTCGAATATGACGTTCATTTTCACGGGCGATGCCCATAAGTGGGGTTTTTGGTACTTTTCATTGTGCAAAACCGCCCCACAGGCTTCCCATCGCACTGTAGCAGGCTACCGGTCATCGCAATGGATTCCTCGACCCCGATAACCCCCTGGGAACCCATTCCCGACTCTTTTGCTTTAATTTGATTCTTGAAAAATTCACATTTTTGTCAAAAACTTTGAATTTCAGCCGGATGGCTTGAGTTTGGTGGGAAACCGATGCCGGCAATGAACTCAGCACCTCGAAAAACCCCCGGGCCCTTTGACAAAATCACCAGCAGGTAATTCACCAATTTACCATAATTGCCAGTTATTTACCAAAATTACCGGTAATTTTACCGAATTATACCTGTAGGTAATTCTACAAAAATTGCCTAATCCTCCAAATGTCGACTAAACATGATCAAAGTTTTCTGTAGGATTTACTTCAAAATTTTTGAGAGAACCCCCCCTCCCCTCCCTGGCTTAAGAACAACTTTTTCACATCAAATCAAAATGCACAAAAATCCATTTTTTCATGGCTGCAAAGTCTAAGTAGTCGGAGAAGAGATGAAAAATTTCAACCACTAAAATGTGCATCGAGCTAGAACACTTGTGAAAAATAGAAATTGTTCTGTGATGAGGGGGGGGGGGGTCTGGCGATGACACAAAATCGGAAACCCTTTCAAAAAATACTCGATCATTTTCTTTGCAGCTGTGAAGAGGTAGAGAATGAGTTGAAAATTATTCGCTCCTGTTCAAACGAATGTGGAATACATTTCAAAAACAAATGATGTAATTTTAAAAGAATCGTAAAAAATACACAAACCAGCCTAAAACTAATTTTAGGAACATTAACAATAAAAATAAGTACCTATCATATTCATCATATAGGATAAAAGTACATACAAAAACTAATTCAGTCTATAATTAATAAAAATAATGTCGATTCAAGATTCTCGTATATCGTTCATTCTTCATTTTGATCTTTACAACGTTGATACAAAAAAAAGATGCCAAGAGTACGAATCATCCCATGGTTTCCATATTATCCAGCCTATAATTCAATTCTCTCACGAATTTAGAGAAGAAATCGAAATCTTCCATCAAATTGGAGTTGTGAAGCTAAAATTCATTCTAAAAACTAATTTCAATACGCTACGAAGTACTGCAGGTGAATTTTAAGTTGTTTTGGAGCCTCCAACGACTTTTTGAAAATTCCTGAAGCCTCCAGCAGATTTTTGAAACTTTAAATTTCCCCAAAATGTTATCAAACCAAGATGGAGAGTCGAAATTCATTCTGCAAACTAATTTCAATACTGCTGGTGGATTTCAAGTCCTTTTAAAACGTCCAGCAACTTTTTGAAAGGTTGTATGACGTTTTTTTGGAAAATTGAAATCTCCTAAAAGTAGCTGGAAGCTTTAAAACCATTTGAAACCACCATATAGTCTGCGAAGTAAATTTCAGCTTGCCAACTCCATTTGATAAGTTGGAGAAATTTCAAGTTTCAAAAATCTACTGGAGGCTCCAGTAATTTTCAAAAAAGTCGCTGGAGGCTCCAAAACAACTTGAAATTCACCTGCAGTACTTCGTAGCGTATTGAAATTAGTTTTTAGAATGAACTAATTTACCAACAATACAGGGATTTCCAGCCAGCCAATAGCTAAGTAATAGCCAAAAGCTAATGAACTTGAAATGATTTCATTCAATTTAAAAATTTTCAATTGAAAATGAAATTTTTTTTTTTTCATAAATTCTATTTTTTTTTTTTACTCACTACTCACGTCTTACAGTCTTACACTCACTGATACCACAGAAATGAAATTGTCCTTTTCAACAATCATCTACGCATCATAACGAGTATTTTGAGGCGTCACTTGAACTTTTGTTTTCTTAAGCCAAAAGCCAGCCGATCACCAGCCAATAAAATTTTGCCAGCCAATAGCCAGCTTTATTTAAGCTAATGAAAATTAAGCTAAAAGCTGATAGCCAAAAGCCAATCGATGATTGGCTGGAAACCCCTGCAACAATATGTCCTGTAATTTACCAAAATTTCTAAAAATTAGTAATTACCAAAATTTTTGGAACTAACCAAATTTTTGAAATTTACCAAAATTACCGACACTTTACCAAAAATGACTTGTAATTTACCAAAATTACCATAAATTACCGAAATTACCTGTAATTTGTCCTCGAATGAAGCGAGGGCTAGACTTGTACTCAACCCCCTCCCCCCACGAAAAAAAAGTAATTTCAGAAACCGAAAAGGCCCCTTGTAATGTAATTTGCTAATTTACCAATATTTCCTGTAAATTACCAAAATGTCTAGAATTTAACAAATTTTTGAAATTTACCAAAATTATTACTTAATAATTTACAAATTTACCAAAATTAAAATTACCTGTAATTTATCAATTAATTTATCAAAATTACCAGTAATTTAATAATTTACCAATATACCTGTAATTTTACTCATGTACCAAAGTTGCCCATGATGACCATAATTTACCAAAAATTTTAGTCATCTCAATCTACAAAACTTCGGCGATTTACTAACATTATTACTTTATAAGCGCTTGGTTAATTTGCTAAAATTCCTCATCGTCAGTAATGTACCAAAATTACCTTAACGATAATTAATTCTAAGTCTAAAATTGCCCAATAAAACTTACTAAAATTGCCTTATTAGTAATTTACTAACCATAATCACCATAATGCCCATTTATCAGAAACTTGACAAATTCACCAGTAAATAACTACCATTTTACCATAATTGTCAGTTATTTACCAAAATTACCGGTAATTTTACCGAATTTTACCTCTGGGTAATTCTACAGAAATTGCCTAAAATTGATCAAAGTTTTCTGTAGAATTTTCTCCAACATTTTTCAAAGAACCCCCTCCCCCTTTTCCTACATTTCTCTGGCCTATAGAACAACTTTTTCACATCAAATCGAAATGTATAAAAATTCATTTTTCCGTGGCAGCAAAGTCTGAGTGGGAGAGGAGATGAAAAATAAAAAATGTCAACAGCTAAAATTTATCTATGGTGGGAGGGAAGGGGGATTCTGGCGATGACACGAAATCGAAAACCCTTTTTCAAAAAAAAAAGACTCGAGTCTTCATTTTCTTTGCACATAGCTATGAAGAGCCGAAGAGGTAGGGAAGAGTTGAAAAAGTTGAAAATTATTCGCTCCTGTTTAAACGAATTTGGAATAGATCAGATAGGTACCTGCCTACAAATTTAGAAAAACGAATAATGTAATTTTAAAAGAATCGTAAAAAATACACAAACCAACCTAAAACGAATTTTAGGAATATCAACATTAAAAATGAGTACATAATTAATTCCATGAGATTAAAGTACAAAAACTAATTGAGTCTATAAATTAATAAAAATAATGTCGATTCAAGATTCTTTGTATATCGTTCGTTCTTCATCTTGGTAAATACAGAAAAAGGATGCCAAGAGTTCGAATCATCCCACGGTTTTTTTATTTTTCAGCTTACGATTCAACGCTCTCACGAATTTAGAGAAGAAATCAAAATCTCCAATCGCTCCAAAAAATATTTCACGTACGAAGAGTGGCCTAAAAACATCGAAGATGACGTTTAAAAAAAATAGAATTTCGTATTCAACACGAAATTGAGTTTAATTCGTTCAATACTAACTCTAGGTAACCAAGTTGTTGAACTTGGCTGAACGATTCGGTAAATTTGTCTATGTTATCACAAAGGTGGTCCATTTTATCCGCGTAATCGCGAATGATCGCTGTGCTGGCTAAATATGTTTAGTATTCGATCATCAGATACATAGAACAATTTCAAATCATCAGCAACCAAGTACACCTTATGCTCGGAATATTTATCAATCAATTCCGAACCTTCTTTCGAAGAACTCAACTTCGATTTGAACGAAATTCCGAACGATGGTAATAAAATAGTTAAATGCAAACTGTTCCAAAGTGTTATGAATTCCCACTTCGTACCAAACATATAAAGTATTTTCCAGTATGAAATTTCTCTGCTGAATAATATCAGCAAGAAGACTTGACTATTAGAATAAAACACGAATTGCCCTAGCTATACCCATGAATGTGAACGAAAAAATAAACAAAACAATCATTTGTGAACATAAAAAACGTTGCAACTATCTATTGTTGGTAATAAAATCAGACTATCTTATATGTACAGGTATTGAATTTCGTAAATAGAAAGAAAACACAGCGAATGGAATTAGAAAAATATCGTGCAATGAAACCATCGAAATTCGAAAACCATTTTCTTCATCACGACGTCGACTTCTTTCGAAATTATACAGTATTATCTTAATGCAATAACCTGAAATGAAACAACAAGTTAGATTTTTTTAACCATACATCAGACCTTTTAGGTGTAACGTGTTAATTAATCATTCAATTTATCTAAAAATGCCACTCACGTGCCAACGATAAAATCATTCGTAACTTTCTGTAGCAATTTCGCTACTGCGGGCACCGTAGCGTCGCTCTCCACGAGTTCGTTTTCGGTATTCATATCGTAATGCAAATCATGGTTTCCATACCAAATACTTTTGGACGTTTCAGCACTTTCATTCTGAAATGTATCATTTCACATAATCGTAGGGATACTATTGCATTCAACAGTTAAATAATGATTGATTTTATTCAGTACTGTACTTACGACTATCGCAGCGAATTCCTCGCCGAAAATCATCGTGTACCATTTACCGCGGAAAGTAAAACGATAATAATTTCTTACAAACGAATTCACGTTTGCGAAAGGTTCGTGGTTTAAATCAAGGCGTAGACCATCCTTCACAGCTTTCAAAATGATAAATTTACACTGCAACGAATTGGAATGTAATTCCAAAACACCGGACAATTCGATTACATCATCACTAAACCTAGCCGGCATTTTAAACTTTTGGTCAATGAAATACTCAACACTGAAAGACTTCTCGACAAGTACTGGTGTTCCCAAGCACACAGAGTGCTCTTCTACTTTATTATTTTCCATATTTCAAGTTTTTACGATGAAAGTTCCATATAACATCAAACAAGTTTGATTTTGTTCAATTTAAATTATTGATTAGAAAAAATAATAATGATAAGATTGAAAAAATGGAAAGTAAACACAACGCACGCAGTGCGCACGCGTGGGGACTGGGATGGAATACTTATCGTCGTTCCTTGCCTTGTAGTTTGTTGTACAAAACAAAAACTTTAAGTTTAAAATAAATGAATGATGAATGAATGAAAATGTTGAGAAAATGCATAACAATTGAGGAGCTTGGTGACAAAGTTAGACAAACGCCACGGAGGGCGCATACGGAAAGGGACCTAACGACCAAAAAAAAAAAAGTTCTCCGAAATTGTTGTAGGAACCCTTTACAGAGTTCCTACAACAATTTCGGAGAACTTTTTTTTTTTTTTTTTTTTGGTCGTTAGGTCCCTTTCCGTATGCGCCCTCCGTGGCGTTTGTCTAACTTTGTCACCAAGCTCCTCAATTATACATTTTTTCAAGCAGAATTAAGTTTACACGAAATAATTTAAGAAAGAATCACATGAAGATAATTTTAAATTTATCTTAATTTTCATTTTTTAATTCGGTGCAGGAAGCAGGAATTGAAAAAAAAAATAACACCTGATAAAAAAAGCTGTCAGTAGGTGCTGCTCCCTCCGATGCGCACCTAAATACAAACTTCACATTTCTCGTTTTGCACCAGGCAATCCAAATCCAATCCGCCCGCCAAATCGCTCAAATCACTGTTTTCTTATCAATTAGACAATTACCACAAAGTTTTCATCAAAATTCAAAATTTTTTTCCATTTCGTAAAATTTATTTAATTAATTCGTTCATTAATAATTATCATTCTCTCGAATAAAACGACCGAAACCAGCGATGCACCCTTCACACCAACCATCTCATTCCTAGTACACCCGATTCACCTTCATCACTATGAATTCAGCCATCACCAAAGCGAAAAACATTCTATCAATTTTCCCAAAAGAAACCTTCAACTATTGCTTTTGCTATGGATCCGGCGTCTACAAACAGACAGGAAAAACTGGTAACCCCATGATCGATATGGTATTCGTCGTAAACAACTCGTTAGATTTTCACGAAAACAATCTAGCCAAACATTCGTGGCATTACTCAGCTCTCAAATACCTAGGACCAAGTACGGTAACAAAATTCCAAGAGCAATGGGGAGCCAAAATCTACTACAATACTCTAATCCACCATAACGAAGAAAACGTCACCTACAAATACGGAGTAATCTCACGAGATGATTTTGTTACCGATTTACTAGACTGGTGTTACCTTTACATGTCCGGCCGACTTCACAAACCGGTAGCAGTAATTCACGACTCTAAAGATAACGAATTAGTTACAGCTTTACGAATCAATCTATTCAGCGCTATTCACGCAGCTTTGCTCATTTTACCAGAAAACTTCTCGGAAATCGAGTTCTATCAAGCGATTGCCAATATCTCTTACTTGGGCGATTTCCGAATGTGGTTCGGAGAAGATAAGAATAAAATCAATAACATAGTTCTACCTCAAATCGAACATTTTAGAGAGCTGTACTCTACGGTGATATCATCGCTGCATGATTTCCTCTACATACCTGAAAATAATATCGGTAGAAATTGCCAGCAGAATATTAGCCCCGAAGCTCGTTGGCATCATTTGAATAATTTACCTCGGGTACCTCAAAAGGAATTAGTCAAGTATGTGAATAAATTAGGAGGATTGCGTCGTGATACCGAAGAAGTACTCCAGTCTATGTCTTACGATCCCGATATAGGAGAAATACTTCGTAGTTGCTTGAAAAGCACTGTTTTGAAATCTAGTTTGAGACAAAGTGTCAAAGGAATCGTTACAGCCGGTATCGTGAAATCAATTCGGTACAGTGGCAGAAAAGTATACAAATCGATAGTTTCGATGCATCATTGATCTACGTACGTAGTATTTTCGATCGTTTAATCGAAGAAGAAAACGAGGAAATGAGATATCCGGTATTAGAATGATCTAGTCTTGATTTCAATTCGAATGAGAGTAATTGGCAAAGTGTGTTTAACGTTGATAAAGTTTGTTACTTGTAATTTGACGTTACGTTACAATGTTATTTGATAATGATTTACTACTCTGTAGTTGATTCGTGTTTTGTGAACATCGATAATGGATAGATTTTATATGACTTTTTTCATATTCAAGACGTTAGATAATTTATTCGATGGTTTTTCTATATAAAATGTAATGAATACCGAATGATCTGATGTATTTTAGTTTGAAATATACGTTGAATTGGAAAGTATAATGTGATCGTCTACGTAGTGTAAATATTTATTTCAACTCTCAACTAATTTTTTCTCGATAATAGTGATTAAAATAATTTGCAAATGGCATTTCTGAGATTTCGAACAGAATTTTACACCTTCAACTTCAAATAAGAGCACTAGTATCAATGTTAAAACATCATTAGAATATCCCAAATTTGCACTCGGTAGTCGGTGGATCTTATTCTATCATCTATCATCTCGAAGGTGGAGAAGATACAAGTGTGGTATTAATTCATTCGATGGTTGTTTTGATTTTGAATTTTTTCAATCTTCATAATCATCTACATAGTTCTTGACTTTGAATTTTTTTCAAGAAGTAGATATTACTCGAGTATTCGTTCGTTTTCTTGAGTGTTTTGAAATTCAGAGTTCCAAAAACTCTGAAATTTTACATCTTTTTTTTTCTAATCAAACAACTAGATTAATGACTGTTAGTTTTTGTTCATTTGTGATTTGTTAATAAATTTTAAAATGTCAAGTTTTCAACTTTGAAGATTAAAAAAATTCCAAACTCTGAATTTTTTACTTTTTTTTTTTTTTTTTTTTTTTTTTTTTAAATAAACTAGGTAATTGTACTAATAATTATTTGTTTTCGTTCTTTGTGAATGAATTTTAAAATGTCAAGTTTTAAACTTTGAAGATTAAAAAATTCATGAATTGAAAATGACTCAAAAAATATTTCATTATTTAAAAAAAAAAAAAAAAAAAAAAACGAATAAGAATCCAAGTTTTTGAATTATATGTATAATATATTATACAGAAGTATTCGAAAATTCAAAACAACCATCGAACACGTATTTTTCAATTGCACTCAGTGAAATATTTCAGTTTCAGTTTAATTCCAAATATTTTCCCATCAAATTTGTAATTTTGAGTAGGAAAATTAAAACGAAAATATTGTACATTTTAGTAGTTTCAACTTCGTTCCTCAAAATGGTAAAGATATGCAACCCAAACGACTCACGAAGCATCCCTGAGATGGTTTTCGATACGGAGAATTCATTTCCAATATTGATAACGTCCCAAAGACCCCAAAGTTCAAATTAATATCTTCTCAAGTCCTTTATACAATATTTATACTTTTAAAATACTTCTACGCCTTTCACCTACCTTTTCAGCTCTTATAAACCGAACTATGTATTTTTAAAATAGGTCTTTCTTCTTTCTCCTCATCTTTTTTCTTCTTTATAATATGCCAATGTTCGATTACAAAACAGCTTTAATCTGAAACAAAAAAAAAAAAAAATACACAAATTATCAATTTGCCAATCAGCAATATTTCAACAAGTTATGAATAAAACATGAACCGTTCTTCGGTTTAATAATTTATGACGAAAGATTTCTTTTTTACAATACTTATAAAAGGCGTATCGTGGCATTTAAAAAGCTTCATCACTCTTCAGTCGGAAAACTTTTTCACCATTGTTTGGTATTCGCTGTTTACAGCCGATTAATCGAGTAAAATTAACATGGAAAATGGGGAAATAATTTATGAATATAAGAGAGACATTTTAGTAGGTATTACGGGTACTGGTATTTTTAAACACGGTATCGTATACTTGGTTCTATGTATTAGTAGGTATTTCGATTGAAAGGATTTTTAAAGTATTTTTTTGAAAGTAAAAAAATTAATATAGCTGAGGAGTCGAGAACAGTTCATGAATACAGGAGAATAATTATAATGAAATCAAGTAATTAAAAGTCAGATTTGGGATCTAAAAGTCTCTTTCGATGTTACTAAAATTGCAGGGATTATTAGCGAATTTTTTTCAAAGTTTTTGAAAATTTCACTCGATGTCAAGAATTTATCGCAATTTTTCCAAATTCTTGAAATTAAGATTCCATATTTTTTAAGCGAATTTTTGAAGAAAAAAAATTCCAGCATTTAAAAGTCTTTCTTGATATTTAATTTTTTTTTCAATACAAGAAATTTTGATTTCTTTCAATTTGTACTTTGAAGTCGTTGAATTTGAATATCGATGCCCAGTGTCTCTCTCTAGCTCACTCATTGACTTATTAAAAATAAATCTCTAAGAATCCTTTGAAATTAAATGCCATCATTTGAAGCAGGATCTCCTCTCCCAACTCTGTATAAAGAGTTTCGCCGAACGTCAAACGTTCATCGTAACAACATCATAACACAAACATACCGATCTGAAACTGCTACTTGGTATAGTTGGTACATGTGTTTGTGAACTCGCTACTCGTATTGTATTATACGCGTATTTGGTTTAAGGACTCACGCTTGGACACACATGTAACGAATTTAGCGGCCTAAATAGCGAAAGATGTGTTTCTTAAATTGGCCACCCGTGTACGCGAATAATAATACTTATTATACCTAAAGAGTTTCAGATATTTATAGATATAGGTAGAGGTACCTAAAATGCACCTATAGTTACCTATATACCACCTACTACTTGTGCTGTTGTACCTCTACCCCTTTCCCTTTTATCTACCTATACCTGTTTAAATATACGCACGGTGGATCCTTTTTAATACTAAGGAGATCTTACGATGGCTTTTTTGACAAATCGTTTACAATAATTAGGTCTTTTTAAAGAAAACGCACTGATAGGGTTGTTATTGTCGGTATCCTTTAAGTGTTCTTCTGCGTGGCCTTTGATGTGGTGCAGCGAGCCGACAAGCATGCAGTTTTCGTCCTTCGTCCTTCATCGCATAGATACCTATACTCGTAGTGGTGGGTGAGCATTTATCTGCTGAGATGGACTGGTGTATGAAGAGGTAGAAAAGATGCTGATTCCGGGGAATTAAATTTTATCATTGCAGTTATGATTCGTATTTTTACAACCATTTTTTATTCAATTTCTGCAATACTTTACTGATTTATTTTTTTTTTCATCATTTACTGTCATCTTAATGCTTAAGTATTTGGTATTTCAAAATCACTTTGGGAGAATTCTAACGATGTTTTCTGCAATTTTCATCAACTGTTAAGTAAACTTTGTCAAATTTTGCAACAATTCATAAATTTTTGGAGATTTGTAATTATTTCGTTTTTTTTTTTTTTTTTGGATTTCATTATTATTTTGAGATGCTTTCAATATGTACTTTGTATACAATTTTCATCAAAAATTTACTAAAACTGTAATATGTTATCAATTTTTGGTAATTTACCATTTTTTAATGCTTTTCTTGTGTTTCTATAATATCTTTTTTTATTTTAAACTTTTTTCACTACGACTTTTGTCAAATTCCGCTGAAAATCTTCCTTATTTTTTATTTTCTGATTTTTATTGATTTTCTAGGTTTTTTTTCATGTTTTGTATCATTTTACACGATTTTAACAATTTTTCGAGTCAAAAAACCTGTATTATTTTCTGTTTTGATCGATTTTAATGCTTTTTATCATGTTACAAGATCATTTTTCAGGTTTCAAACACTTTTTTACACAAAGTTCTTCTAAGTTCTATTGGAAATTCCGTTTGGTACTTTTCATAGATTTCAATTTGGTTTCTGAATTTTTACCAAAATTTCATATGTTTTTTACACTTCTTTCGTGCAATGTTTACTTTTTGTTTTACAGAAATTCAATAACTTTTTGGAGATTTTCATCGATTTTAATGAAGTTTTTCGAGTTTATACGTCATACGTACTCTAAACATAATTTCAACATATTTTCATGCAATTTTGAGAAATTTTACTAACATTTTGTGTTATTTGGAAATTTTAAAAATGATTCTTTGGTGTTTTTTTGTTTTTTTTTTGGTGTTTTTATATCAGTTTATATATTTTTAACACTTTTTCACGCAAGTTTTGTTAAATCCAATGGAATTTTCATTTTTTTCTTGATTTCTTTTGATAACAAATTTTTTTTCTTTTTTTTCAGATCATTTTTCGTATTTGAAACACCTCTTCATGCAATTTTTGTAAAGTTTTACTGATGTTTCATCATTTTGTGGTTTTTTTTCATTAGTTTTAACGTTTTTATACTCACATGCGATTTTGGTAAAATTTTACAAAAATTTCATCTTTTAATTTATTTTGAATTTTTTTTTGAGTTTTTTAATAATTTAATCCAATTTTACCACCTTTATATGCAATTAGTGCCCTACCGTAAATTTTGAAAAGTTTAATTTTTTTTCTTCATGTTTGCATTGATTTTTATGTTCTTTTTGTTCGATTTTTCACATCATTTTAACCTGTTTTGAACACTTTTTCATGGAATTTTTGCCAAACTTCGAAACTTTTCTTGATTTTTACTCGTAGTGCTGTTTTCATGTAATTTTTCATATTTTTCAAGAGTTTTTTGCTAAATTGTTTCAAATTTCACTAAACTTTTTTAAAATTATTTTTCAAAACATTTTATTTTTTATATTCATACAAATAGTTTTTTTTTCAAACAATATTTTATCTAACATTTCAGAACTGAGGCAAAATTAAATATTTGACATCATGTCAAATATTTGAAAATTTAGAAAAAATCAATAACTTCTAACATTTTGATATCATTGTCAGCTAAACTATTACAAACACGAGGAAAAAAATTATAATACACAATAATAACCGAAATTTTGACTGCCCAAGTTAATTTTTCGATTTTATGCAAATTTTTGAGAATTCAAATTTGACTAAGTCAGGCGATTCATTTTTCTTTTTTTGTTTTTAAATTGAAAACTTATTAAGACAAAATGCTGAAAATTAGTCCTAAAACTTATATCACCCCCTCGAATCCAAATTTTACCATTTTAGAGCCATTCCGGAGTCTCGAACGCAATTTTAGATTTCTTCAAAATTTTGAATTGGGTCCAGAATGGCTAGAAACGGCGAAATTCGAATTCAGAGGATTGGTTTTAGTCTAGAAACAGCTTGATTCTTGCAAATTTCAAACATTTTCTTGCAAACAGGAAATTTGTGATTTTTGAACATTTTTTTTTTTTTTGGTAATTTAATTATCAAGAAAAATTTTTGAACGCTGGAAAAAATGGAGTCCTAATTTTAAGAACTTGGAAATAATAGCAATAAATTCTTGACATCGTCGTGTAAAATTTTAAAAACTTTAAATAATATAGCATCGAAAGAGACAAGGTTGGCTTTTGATAACTTGTAAAAAATTCAACGAATTGACATGTCAAACTTTCAAAATTGATTTTTTGATATTTTGTCAGACTTTTGAAAACTTTAAATAATTAAAATCAAGAGTGAAGAAAAAAACATACCCATGATTAAAAACTTTCCTTGCGGAGGAGACTTTACACCCCCGGCCCTCGACAATCAATGTTGCCAACTATCAAGTTTTTAGTCATTATTGCCGGTTTAAAATAAATCCAGAAAAATAGTAAAAAACTTATACATTTTTTTTTGGATTTTTGAATTTGGCAATAATATGACCAGGGATGAGTTAAATTTTTTCCAAGCCAAAAGTTTCATTTTTTTTTTTGGCCTTTTCAAAGGCTTTTTTGCAGAATTGAATTTTCCAAATTCAGAAGAAACAAAAAAATGAAAAAAAATTCATTCAATTTTATTTTAATGTGATTTAATGAAATGAAAAAAAATTCTAGCAATGAATAAGTAAAAAAAAAAATTTCTCCACTATCACTAATTATGAAATTAATGTATGTACCTTGATCTAATTGTTAATTCTCTTTTTTTGTAAATTGATGGTGTATCAGCTAAAAGTTTAAAGTCAAAAGCTTAAAGCCAAAAGTTTAAAGCTAAAGCTTAATGAAATATAGCTGAAAGCTGTTAAATTGAAAATATAAGGGAAAGCCTTTGGAAGCCGAAAGTTTGGCTAAAGCAAGCCTTAAAAATCAAAATAGCCGAAAGCTAAATCCAAAAGTTTCAATTTTGAAATTTCAAGCTAAAAGCCAAAAGCTGAAGTTTCATTTTAAGGCTTTTCATCCCTGAATATGACCAAAAAATCGACACCACTGATCGTGACGAAATAAATGTATTTGAGAATAAAATTATTTTCAAAACACAAATTCACCTTAAAATGAACAATTTGCAAATTTTCAATTAAGGGGCTTCATGGAAAAGGGGCCTTAGTCAATTTTTAACTTTTTCTACAAGCAAACATTTTCCAATTTTTTTTTTTTTTTTCATGGAAGAACACTTCAATATCAGTGAATATAGTGAAATAATTTTTCTTTTGAATTTTCATACATTCAAAATTGTAAAATAATAAAAAAAAATGACTAAGGCCTCTTTTCCATGAAACCCCTCAATTGCACAGTAAAAACCTAAAAATTTTATGGTAATGTCTAGATCGATGCAGAATCTCAAATAAGTACTATGTATTTTCTGGAACTGAGCCATCCCTGTCTGTCCCTCCCTCCCTCCCTCCCACCCTCCCTCCCAAAAAAGGTAAATTAGGGGCTACAGAGAAAAATTTTAATTGCACAGTAGAACCCCAAAAATGGTCTTGGATTCCGGTGACAATGTCCAAATTGACGCAGAATCTCAAATACTATTTTCTGGAACTGTACCATCCTCCCTCCTCCCCAAAAAAGGGGCATTTGTAGGCCAACGAGAAAAAACCACGATTTCTTCAAAAATTCCATCTTTTTGAGTACCCAAAGGTGAATCAGTCACCGAGATTCACCAGAAGTCACCAGGTTTCAAAATCGCTCAAATAAGGCCACTTCTTTCACCAAAAAGTCACCAGGGTATGAAATATGACTTTTCAACGTTCTGGTGAATCAGTCACCAAGATTCGCCAGAAGTCAAATTGGTAAAGAAAATATGTTTTTCATACTGTTCAAAAATATCGAAATTTAACTACAAGTACATACAAAAAGTAATTGAACTTTTTCAAGCTCAAAGCATCAGTTTTGTCCTTCCAAACTAGTCGGAAAGATGTATGTACTTAATTGAGAAAATATCACATTTATAAATCGATTTATTCAAAAAAAATTGATGCCTAATGGCTAATAATTATGAAACACAGATGAAATTTTTTGAAATATCGCTAAAACTTTCGAAAAAGTGTCGAATAATTGTTTTAATTGACTTGAAAATTATAATAAATATGATCAATAGAGTGCGGATTTTTATTTTTTGCATATTTTGATATGTACGAGATAATTGCGCATATCGAATTGATCTTTGTGATTCGGAACATTTTGAGTAAAATGAGCCCAATTTGATTGTGCATATTTTGCATATTTTGGCTGTAAATGCATAAAACGTCATAATTCTAGCATTAAATGTGCATAAAACGACATATTTTGGCCATTTTCAGCATATTTCAAAAATTTTGACCAAAATTTTCATTTTCCAAGTTTTTTTTTAAAATCAAAATGGCTGCCAAAACAAAAAAAAATGAAAATAAAAATTTTTTACAACAGATTTTGTGATTTTTCAATTTATGACGATTTTCAATTCATGCTGTTTGTATTTTTTTCCTTTTTTTGTGTGTTTTATAGAATTTAATTGGAAAATAACAAAAAATGAGTCCTACTATTGTACTCAGATTGAAAAATGCTTTCCAACAACACCCATCTCAATTGTGCATATTTTGCATTTTTCAGCATTTAAATGCATAAAAATGACATATTTCAGGCTTTTAGAAAGCATAAATTATGTGCATAATTTGAGATTTTTTGTGCATAAAAATCCGCACTCTAATGATCAAATTTCAGGGAAACCATGATTAAAAAGTTGATACGTATAATATCAGAAAAAAATTATTCAAGTGCATGGCAGAAAAATATATACTTATTTAAAAAATTGGCAAACGCCCATAAGAGGAAAATGGTTGGATCTGATCAGATTTACTTAGATATGGTCAGATTCAATCAGGTTTCCTCGATTGGATCTGATCAGGTTTGAACAGAGAATCCAATCAAAACTTTGATCTGATTTTTGGCCAGATTTTCGAGGAATGTTCGGATTTGGTCAGATCGAATCAAATCCAGTACAAGGTTATAAAATTGTCAAAAAAAAAAAAAAAATTATCAAACACTGGGATCTAGCAAAAGTCATTATTTTCAAAACTACCCCATGAATAAAAAAAAAATCACCGAAAATGATAAAAAATCGATGGAAATCCAATGAACTTTCCTCAAAATTGTTTAAACGATGAAAAATGCCAACAACAAAAAAATCATTCATCACAGTTCAATAAAAATGATTAAAAAGTGAGCAAAAATTAATACTTAAATTGTCAAAAAATGAAACTTTCATTTGAAAAATCTTGCATCAAGTGCTCAAAATATTGAATAAAAAAAATCAATAATTTCTTCCAAAATTCAACACATGGGTATATTGCAAAAAATTTTTGAAATTGATAATTGAAAAATTTAGTGAAATTCTGCAAAAATTGTCTTAAAATGTTGAAAAAATGTAATACTGTAGGTAAAATACATATATCGTCAAAATCCGAAACAATTTCCATCGTTTAGGATTTTTTCTTGTTATGTGGATAGGTACTCATTCATTTTAAAAGATTCAAGAGCACACATGTGACATTAGCAATTAGGTTGTCCATGTTTTCTCTGTGTACTCGTGTCATATAATGTATGTACATTATATTCATCTAATTGTAAATATAAAAGTTTATTAAACATGATCCATAAATAAAAATAACAATACTTCAACATACACCAGTACAAATATAAGCCACTTGAATATTGCAGTGGTATGATATCTCTGTGTGTGTGTCTGTGTATTCCCATAGATATATCCATGTACTATTACACAATGTGCCCATGTGTACGATTTGTACTCGTATGAGTCGAATAAGAAGTGAGAACCTAACTACACACTAACTACCTACCTATTTTATTTATGTCGCGACGGTTTAATAATTTAACGAGATGACAGCGAGAATTAAAGAGTTACACAGTTAACGTAGCGCACATTTAGACGGCTTAAAACAATATTTTTAAAAAGTAAGTGACACTATGCGATGATATGGTACTGCTATAGTGTTGTAAAATTGGCAAAATACTCATCCTACGATATGTACTTACATATACACTGGTCATGAGTAATTGCTGTACATCCACGCACACACACACGTACATATATCAGGGCCTAATAAGTTTCCTTTCCTGTTACGATATGTGCACATACCTCTAATCCTAAAGGTTTAGTTTGTAATCCGTCCTTTTGGTTGTTTTCATAGTCGACGTCAAAACTCAAAAGAGACGATCACGATCACTATAGCGTGGCAAAAGTCGGCACACTTTTTAAGTCTATGCGTAATACAGGAACTGTGAGGTAGCTACTCGTACCTCATCATTTCCATAAGAATGTTAAGCTCTGCTCACATCAAATGGGATGAAGACGAAAACGAAGGGAAGCAGGAGCAAATCCACCTACACGAGACAAACGTAAAATATATCATCGGGCGGTGTAAAAACAACTCGTGTTTACATACGCAAGATAAATAACGCGAAAAACAACACCGAATTAAAACAGGAAGGAGGAAACGTGAAATTTTCAAAATATAGCGTCAGCCGAGCGCAGCATCGAGTAGCCCAGACCGATGCGATGCCGAAGCCCTAACAATCTAAGTAAATATTTTGGATGAGAGTAGTTACGTGCGGGTCCCGTATTACGATTACGTTACGATTACAGTATTTAGCATTTTTCTACGTGTATATCGACACAGCTGTGTAAGCAGCTAATGCTACTATAAGCACATTTTTATGTACTAATTTGTCTATTTCCACCTCTCGCTTTCTTTATTATTTTTTTTCTTCTTTTCTTTGCTGGATGGTGTTTTTCTTCTCGAGACCGTTTTCTTTACGCCTTCTTTGGGATGGGTTGTCAGTGCCGACTCGAAGGTCTGCTGTTTCCTGTTCGAGTTTGAATAATTAGGCTTAGGTTGAGTGTTGGGGCAGAAGGGTGGATATACGTCTCAAAGTTGCGAAATCAATGTTCTGGGTTTTGAGACAAGGGCATTAGGATGCATCGCGAATAGAAAATTTCAGTGGATTTTGACCAATTTTTAGTGGAGACTTTCATTTTGAGTTGAAAATCATCCAGAAAAAAAGTTTATCATTGGAAGTACCTTAGGAGGGGAAATTTGGGTCAGTGGCGCCCACGTAGGTATTGCGCTATTGCGGCTGCAATAGGGGCCCTTGCAATGCTGGGGCCCCCAGTAGAATTTGAGGTCCCTCAAGTTAAAGTTTGGTGGACAAAACATCTATTTAGAGCAAACAAAAGGAAATAACCACAACACAATGAGTGTGTACAGTACCATAATTAATGCAACAATACAACATGATTCATATGTATACATACGTGGTACATATTTTATTTGTTGAGGACGTTGAAAAGTCATATTACATACCCTGGTGACTTTTTGGTGAAAGAAGTGGCCTTATTTGAGCGATTTTAAAAACTTAGTGACTTCGGGTGAATCTTGGTGAGTGATTCACAAAAAGTCACCAGAATTCACCAGAATGTTAAAAGGTCATATTTTATACCCTGGTGACTTTTTGGTGAAAGAAGTGGCCTTATTTGAGCGATTTCGAAAACCTGGTGACTTCTGGTGAATCTCGATGACTGATTCCCAAAATTCACCAGAATTAACCAGAATTCACCAGAACGTTGAAAAGTCATATTTCATACCCTGGTGACTTTTTGGTGAAAGAAGTGGCCTTATTTGAGCGATTTCGAAAACCTGGTGACTTCTGGTGAATCTCGATGACTGATTCACAAAATTCACCAGAATTAACCAGAATTCACCAGTACGTTGAAAAGTCATTTTTCATACCCTGGTCACTTTTTGGTGAAAGAAGTGGCCTTATTTGAGCGATTTTGAAAACCTGGTGACTTCTGGTGAATCTCGGTGACTGATTCACCAGAATTCACCAGTACGTTGAAAAATCATATTTCATACCCTGGTCACTTTTTGGTGAAAGAAGTAGCCTTATTTGAGCGATTTTGAAAACCTGGTGACTTCTGGTTAATCTTGGTGACTGATTCACCAAAATTGACCAGAATTCACCAGAACGTTGAAAAGTCATGTTTCATACACTGGTGAATTTGTGGTGAATGAAGTGCCCTTATTTGAGCGATTTTGAAAACCTGGTGACTTCTGGTGAATCTTGGTGACTGATTCACCAGGAGTCACCAGAATTCACCCGAACGTTGAAAAGTCATATTTCATACCCTGGTGACTTTTTGGTTAAAGAAGTGGCCTTATTTGAGCAATTTTGAAAACCTGGTGACTTCTGGTGAATCTTGGTGACTGATTCACCAGAAATAACAAATTTTCCAGAGAGACAGGCAGACAGACATGAGACGACCTTGGAAAGCCAGGCAGGCGGGACAATGACCTCAAGACACCAGACAAGCAAGCAGACGACCTTGGGAAGCCAGACACTCATGCAGACAACCATGAAAGGCTAGACGAGTAGGTCATTGGCCTCAAAAGGCCAGACATGCGGGTCAATGAATTGTAGACTGCAGACAGGCGACCTTGGGAAGCCATACTGATGGGTCAATCGTTTTGAGATGTCTAACAGGCAGACGACATTGGGAGGCTAAACAGATAGGTTAGTGACCTTGAGTGTCCGAACACAAGGGGTCAATGACCTTCAGAGGCTGGATAGACAGCACGACAATCAATTTTATAAATCTTTTTATGTTCTTTAGTCAATTTTTTAAAGGTATTTTTTTGCGAAAAGTTTGTTAATTTATTTTTGACAATTTTTCTGTTTTTATCACAAATTTAGCTTTCAACCATTTTAAATGATTTTTGATTTATTTCGTTGAATTTTGATGATATTTAATTTTTTGACCGTTTGAATGGGTTTTCTGGCTATTTAAAAACTTTTTTGCAAATTTTCTCAACATTTTGTGAGTATAGTTTTTGTAATGTTTTATATTTTATTAGTATTTCATACAAATAAGTATAGGTACAATTTTCTGGAATTTTTACGCCTTTTTTGGCGATTTCGGTTTTTGTGGTATTTTGTTCATTCCATAATTTTATGATACCAAAATGTGGGCTTCGGGGCTCCTCAATCCTGGAGACAACACGACGAGCTCATCGACAAGCCTACTGAAGTTTTAAAAAATACCAAACGAACGCTCGTGCCACGCCACATAAAAAGTACAAAGAGGAAATTAGGTACATATCTCTACATAGAGACATACAGATTTAGACTTCTGTACACTCGTATGAAAGTATATCTACATACGAGCATTGCTCGTGTACTCTCATTTCCCATTTCATACTCGTGGAAGAAGGTGAGAAAGACAATTAATTTCGAGTTAAATAGCCGTCGAGCGATATTTTCACGCGTTATATAATCTGCTAACGATAAGTACAGAAAGTAAATAGCTTTAAATACTTTAGGCTGTGCCGTTCATACCCTCGCTTCATTAATCGCCATTCTCGCCACATCCAGCGCATTTCTTTGAAAATGAAGCGACTTTTTCGACGACAGATCTCAGCGACAACTACAAAACGACTGAACGCGGTGCGGATTACCTATACGAATTTTTCGATACGCTTTGTTTAAAATCTAAATTATTATCGAGTTAAAAGCTATAGACATAAACTAGCTCTGCGTCTCGCCCTTCTCATTTTATATAAATTATATTTTACATGTGCACCATTTATACTTAAACGCTTCGACGCCTACGCTCGAATCGAACCGCAACATCAAGTAGCTCTTTCGATCTCGCGTGCAGTATTTTGGGGCTTTTTCGATCAAAAAGAAGCCAAAGGAGTCTACGTATATATAGATAGATTTAGGTAGGGTTTAGGTACACATATAGCCACAGATAAATGTGGGAGCCAGCTAATAGATACACTGTATAGTGTGTATCCGCCGCTATATTGACTACACAATTACTCGGTACAAGGTACAGTATATATATTTTTATTTATACCTAAATAATAATACGTTTATACAATACGCAGACGAATTTGTATTTGAAGAAGAAAAAAATAACACAGGGTGCGAAAGGGTGCAGGGTACACGTATTATTCAAAGGGAACGTACTAAACGAGCCAGATTAGAGAAAAATTCATTGTAGTGGTAAACGTTGAATAGAATATTTCGTACGTATAATTTCCGTTCGGTTGGCGTTGGTATAAGTTTGATAAATATTTACCCCAGTAGCCGATTTAAATACGCCGATGTAAGCTGCTCTATAGCTCGCTATACAGAGGCCTAGAAGCCTGGATAGTCGATATGTATTCGAGGGTGAATGATCAGTGTTAAATGCCCCAGCGGGGGTATCGCGACTTGACGTGTGTGCGCGCCCGCACCCATTGACTAAATCTGCACATTTGACGAGCTATTTGATAATATAGATATAGACTTAGAGAACAGCAATAAATAACACAATATTCTTATAAACTCGATCGAAGGCTGCCGACGATGCCTTACTTATGTAAACCTCGACTAAATACACGAACCCAGATTCGCCATAGGTAGTCAGTAGATGTGGTATACTGTATGCTAGGTACACACTATAGGCTGTGTACAATTCATGTAGGCCTGCCTATCTATCGTAGGTAAGTTGACAAAAACTCAACTTACCGAAATCATTCGTCTGTTCATTATCCCCTTTAATATTCGAGAAATCTTTGTCGGCGAATTATTCGACTAAATCGTCGCTTGGCTTTTTCGGTCGAGGCTCGGAGAAATGCTAAATTGAAAGAATTTACTCAACGATGGCGAAAACAGTTGTGATCGGAGTATTTTGACCACCTGAACACGAATTTGGATGAAGTTCTCTTAAAATTGAACTTTTGATGTCAAAAATGTGCAAAAAATTGATCGCATGGTTTCTTTCTTCGCGACCAACCGATTATCAAATGTAGGAGATAACTTACACAATTGCCTCGTTGACGTCCAAGGTGGTCTGAAATTTGTAATGCAACATCCTCACATTAAAGTTGGTAAACCTAGTAACATTTTATTCTAGACGTTAATCGCGAAGAAATTGCAAGAAAACCATGAATACGTTTTATTAGAGCTGTTATACTTTGAAGACCCCTGGTTTCACCCTTTTTTGAACCCAAAAACATGAAATTTTTCATGGGATACCCCCACAACAACATAAAAAAAAATTGGTGACAATCTATGCTCAACGTTGTACTTTAAGAAATAGAAAAACGTTTTTTTAAACAAACTATCATACTTTGAAGACTCCTGGCTTCATTCCCCTTTCACCTAGGGGTCAGAAATCTGTCATGAGACGTGCTCTTATCAAAGTAAACATCATCTGCAGTGTTTAGGATGATGGAAAAAACTCAACTTGGGTATAAATTGGTGAAATTTTCCTAATTTTTTGCTCGATCTGACACCTTCTTAACCCTTTTAACCCTTTTAATTCCCACTAGGTACATAAAAGTAGTCTTGGATTTTGATCTTTATTCTTTATGTACATACACAAGAGAGATGTGAAAACTCAAATATGTAGCATCTTTCAAGGGGTATGTCAGTTTACCATCGATCAACGTTTTATGAGACCAAATTGTAAAAAACTGATTTTTTTCCCCGAAAATGCCATGACTTTAGGGATTTTAGTCTACTTGTCTATTGCAGTGGCAGGAATTGAATATTTCTAAAATACTGCAATAAGAAGACAAGGCAAGTTTATGAAGGGAGGGGGGGGGGTGTCCAAAACTTTGTGAAATTGTTTTCCATCAAGTACACCGAATGCGGTGCACAAGAACTTGAAATCGCAAGAATTCGCAATCCCCCCCCCCCCAAGAGTTGATAAAACAACATGAAAATGTAAAGGGAAACCATACAAAAATTTTAAAAATAGGTACGGAGAAAAATTTTAAAGCGCCAAAAAGGCATTTTAAATTGACAAAAAATCGTCGAAAATAACAAAAAAGAAATAGGTACCTACGAAAAATGTCATCAAAATTGATCAAAATATCACAAAAACCTATCAGTTTTGACAAGAAATCAAAAAAAAAAAAGCGTAAAAATTCAAGAAAATCTTCACAATTGTAAGAAACATTAATAAAATGTAAAACATTACAAAAACTACTCAAAAAATGTTGAGAACATTTTTGCAAAAGTACCTACCACAAAAAATATTTTACATAAAGAGGCAGAAGAACCATTCAAACGGCCCATTAATCATCTAAATATGTGATGCGCTCTGTGAAATAGGACTACAAGTCGGAAAATGAAATTGTTCAGTACATTAAAATAATCGAATTGTGATGACAAATATCAATTTTCAAGTTTAGTTATATTTTGAAAGAACACACTTCTAAGAAGTTGTGTACAAATTTTCAGCGCAAAATATTGGTTAGTTCGTCCGTAATTATGTGTTATAAAAGCGCATATCAGATTTTTAAAAAGGATCACAAGTCAGTAATCACGTTTTGGTGATGTTTTTCTGCTCTTTTCTGTTATTTATGTTAGTTTCACAATAAAATTAGTTGTATACCATTAGAAAACTCATTTTTAAAAATGTTTTTGGTGGCTGGGTGACTGTGGTGACAGCTTGGCATGCCGGAGGTCGCGGGTTCGAGTACAGCTGCCCTCAAAAATTGTAAAAAAAATTTTTCACTCATTTCTGTTTCAAGTCGTAAGTTTTTGTAAAATTATCATTTTTTACACATTTTTACGTTTTTTTTTTAAATTTCTTGCGTAATTTTCCTACTTTTGTGAGTAATGAATTTATGCATGCCTTGCATAATATCAGAACCATCCATCCATATAACGTAATTTTTTTTTTACAGCATCGCATGGTACCCAGGATACACATATTAAAATTTCAGATTGATATGTAAAGTGGTTTTGAAGTAAAAAAATAATATGTGCTCGGAAACACAAAAAAACTTTGAACTGATTTTTCTCAAAAAGCATTTTTTCAAAATTGAAACTTTGAGGCGCTGTGTCTCGGGTATTTTTCAATCTCAAAATGTTCGGAATGAAGTCCTCTGATAATTAAGCAAAAAAAATCAATTTTGATTTTTCCAACTTGTGGTCCTGTTTCACAGAGCGCATCACATATCGTCAAAATTCAACAAAATAAATCATAAATTATTTAAAAATGGTTGAAAGCCTAATTTGTGAAAGAGTCAGGAAAATGGTCAAAAATAAATGACAAACTTTCGCAATCATTCCTCATTTAGACGTCGAGCTGTACACATCTCTTAAGTACCTACTGTCTGAAAATTATTCTGCATAGCAATCCTACCAATGGCATACCCTGATGGCTCATCTGAGCCATTCGTTTTCCTAGTAATGAAAATTGAGGGCAAAACACCAAGCCCTATCGCTATCGCATTGTTCAAATTCTTAAGCAGTATTGACCCTTCTATAACAATCAAGAAACTCCACTACAAATCTTATTTAATCAAATCTCCAGTATGTAAAGAAGCAGCAATTTCAAGAAAAACCGTGTGTGGCGATGGGAAAATTGTAATAGCTAAACATGAACATTTCAATAAATCAAAAGGCATAATTTATATCGCACCTCGGGAGTAATAAGGTGACATCTCAAAAAAGTGAAATTTTACAGGAGAGTGATTTTCTTTTTTTTAAAAACTTGATTCATTATTTTTATCAACTTATAATTAATTGTGAGGAATGAATAGCACCTCATTTTAAAGATCTGGTATCCTACCTTCATTTATAGCATAAGAACACTTTGAAAAATAAAATCTTAAAGAGGAAATATTTCAATGTTTGGAAAACATTTTGAGTTAGAACCTTTCATTAAAGTTGATGTGGAGGCAAAAGGAAGTGTCCAAAAAAAATTTCATGACAACAAAGTTGTCGAGAATTAAATTTCCAATCGACATAATGTCGTTAGTTTTTTTCTAGAGTGCTTAGTTTTTGAGTTTTTCTCAAAAAACTAAAATTTCATGATATGTGCAAATTCATTTTTCTGAAAAGTGATCAATTTAAAAAAAAATTTCCATTTGGTACAAACCAATAAAAAATGCACTCCTTGTGACTATTTCTAACTGACAAACAATCAAAACTATTTGTTAACACTTCGTATGTACGAAATTTGCTCAAAAAAAGTGGAGTTTTTTGAGATGTAACCTTATAACTCCAAACAACTTGCAATGTTGTTGGGATTTTGAGTTAGGCTATTTGCGTTTTTTACGAGATCTAGATAATGTACCCAACTCAAAGTGTAATTTTTGGTTGAGGGGGGTCATACAAACCCCAAAAATGCAAAAACATCAAAATAAATTTTTTTTGAGATGTGACCTTATTACTCCCGAGGTGTGATATGTAGTACCGACCTTCAAGATTTCGATACGGAGGAACTTTCTGAATTCCACAAAGATAACGACATCAATTCAGTTTGTCCAGGCTGCCAACCAAAGTAAAACTAGGATACTTGAATATTCCAGTTCATTTGTCAACCCCAAATCCATTACAATGCTATTGCTGTTTCAAATTTGGTCACGTAGCTAAACTATGCAAATTGAATATACATCTTTGTGGCAACTGTGGAGAACTGAAACACGAGTCTAAATGTGAAAAACCTTCTCAATGCATCAACTGTACTGAACATCATCCCAGCTGGTCTAAATTACGCAGATTCTTCAAAGATCAAAACGAGATTCTTCGAATTAAAACAGAGAAATCGTGCAGCTACATTGGAGCAAAATCGTCTTATCTTAACTATCAAAGATACACCAATGCATTAGCAAAACCGATCACGTCATCTGTGTCTGCAACTACTCTATCTGCATTTACAAAATCTATGTCTAAACCTCCCTCAAATACCTCAGATGATCCGAACAATAAAACAAAAAACCGTAAAATAAGTCTACCAATTATAAAATTGACTACATCATAAAGAACAGAAAGACAATGTCGTAGAAATTGACCAAAAAACCTTGTGTTTGTCTGCCTATTGATCTAGCCTCTTAAGGTCATTGAACAGTGTGTCTGGCCTCTCAAGGTCATTGACCTCCCTGTTTAGCCTCCAAAATCATCTATTGTCCGATCGCCTGGCTTCTCAATATCATTGACTCCTCAGTATGGCTCCCCAAAGTCACCTGGCTGCCCCTCTTAAGGTCATTGACTCGCTTGTCTGGCTTTTCAAGGCCACTCACCTACCTGTCTAGCCTCTCACGGTTGTCTATCTGCATGTCTGGCCTCTTGAGGTCATTGACCTATCTGTCTAGCATCTCAGGGTCACTGACCTACATATGTATAGCCTCTCAAGGTTGTCTACATGCCTGTCTAGCTTCCCAAGGTCGCCCTCCTGACAGTCTGCCGGGCCCTTGATGTCATTGACCCACCCACCTGGCTTTCCAAGGTCGTCGCTGCCTGCCTGTCTGGTCTCTTAAGGTCATTGATCCGTATGCCTAGCTTTTCAAGGTAGTCTATTTGCCTGGCCTCTCAAAGTCATTGACCCGCATTACTGGATTTCCCGGGGTATTCATGCCCGATTAAGGTCACACTGACCCATCTACTTGACCCCTCAAGGTCATCAACCCGTCTCTGCCTCTTTAAGGTCGTATGTTCACCTGGCTGGTGTCTCAAGGTCACTGATCTGCCTGTCTTATTGCCTTTCTAGGTTGCCTGCATGCTTGTCTGGCTATCCGAGGTTGTCTGTCTGCGTGGCCTGTCAAGGTCATTGCCCCATCTGTCTGGTTTTTCAAGGTCGTCTGCCTGTCTGTGTGGTCTCTCATGTACAAGAAAGTATATCAAAGATTACTTAGGAAGGGGGGAGGAAGTGATTTTGGTCTTAAATAACTTATACAGGACTACCTTTAAAATACAAACCTACAACAACTCCCATCTCAGTACCATTCAGCATTTCAGGGGTTTCCAAAGTTGAATTTTTCTATTTGAATTGGCCAAATGAAAAAGTTTCAAAACTTCATTTTAGATTTTAAAGATGAATCAGTTTTTGCCCAAATTTTAATATGAGCTTAGAAAAAAGAGTGGAAACCTGGAAATTACTTAGGTACATTTTGAACCTCGAATTACGTTTCTTATAATATTATGGTATTGGGGTAATTCAGCTTCTGCTCCAAAAGTTCAACAATGTGTGAACTGTGAATACAGGGTCAAAATTGTACAGTTGTATGGAATCACTCATCCAGTCCCCCTCTCTCCCCTCCCTTCTGCGAAATAATAGCACCTAAAAATTCAAACAAATCATATGAGATCTAGTGACGCAAATTTTGGACCGTATGATTCATGATCAATCTTTCGCACATTCAAGCCATATTCCTGAGCAAGAACATATTTTAGACGCCCAATCATCAAATGAGATTCCGGAAATTCGGACTAAGATGTGAGCCAATTCAGATTCAGTTAGCAAAACCGCAAATTGCAACGTCTACGCCACTACGCACAAAAACAAAAGGAAATGAGCTAAACATTGAATTGAAAAAAAAATGAAAAATGAAAATAAAATGATACCATCTACTCGAGCTACATCACGAACAACTCCACGGGTATATTCGCGACCATAAAAATTTAATACTATACGCTGCGCATATTGTACGAGTATTATACTACAAAAGAAGGAAGAATTCCAGGAATTACAACACTGGTAGAAATAAAGAAATATTTATATTTGAAAATACGCTATTTTGTTGAAAAAGCTTTTTGGAAAGCACTCTAAGTTGCGGATTTGCGAGTGCGGAAAGCTGACTGGGCTAGGGGGGAGGGGCAGATGAAACGAAGGCGAGACGTACTACATATTAGTGTAGTATACGCTGTGTATAAATGTATAGTAAGTATAAGTATACCCATACTCGTTGTCTCGTTACCCCTTCAATACCCCATCATCACCACCAGCACTACCTATACCAAAGCAAAGCATAGCAAAGCAAATGAAAAAGCAAAACGTAAAAAAAAACCGAGCGAGAACGAAATACCCCTTCGTTAGTTGGAATGCGAGCGAGACAGAAAAAACCCCGAACGAAAAAGCAGCAAAAAAGAAAAACAGCGCGAGAAAAAAAAACGAAAAGGAAACTGATTTGTTTTGCGCTCGAACGAGTTAGACTCGTTTGTTTCCAAACAAAAAGTAATCATAATTTAAGCCATTGTCGGTATGCCTGCTTCGGCTGCTGCGCTGCTCTTGGCTGTTCTGCTGTTATATTCCTCCATGTTTCCTTCCTCCTTTTGCTTGCTCTCCGGTGCGAGTGCGAGTGCTCGTATTACGCGTATAGTCAAAGGTTAAACGTTATAAACAATAGAGTTTTTTACAGCAGATTTTTTTTTTGCCGAGAAAACAAACGCAATTGAGCGAAACAGCAGCCTTTACATTTTCTTTCATCCACTTACATTTAAATACGTTTTGATTCCGTATTTTTGCTTTTTCCTGTTCCTTCGATACTATACGAGTACAGAAAAACAAAAAAACGAGAAATAAAACGAGAAAAGAAGGAAGAAATTGTCGATTTAAGTTACTTTTTTTCGCGTAGTTTTTCCTTTTCATTTTGCCTCGTGTACGAATAATAATTGTATTTATGTAGGTGCGAGTATGTCTGGGCTTAGTCATAACTGTCATAAGTGTGAAAATACAAACTTGAATGTACAAATTGGTTGTCTCAATGTAAGATGGATGAATACATTAGCCCTTGGACTCGGAATTGAATTCAGCCAAGAAGCCTCAGGACTATTTGTTTGAAACAAAAAAATTGAAATATTAAAAGAACCCAATTAATCCTAAAATTTTTTCGTTGAAATTCTTTTAACCAGCCAAAATTTTAAGAGCTACCTATAGGGCATCTTTAGATTTTTAGTGAATTACAAAAAAATAAAAACAAATTTGAGTAGATATTGGGCCAAAAATCTAAAAAACCAAAATCTCACCAAATCGACCAAGAATGCTTTCACCCCCCCCCTCCCACCAAAAATTGATTGTGAACTATTTCGAATCATTTTGAGCAGTTCTGAAGCCCTCAGCCAATTCCTAAATGTCTCTATTTCCACGAAATTTCACCTGTACCGTCTTGAAGACTTCTACTATTTTCAACGAAATGAATTGAAAATCTTGATGAATACGTCTTGGGCGAGATTAAAAATGTAAGAAGATATTTGGCATTTTTAAAAGCGATTGTCGATGACATGAGTAATGCAGCATTAAAAAAGGGGTGTGATTTAATACCACGACAAAAAAGGGCGTCAGCACGACAAGCATAGGCACTTTCACGCCAGAAAAATCATTACCACGACTAAATTGGAAATTCCCGACAATAAAAAGCTTACCCCGACATAAAAGGTACTCCAACGACAAAATAATGTATCAAACGACGAATTAAAAAATTCACGACATTTTATTACTTTAAACTGCTATATAAGGCAATGCACGACAAAATTTTTCCATCAAAAACAGGCATTTCACCGACAGAAATAAACTTTTAAAAAATATTGAAATGATGCCAAAAAAACGAAGTAGGTATGTAATAAATTGCTGTTTATAGAAGTAAATATTTTGTGGACTTTGAAGGACGACCTCTCTTCCTCTTTTGACCTCAAGGACGAAGCGAAAGGGGGCTAATGGGCGACTGTTTGCCCCCCACAGGGTTTGCGAAAGTAGGAAAAACTTGAGAAATTGTGAGAAATCCAAGAAAGTTAAGAAAATACAAAAATTCCAACTAGGTATATTTTGGTTTCAGTTTTCAAAAATTCAAATTTTTTGCAATCATGTATTTAATTATCGTCCATTTGCCGAGAAAATCACCGATCTATCCTCAAAATTCTCATTTTTTTCCTAAGATTTTGCCCTCACTTCGCTTAGGCCAAATTGGTTCTCTTCTACTGAGTTACAATTTCACTCAAATTTTTTTGAAAGAAACCCTCAGTTGGTTATTTGTCAAAATTTGTTCAAAATATAATTGTAATTGAACTGATAATTTTCTGTCGTGTATGAAATTATTTTGTCGTGAATACTACTTATCTCGTTATTAAATCGTAGTCGTTCATAAATACTTTATTGTCGGGCGTCATCTGGCGTGGAACTTTATCATTTTTCGTCGTTCATTCACCTTTTATGAACAAAAAAATGCTTGTCGTGATGATGCCCTTTTTCGTCGTGCAAAAAATATTTCCCCTTAAAAAAGGGTTGTCAGTTGCTTTTCAGAAGTTGTACACTCAAATAAAATGTACAAAAGAAGTAAAAAAAAAGACAGATAGACAGTTACATAAAAAGAAGGAAAAAAATGAGCAGATTAATCCAGTGCATATTTTGTATCAGATGATCACAGTTATGATATCAAATCTAAAGTGTCTTCTGTCTACCTACCTGAAGTTCCTACTGCCTACGTCAATGCATAAATATCCCAATTTCTCGAAGGCTTATACGACTTATTTATTAAATATTAGATCATGAACCAGTCAAAAGGACTACTTACATAGACAAATTTATAATTTGATAAAAGGATTTATCTTCAGATTTAAGCATATACTCGTATGCAGAAATATCAAAAGAATAAAAGACCCATTAGATTAAACCGAATCGCAAATTTGTGATTTTACATACGAATGAAATAATCGTATGTTCCGCCCAAAGCCAAATAATTTCCTTATTTTATAAGTAAGTATATCGTTACAATAAACCATACAAATGTAAACTATAAGTAGTTACACATCGAAAGGGTAACTCTCTTTTAATATCCAATATCCATCCATATCCAAGATACATTTCATTCATATGTAAATGCCCCCTGTTGTTTCATTCATTCTAGACGCAGCTCAGTCGCAGCCATTCCATCTAGATAAATATTTTCACATGTTTTACCTTCACCTCGAAATATCTTCAAGATGCAGAGATACTTCCTTTGAACCTATCAAAGTATGTTAAGACTTGCCAAATTGTGCAGGAGAGGGTGGGAAAGGGGTGACCACATTATTATTTTGATGAGATTTACAGCCACGGTTCATGACTTATTCTGAGATTTAAAAAATGTGATGCAAATTGCATCTAAGTAATAAGGCTGGAAGGGAGTACATTCATACGTACTTAAAAAGGAAATATATTATTGAACGATAAAAATGGTTTAATAACAACAATTTACGTGGCATAACATAGCAGAACATTTTTAAAAGATAGAAAAAGATCCTGTTTTTTTTTGCCAAATTTGCCAGGTCAAAAGGTGTTAATTCTTGGAAAAGTTGTCAAAAAACTTCACCAATCAAAACTTTTTTTAATGTTTTAAATCAAAAAAACGGATTTTTCGCAAACTTTCGATTTTTTTAAATCGACTTTACAAAATAATGCTATCCCAATTTTTTAATATGTTTTCAGCATGAAAAAGTCCATAATATATTTTTTTCAGAATTTTTGAGAGTCGGAACGATATGAAAACTACGTTTCGGAACTTTTCGAACTAATTTTTCGTACGAAAAAAGTGGTAACACTGATTTTTATGATATCACCAAATAGCCATTCCATAGTTCCATTTCGGTAGGTATCGCGGTTATCGAGTAATCCACTGCTGAAATGGATGATATTTCAAGTTCACTGAAAACTTTGACACCCCCTAGCAGCCTTTAATAGTACATTACATTACTAGATTAATAATGTGGGTGATTATGAACGAGTGCAAAGTTACTGCGCGAGTCGAAGACGAGCGCTGTAACTTTGCACGAGTTCATAATCACACACTTTATTAATCGCGTAATGTAAGGTGCTTTACATAATAAACACTCGTAACCTCACCATTTTACACTTCTGTTGTTTAGATGCAAAAAATGTGCGTCTATGAGTGACCAAACTTCACCGGTTAAATTTGTTAAATTATGTCCAAACGTAACACGTACGTAATGGCGAGTTTCGCGGCGTTGCCACATAACACCACGTACATAATGCGGCTATTACGTACGTGTTTGACCCGGCATTAGGTCGCTCATAATGACGTACATTTTGCATCTAGCGACAGAGGTGTAATGATGAGATTACGAGTGTGTATTACGTAAAAAAGTGCTACAGAGCTGCGATTTGCGCCATTGGTCATCCCTTTGGAAGGTCTTTCCGGTGCATATTCGAATGTACCGATTAGTGGTTATCAGTAGAACCATTGGGGGAGGGGGTAAAAACTGTATCTGAATGTCCGTTGCAATATGACCGCCAATGTCCCAAAAAGTGTATCTGAATGTCCGTTTGGATTTTTGCGCTTACAGGGGTTTCTAAAGTAGGTCTAGATACATCTGTTGAATATAATGTACGTAGTTCAAAAAAATTTTCTTGGCAAATATTTCGCATTAATTAATAATTATGCTAAATTGTAGAGAGATATCATTTCTGAAACCAGGGAAGTATTTTGTTAGGCAGTGGTGCCAATTTTTAAATAATTTTTGTCAATTTCAAAAATTTGAAAAAATAGTTGAAAACTTACCTGTCAAATTGTTTTGATTTTTGAAATTGAAAAATAACATTTAGGTTTACGTTTTGAAAATTTGGAGATTATTAAAATGAATTGTACTAGCCTATAGGCAGATGTTAGATATCAGAGAAAAGGTATACCTAATAGTCATGAAATGATCTACTCGTAATTGTAAGATCAAGAAAGATATTATGGAATTTTCTTCAGTTCTCAATCAAGATTATAGGCACAATAGGCACATACGTATTAAACAATTTTTTTCATCCCTCCCCCTCTTCTTGGACTATAAGAACATTTCAGCTTTAGCCAGAGGAATTTCATATTTTGTGTGATTTTACGTTGGATTTGAAAAATATGAGTGGAGATTTCTTTGGCTAAAAAATTGAGGTATGTCCAAATTCTTGAGAGGGAGAAACAAAAGCAGGCGATAAAGGGTCAAAAAAAATCAAAATCAACTTTTTAGAGCGATTCGGAGAAAAGAAACCCCACAAATCGACTTGGAAGGCTGGAAAATTTGCATGTGCGTTTTGAGGGGGTCCTTGATATGCCTTTTAAGGGTTTAGACTTTTCAGCTGTAAAAAAGTAAATTTTTGTGCCTTCTCAATGGTTTTTAGCCTGATTTTCCTCAAGTAAAAATGCAATAAGGCTTAGGCTATACAGTCGATAATAATAATTCCAGGATTGGGAGTGGGGCCTCTCATAAATCTATTTTGGGGTTTCATGAGAGCCCATCTTCATCGACCTTACGCTTATCTAGGTATTTTTATGCTACATGCAAGGTATGTAGTTGTACTTTCCATTGGGTTCCATATTCGTCAAAACCCAGATATGTTTGGGAATCCCTAGTCATACAAGGTTTTTTTTACTTTGGACATTCGGATACACCTTTTGGGACATTGGCGGTCATTTTGCTTCGGACATTCGGATACAGTTTTTACCCCCTGTGGTTCTATTGTATTCTACTAATCGGTACATTCGAATATGCGGCCGGTCTTTCCACAGGAAAAGTTTCAAAAAAATCGCCGACACCTCTCACCATCACCACTTCTTGGTCGAATTGACATAGAATGACCCTACAAGCTCTTAAAAGTCGGACTCAAGATCTATACGTCCACTTCAACGTTAGGTCTACTAAAGTCAAAGTGTCAGAAATTGGTCATTTTTCTACAAGTTTTTAAAAGACTGACTGATGTCATGGATTCGTCGAAATTTGTTCCAAATTGCTGATAAGTCAGACAAAATAATATGAAATTTTAAAAATATTATTGTTATGGTGATGAATTTTTTTCTAAGTTTTTAAAAGTCTGACATTGTAATGAGCGGATATGCCCTGACCACCTATACGTGGTCTTAACGTAATTCCTCCTCAACATAGTTTTATGATCTTGCCGACCTTAGGCAAGATTATGCGAATCTTACTGTAGGGGCGTGCTCAAGGCTATTGTGCGACAATTCTGTCGAAGCAGAGGTTCAGCTCCAGCTTCGTATTGCTAGAAAAATCAGTCTTTTGAGTATTTAGTCCGTGGTAGTTTCTCTTAAGCTCACCTAACCAGCTAAATAGGTGACCAGGGAGCCCTGCCTAGGCTCTCTGGAAACCAAACATTGAAGTACCCATCCGTAGATGGTGATTTTGGACTTATAACGTGTCTCGTCGTTAATTTCCTGCGTACGGACATGGTACTATTTTAAATAACGCGATCTTCATTAATTTCCCGCGTAAGATCGTGGTACTTTTTTGGTCACTGGCGAGATTTATCTGGAAATCTCAGCCTTTGTCCCTACAAAAATGGAACTCTGACCCAGACCTGCCGAAGCGACTATTATTAGGGTCACCAGGGAGAGGCAGGCAATGTGAACATCTATAACAGAAGTGTACTCAGACCAACCTAGGTAATCGTGTATCCTTTTATTCAGGGTTACGTGCGCCCTTAATTTATCTAATTACGTTATTATTATATCTTACGTAATTGTATTAATTGGTAGATGGCGATGTGTTAATCATCTACCAATTGATCTATTTTTACCTTAGAAGCTGTTTTATTTCGCTTTTATGTGTACTTTAATTTATCCCCTTTAACCAATATTCCGAGCCTAGCTTGCTAGCTCGCGTGTGTTGTAATCTTGCCGCCTAATCTTGGCCGGTTAGGCTGACGCCATCGTATCTTCATGGCAACACAGAATAATTTACGTTTTGACCCTTTGTAAATTATTTGGTATTAATCTGCTCATTTTTGTATATATTTCGTGATTAAAATAAATGTACATAAATGCTCCTTGCGTTATCATTTCATTGAACCCTAAAAGGTAACGAAAGGATTGTTCTAAGTGAATAGTGTAGTTTGATTGACTAAAGTCTCTCCATCTTGAGCTAAGCAGGCCTCTAAGAAATATTTCCCTCTTAACGAATATTTCTTAGAATTAGCCTAACTCAGTAAATATCACCCTCACTACTTATCGTAGTCTCTCTCACTCTCACTATTACAACATAGTACGTTTCTGATAAAAATCGACCAAGTACAAAGATTGATATTTAGATGAAAAAAATGTAAAAATAACCATCCATTCTTTTCATTTTGGGTGGGAGTGGTGAAAAACGATAGAAAAATTTCCACCATTATATAAACAAGGAACGCACTAATAAAGCCACTCACCTTATGTAATTTGATCATCCATTTTTCAACACAGCAGATGAAGTTCAACACATTCACACGCATTTGAATTCTGAAACACAAAAAGGTTGACCAAACTCGTTAATTATTCACAATTCTGAACGGTCACAAAAACAGAAATGAATTACATTGTCGTAAGGCACTTCTGAAAAAAAAAATCATCGATATTCCGCTTGACATGATTTTTTTGCTGAATTTTGATCAAAATTGAAAGTTCTTGGGCCCACTGAAATGTTAATACCCCAATTTAAAAATCAAATAGACAGTTAATTTAACACAGCAGGAAAAAAAGCTCTCACTACGTACAATATTTCAAAATTTCCAATTCGCACCATTCGATACCACTACATTTAGCCTACCTACCCATTCACCGTGCACAAATATATAGGATTACACGCGATTGTAAAATTCGCCGTCGATGGTTTGTTTTTGCGAAGAAAATGCCTTCGTGAAATAACTAGAAACGGCTTTTAGCGAAGTTCGCCACTTTGTGAAAATCACATCTATACAAAACAGAGAAAGCACAAAACACGTATTCGTATCCCATATGTCTCCTCTCACGAGCAATCAAACACATTAGCTGCTGCCTAAAGTTTTTACATTACGCAATAATATATGTATAAACTAGCTACGAACTCTCTCCCCTCCCCTCCCCATCCCTCATCCCTTTCGCCTTTTCACTCGAAAACTTTTCCTCGTCGCCGACAAATGCATTTGTTCGACGATTCGTGTCCTGCCTCGCCTCTCATCTCGCTCTCAGCTCCGTGTAGTATAAAGTTTGTGTTTGCAGTTTTCGTGTGTGTTTTTTTTTTGTTTTTGTTTTTGTATTTACGGTATAGAGAGAAAAATTTGTAGAAGAAAATTAATGTATTTGTATTCTAAGTACACCTACTCGTTGAGTCCATAAAGTACCTATCCACGTGCTTGGTTGTTTGCTCAACAAATTGGAATCACCCCCGGCCTATTAGGTGCTCAAATCAACATCAATTTGATTAACTTGAGTTATCTCGAGCTAAATTTGTGAAAAACAATTTTCCTTTCTTGAGTCACTCGAGTCGTGAAAAAATACCAAACTGGATCCTCTGGATCGAGATTGAAGCTGCAGGTAGTCCTTATTCGACTTTTTCTGAGAGTTTGTCTGAGGGGGAGGGGAAAGAGATCATGAACAATATGAACATATGCAAGTCTTGGCTCATTTTTAAAAAAATCATAACTTATTCTAACTCAATACTCGTATATACCAGTAAAAATTGCCACAAAGTATCATTGAACATAGATGGCAATTTTTCATACCTTGAGACACCCCCCCCCCCCTTCTACAACCCGAAATTTGGGATACGAGCAGTCTTGTGAACAAAACAACACATCACATAGGTACCATTACATGGCACCAGGAATGAAAGTAGGCATACGAATACAAGCTCGTTCAGTTAGTTAAGTGTATATACGAGTAAGTAAGTATTATAAGGTCTTTCTCTCTCTTTCTCTTTCTCTCATTCCATCCTCTATATTGTGTCTGTGTACATAGCTTACATATTTGGATTGGACGAAAGAAATGAATAGGGTAAGCGTATTTAGGCGTGTCTATTGTTTGGGTGTGCGGTGTGCGCGTTGAACGTGAACGAAACGATCGTCCCTCTATTACGAGCTTATAATACCGCGAATAAGTGTGAACAGTACGCGAGTATGGTACTTAAAAAGCTCTCGCTTATCGACTCGTGCTTGTGTTATTCGTGTATGGAGATGCAAGAGATGCAGAATTGCAGACACAGAAAACTACTCACGTACCTTAAATACGTAGGAATACTGGGGGAGTGAATGAGTACTTTGCTTACAACTTTGGCAAGTTGGTATAGAACTCCCTCACCCACCACACCATCACTCATGTTTTCTTCACTCAAAAATATTAATTGACGCATGAAAATACTCATTTAACTCAGAATTCTGAAAATACGGGATGATTCTTCTGTTTTCAAAAATTTTGTTACAACATTGATGTTTTTAGCTCTCTAAAACTGGATAGGAAATTGTGAGCCTGAAAACTTTTGAAAATAGAACCAACATAATGTGAGATTATTTGATTTGTGTGAAATGAAATTAATGCTTTGATTTAGGGTATCACATAAAAGACTTGGAATGGGTGAAAAAAGGGCTTAAACACTCCCAAATTTTGAATATATTTTTTTTTAAATTGAGGCAAAGGTTTTCCTCCTTCCCTGAAAAACCATCTGCAAAGTAATCGATTCTGAGTAAAAAGTTCAAAATTTATTTTTTTTGAGGGGGGGAGAACATAGTTAGTTAAACTGACAAGACATAGTATCTAACGGATTTTTTTAAGTCAACACCCCCCTCCCCTTCACACACACAAAAAAATCAACAGTCAAATTTTTCACAGAAAAATGTCCAAAAAATAGAAATTGGAAGAAAATTGTATGCTATTAAAATATTTTTTCAATTTCAATCAAGATTATAAAGAAACAAGTTGCCCAATTTCATCTAAAAATGAACTTTTTTCTCAATAATTTGAAGGTTTTTGTTTCGCGTCAGAATTTTTTCATGGTTTCACTACTTTTTTGACTAAATTCACTACTTTTTCCCTACTTTCACTACCCAGTTCTAAAATCACTACCTTTTCTCTATTTTCACTACTTTCAATACCTGTTACGATACTCTGCAAGAGAACCACTCGAGGTGGCATGATCTGAAACCTCAGTGATCGAAATTTCAGCTATTCAACAGTAGAAATTTCCTTACGTAGATGCGGCATGACGTGAGGCATTCAACGCCCTATATTATAATTGCAATTACTCAATTAGCTTCTTGAGTAATTGCAATTAATTACAAAAATTTGTACCAAAAAAAGAATAAAAAGGGGAAAAGGGCCATATCAAAAGCAAAGCCAACAAAAGCAAAGCCGACGTCAGATAAATTTTGAAATTTATGTAACACCACAGGGGTTCTAAAATCTTTTCTATTGTTCAATTTTCGAATTTATTTTTCAAAATCGCGTTGTGCTTTTTTTTCTAAATCACATGGTAAGGCTACTTATTTTCAAATTCATGTTGTGCTTTTTTTTCAAAATTGCGTTGTGCTTTTTTTTCAAATTCACGTTGTGCTTTTTTCAAATTCGCGTTGTGCTTTTTTTTCAAATTCGCGTTGTGCTTTTTTTTCTAAATCGCGTTGTGATTTTTTTCAAATTCGCATTGTGCTTTTTTTCAAAATTGCTTGTGTTTTTTTTTCAAATTTGCATTGTGCTTTTTTTTCTAATTCGTGTTGTGCTTTTTTTCAAATTCGCGATGTGCTTTTTTTTCAAATTCATGTTCTGCTTTTTTTCAGAATTGTCTGTGTTTTTTTTCAAATTTGTGTTGTGCTTTTTTTACTAAATTGCTTGTGCTTTTTTTCAAATTCGCGTTGTGCTTTTTTTTCAAAATTGCATTGTGCTTTTTTCTAAATTGAGTTGTGCTTTTTTTTCAAGCAGGGTTGTGCTTTTTTTAAAAATCACCTGGCTTTTTTTCAAATTTGCATTGTGTTTTTTTTAAAATATCACGTTGTGCTTTTTTCGAAATCACGTTGTGCTTTTTTTTCTAAATTGTGTTGTGCTTTTTTTTCTAAATCGCGTTGTGCTTTTTTTACAAAATTGCGTTGTACTTTTTTTTCTGAATCGTGTTGTGCTTTTTTTCAAATTCATGTTGTGCTTTTTTTCAAATTCACGTTGTGCTTTTTTTTCTAAATCGCGTTGTGATTTTTTTCAAATTCGCGTTGTGCTTTTTTTCAAATTTGCGTTGTGCTTTTTTTTCATATTTGCGTTGTGCCTTTTTTCAAATTTGCGTTGTGCTTTTTTTTTGAAACTCAGTTGTGCTTTTTTTTCAAAATCGTGTTGTGCTTTTTTTCAAAATCGTGTTGTGCTTTTTTTTCAAAATCGTGTTGTGCTTTGTTTGGAAGTTGTGTTTTTTTAAAAATTGCATTGTGCTTTCAAAATCAAAATTGTGTTCTGCTTTTGAAATCCCAATTGCGTTTTTTCAAAACCGCGTTGTGCTTTGTTTTTCAAATTCGCGTTGTGCTTTCAAAATCAAAATTGCATTCTGCTTTGGAAATCCAAAATTGCGTTCTTTTCGAAATTGGGTTTTACTTTTGTAACAAAATAAGCTACGCACACTGTTATAGCTGCGCTGCGCTGTCTAGTCTCAAATTTTATTTGAATGAAAGGGGAAGGGATTAAGAAAACATTTTGTTTTTTTTTTTTAAATTCGAAATTTTCAGATTCCCCCCCCCCCCCAATTTATCTTTTAAGAGAAAATTTTTAAAAATTCAAAATAAGGGAAGAATGAATGGAAAATTTCAGAGTTTGATTTGAAATATGGAAAAACAATGAGATTTTCCCAAAAATATTTCAATATTTTTCCGAAGGGAGGAGTCTCAAAATTGTTGTTTAATATCTAGTTGAAAAATGGTAAAAATGGAAAAACAAGACATTTTTCCAAAAATATCTCAATATTTTTTCGAAGGAGGGAGGGAAGGAGTCTCAAAATTTTTATTATCAATATGGTTAAAAAATGATAAAAAATCGAGTACAAAAGGTGGAACAAATATTTCAATTTTTTGGAATTATTGAAAAGAGGCATTTAAATCATTTAAATGATAAAATCAAAATTTCACTTCACCAAGAAATGGTTATGGAATGGAAAAAAATGGCTCAAATCATTCCACTTTTTGACTTAGGGGAAGGAGCATTAAGTCGATATCGCTTTTTATTAGTTTTTTCGTTACCAGCGACCTGTGGTGTTTCTTTTTGATATGTCACATGCTTTACTATAGCAAGTCCATATTGATCTTTTGATTTTTGGCAAATTTTTGAAAATTCAAAATTGACCATCTCGATTTGTGCGTTTAAAAAAATGTATTCATTCAGTAAAATTGATGAAAATAGGTCTTGAAAATGGCAGTGACCCTCTTCTAAGACCGGATTTAACCATTTTGGGACATTCTGTAGCTTCCAGTGCGATGTTCGATTTCTCCAGAAGGCGTGGAAATTATAATTTCAGAGTGAAAGATAGAAATAAAATTGCAGTTTGTTCTCGACTTTTTAAATATCCACATTAAAGCCTATTTTCAGCCAGAGATCTCGAGTGCGAGTGTGTTTTTTTTTTGACCATTTATTTAACTTTGTGAAAAATACATCAGCTACGAATACTTAATCAAAAAGTGCTGGTAAAAAAACACACTCGAGATGATGTCCGCATGGAAATTGATTCAAATAATGTGGATAAGCTCGTTATACAAGTCGAAAATAAACCGTAACTTGATATTTTAGCTACCTAAATTAATTTTCATACTTTTTAGAAAAATCCAAAAATTCAACAGGAATTTGAAAATCGCGATGGAGGCTCCAGAATGGCTTAAAAAGGTGAAATTCGCCTGCATGAGGTCGGTTTAGAAACAAAATATAGACATTTGCAAAAACTTCAAAAATTTCTCAACAAACAGAAAATTTTTGAATTCACAGTAAAATAAGCTTAATTTGCTGGAGCATTTTTTCGCATATTCTGCCTATAAGACCTTAAAAAACATATTTTTAGGCATTTTCAAGGGAATTTTTCGGGTTTATAGAGAATTTTTCCCCTTTTTAGGAAATATTTTGGCTCATTTCAAATTTTTCTATCGGCTAAATTTTCATAAGAAAATCAGAGTAGGACTACAAACAAAGGCAACGATTTTCGAAAAATTAAATTTTCAACGATTTTTTTGTTTGCGAATTCGTAGCATTACTTTAAAATATTATTAGAATCGTTTAAGAGATGATTTTTCTTGTAAAACAACGCTCATCTCGTTAGGAAATAACGTTTGAGGGCATTTTTGGAATTTTTAGAGCATTTTTGAAAGCACATTTGGGGTTTTTTGGGGAAAGAATATCCGAGCCTGGGTAATGAATTTCATGTAACTCGATTCACAAAATTTTTTCGGAACCTGGAGAATCCGAAAATCCGGTTCTTCGTCAACTCGTTAACAAACCGGATTTTTTTTTCTTTTTCAAAAAAATAATGGTTGGAGAAAATTTTGAATTTGAACCAGCACCAACAAATTCTGAAAATATGAGCTAAAATATTGATCGAAAGGTTTAGAAAGAAGGTAGATCGGAGTTGACAGATGCTAAATATCATCCTGACCCTATTTTAGACATTTTCTTCGAGATCTGGACAATCTGAAAATCAGCTGAAGCCTCCGGAATGAACAGCCCCAAACCATCACCAATCGACTCAGGAAGTCAAAACTATAGGTAAACCAAATTGCAGCCTTTTAGCACCATTTGATCTGAATTTGAATTTTTTTTAATGGGAAGTGAACTTTTGAAATTTCAAAAATTCGCCAGAAATCAAGAAGTGAATTCAATTCCTGAAAGGGATAGGGGTACTCTCTCTCTTTCTCTAGGACACCCTGCATTAAAAATAGGCTCTCGAGCACCCTTGTGCAACATCAATGTACCTATATGTATTTGTGGGTAGATAAATAGATAGTAAGGTGCGCGATATTGCGCACTTTACACACTCCAACACTCCGGTAGATGGAAGAAAACGCTATCAAAGAGCATTTAAGCGTAATAAATAATTGAAATTGTGTCGTGTTGCGGGATATGCGCGCCAGAGGCCAAAGGCTGCCGTAGTTGTTTACAAGCGTTGCGAACAGCGAATAGAGCAGCTTTTGATTGTCGCAATAAAGCGAATTTGATTTAGAGGACACTGTAAACAATCATCATCGCAAAACTTAGCCGCAAGTATTTGTACGAGCGCACGATACAGTCGTATTCGAATTTCATCCTTTTCCAGCCTTATGAAAAGTAGACGTTCGCGAATGATCTTTTGAACGCTTGTGACATTTTCAAGCAAAGTCTCCACGTTGTATTTTCGTTTAATGGTAAGCCCAAAAATTGCACACTCGAATCTTACGATCTGAGTCAGTAGACGATAATGAATCTATGAGCTTCGAGGAGCACAGAACTACGAGTAAGGCTTCAGCAAAACGAACGAAACAAGACCAGGGCACCGTTAAGCGGAAAATTTACGATTAATCAAACTGAACTCGACGATGATGAAGTTGAATGTTTACTTAGTGCGTACGTTTTGCCCGTTTTCGAGCCCGCCATCATAAGGATCGTATTTAGTTGTTTTACTACTACAAATTATACGCTTTGTCGCTTGATTTTGATACGTTTAGAGTTTACATTGCCGCAGCCACCGTCTTCTCATCGCTTTTACGGTCGAATCTGTTGGCTTGTAATCGTCTACTGCAGTGATTACTACTGCCTCCGCAACAGCTGCGATGTATGTTTTAGGATTTTTTTTTTGTTAACGGTTTATCTACATTCATGTATGTATTGGGTGTTCAGTATCGTCGTCGTAATTTGAAACGGCTTATTTTTACTGCTCGAATGATCATTAATTACGAGTCGATAGGTTTCATGTACCTGGAATACCTATACGTTATTTACCAGTTCTCCACCAAGTGCATTTGTATGGGCAATAGATTTTCTTCAGTGTTACCGGTCTCCGAAAAAACGAGAAATTGAGAGAAATCGAGCCTCCCAAGAAAAGTCACTGAAATGTTAAAAAAATCCACAATTTTCGCTCCAAAATTATTGAAGAATTAGTAATTCTGCAGTTTTTAATGTTTTTTAAAAATTGATCATCATGACAGTATCCATCAAAATGCACCCACTCCCTCCCCACCCTTAAGGCCTTAATCCAAAAAAACATGAAATATTTCGATAAAACACGAATACCTTCATTTTGAGCTGAAAGTTCCTCAGAAAAATTTTCAACTTCGAAGGTCATCCTGGAAGGAAAATGAGCTTTCAAAGAAGAGGCATTTTAAAAAAAAATTATACTTCCTTCGCAACAAATCTTACCCCATCTGTTTTTTGGTAAATGAGGAAACTTGATGAAACAATACAAAAATGAAGAAAAATCTGTTTAAAAATGTCAAAATCACGAAAAATTGCTCAACATTTGAAAAAATGTTCAATTTTCAACAAAATATTAATAATTGAAAGTTTGCAAAAATAGATAAAAGAATTACGTTTGGTAAAATTAGCCTTCAATCAAAGCTTCTTCAATTCATTAAAATTCACCATAAAATCGATAAAAAAAAATGTTACACCTAAATGAGCAAAATTTTGCGAAAATTGCTAAAAAGTATAAGTACAGAAAAGTGACACAAAAACAGTTGAGAATGATTAAAACTTGTTGAAAAATTGCAAGAATCAAGGAAAATTTCGAAAAAATCCCTCACATTACAGAAAAGTGGCACAAAATTTTGAGAAATATCATAGTAGAGTGAATACCTGTAAAAATCAACGTTAGCTGGATGGAGAATCATAACTTCTAAGGTTGTTTATCGTATTCACAAGGCTGATTTTCGAAAAACAACGTTGACTAGATAGAGAATAGTAATTCGTAAAGTGGTTTTGTAAATGGTAAGGTAATTTGGATCATTTTCGGAAAACAACATCAGGTAATTAGTAGTTTTTTTTGGAAATTCGTGTGTTTATGTAAATAATTTTTGAAAAACAACGTTAATTAGGTGGAGAATCATAACTCCTAAGGTGGTTTTTCAAATAAATGTACTTACATGGGCAATTTTTGAGAAACAATGTTAACTAGATGGAGATTGATAGCTCACAAAGTGGTTTTTCAAATGGAGAATTAATTTGGATAATTTCTAAAAAACAACGCTAATTAGATGAAGAATCATAACTCCTAAGGTGGTTTTTCAAATGGACAAGTAATTGATTAATTTTTGAGAAACAATGTTAACTACATGGAGATTAATGGCTCACAAAGTGGTTTTTCAAATGGACAATTAATTTGGATAATTTCTGAAAAACAACGTTAATTAAATGGAGAAACATAACTCCTAAGGTGGTTTTTCAAATGAATAAGTAATTGGTTAATTTTTGAAAACCAACGTTAATTAGATGGAGAATCATAACTCCTAGGGTGGTTTTTCAAATCAAGCTATTTACACGGGCAATTTTTGAGAAACAATGTTAACTAGATGGAGATTAATGGCTCACAAAGTGGTTTTTCAAATGGACAATTAATTTGGATAATTTCTGAAAAACAACGTTAATTAAATGGAGAATCATAACTCCTAAGGTGGTTTTTCAAATGGACAAGTAATTGGTTAATTTTTGAAAAACAACGTTAATTAGATGGAGAATCATAACTCTTAAGGTGGTTTTTCAAATAAATGTACTCACATGGGCAATTTTTGAGAAACATTGTTAACTAGATGCAGATTAATGGCTCACAAAGTGGTTTTTCAAATGGACAAGTAATTTGGATAATTTCTGAAAAACAGCGTTAATTAGATGGAGAATCATAACTCTTAAGGTGGTTTTTCAAATAAATGTACTCACATGGACAATTTTTGAGAAACAACGTAAACTAGATGGAGATTAATAGCTCACAAAGTGATTTTTCAAATGGAGAATTAATTTGGATAATTTCTAGAACACAACGTTAATTAGATGAAGAATCATAACTCCTAAGGTGGTTTTTCAAATCAACGGATTTACAGGGGCAATTTTTGAGAAACAACGTTATGGAGAATCATAACTCCTAAGGTGATTTTTCAAATGGGCAAGTAATTGGTCAATTTCTGAAAAAAAAAAACGTTAATTAGATGGAGAATCATAACTCCTAAGGTGGTTTATCAAATCCGTTTGTTTATGTGGATAATTTTTAAAAAACAACGTTAACTAGATGGAGAATAATAACTCACAAAATGGTTTTTCAAATGGTCAAGTAATTTGGATAATTTCTGAAAAACAACGTTAATTAGATGGAGAATCATAACTCCTAAGGTGGTTTTTCAAATGGACAAGTAATTGGTTAATTTCTGAAGAACAACGTTAATTAGATGGAGAATCATAACTCCTAGGTTGGTTTTTCAAATCAAGCTATTTACACGGGCAATTTTTGAGGAACAATGTTAACTAGATGGAGATTAATAGCTCACAAAGTGGTTTTTCAAATGGACAAGTAATTGGTTAATTTCTGAAAAAAAAACGTTAATTAGATGGAGAATCATAACTCTTAAGGTGGTTTTTCAAATAAATGTACTCACATGGGCAATTTTTGAGAAACAACGTTAACTAGATGCAGATTAATGGCTCACAAAGTGGTTTTTCAAATGGACAAGTAATTAGGATAATTTCTGAAAAACAACGTTAATTAGATGAAAAATCATAACTCCTGAGGTGGTTTTTCAAATCAACGCATTTACACAGGCAATTTTTGAGAAACAATATTATGGAGAATCATAACTCCTAAGGTGGTTTCTCAAATGGACAAGTAATTGGTTAATTTCTGAAAAACAACGTTAATTAGATGGAGAATCATAACTCCTAAGGTGGTTTTTCAAATGGACAAGTAATTGGTTAATTTCTGAAAAACAACGTTAATTAGACGGAGAATCATAACTCTTAAGATGGTTTTTCAAATAAATGTAATCACGTGGGCAATTTTTGAGAAACAACGTTAACTAGATGCAGATTAATGGCTCACAAAGTGGTTTTTCAAATGGACAAGTAATTTGGGTAATTTCTGAAAAACAACGTTAATTAGATGCATGGAGAATCATAACTCTTAGGGTGGTTTTTCAAATCAACCTATTTACACGGGCAATTTTTGAGAAACAACGTTAATCAGATGGAGAATCATTTGTCAATTTTGGCAAGAAATGATAATTGTCAGACAATTTTGACAATGAAATTTGAACCTAGTCTGGCAATATATTTTATAATCTGGATAACTTTTTTGCAAAAATTAGAATTTTCTGGATTTTTAGACAAAAAATGAGGACTTTCTGACATGTTTGGCCAAAAAAAAACCAACGAAATCTCCTGTAAATTTTAGCAAACAATGTTATTAGTAGTTAGAAAAATTAAAAATTTGGTATAAAATTTCCTCGCTTGAAATTTTTTTCAATTCTGTTCTCGCGATTTTTTTTGTGAAAACCCATCTAATAAAAGAAGTTTCATTCCTAATCGAAACTAAAAATTTTTAACTGTATACAAGGGGGGGTCGATAGAGCACCCAAAATACACCTCACAACCCACAGTTTTGAAGTGTTGGAATTAATTTTTCGTTTTTTGTTGATATTTTTGAAAATTAAAATTCGATTTCAACTACAAAAATCAGCTTTTGGTTTTTATAATGATTTACCTAAACACAATTTGAGAGTATTAAAGACGTCGAGAAACCATTTTGAACAAAAAAAAAAAAAAAAATTGAAAAAATCCGAAACATTAAAAAATTTTTTCGATTTTTTAAAAGTTTGAGCTCTCTTTGAGTAGGTTGTTAAACATTGACTTAAAAATTTAAAATTATTTCCAACCTGTCTACTTCTTACGTTAATGAGATGGTTTGGTCATGATTTTCTGCCATCAACAAATCCAAAATATAATTTCGGCAATTTTTCAAAATTTCTGCGATTTTGCTCTCTACACAAATTTTTATTTTATCCAAAGTGTAATTTTTTCCAAAAATAACATTTATTTTAAGCTTTGATAATCGTCAAAAATTTTCAAAAATTTGTTTCTTATCAACATTTTTTCTGAATTTTTCAATTTTAAAATGAAATTTTGAAAACCGCCGCAACGTCTGGTTTCGTTTCATTCCAATCATCTTTGCTGTAATGTGAAAATTTTCCCTTGTGAGCTATCGAAGATGTCAAAAAACCAATTAATGAAATGTTATATTATTTTGAATTTTATCTTTATGGGTGCTAAAAAAATAGGGGAAAAGAAAAATTGAAATTTTTATTTGTTTCAAATAGAGAAAATTTTCTCAAAATTTTCAACTGAATCTCTAAATTTGGCTTCGAAAATCAACATTACTCGTTTCGAAGAAATTAAGGGAATCTTCAATTATTACCAAATTGAGTGATGACCTGATTTCAATTTTTTTTCTCATTTCATAACCTAGGATTTCAGATCAAATTTTCCAGTGAATTTTTTCAAAATCTATCCGCTTGACCGCTTGAGAGACTAAAAAATTATAATTGTTTGAACAGAATTTCATCGAATATCATCATCAAACGAATTAAATCGAAGAAAAATTACAATGTAGTAACGTGGAAAAAATTCTGGAAATTTTTTTGCACATCAGTTAGGTACTCGTAATCGTATTTTTTGAAACGTATTTCTCTAATTAGGTATACTCGTATGTACATCATCAGCCTGTTTATTTTGAATTTCAAGCCTCTGGGAATAATTCCAACCAACCACTCGTAGCCCTTTTTTCTCACCTTCCCAACCTCATCTATCGAATTAAACGTTCGACTATACTCGATTTGTAAAAGTCCACGACGACGTCGAAGAAACTTTATTACCTACAAAAGCGACTCTAAGAGAATTGTATCTACCTACCGACACAACGAAAGAGAGAGAGAAAAAATAAGCAAAAAGAAAAATAAGAATACAGGAGAAATAAAGAAAAGAAAAGAAAAAGGAAAACGATAGAACCCTTGTTTGGGGATAAGTTTAGTGCGAAAATTGCGATACGTATAGTTAATTTTCTCAGCGGCTTGGGTAAAAGTTAACAGCGTAATGGCTGGGCAAGAAAGGTAAAGGGTGAGTTTGGGTAGAAAGGGAGGGGGCTGAGGGGGTGTAAAATGCTCTACGCGCGGTAATTTGTTGAGACCTGCAGCTGTCGATGAGGACGAGTACCGAACAAACGTTTACAAATTGAAAAACAGCGCCCTTTGTAATTTTCTTATATAAAACTCGCTCTCTCGATTGATTTTCTTATCGTATTTTACGATGTTTCTGGTCCCCTAGCAATACTATTAGACTTAGGTATAATATTCTTGGAGCTCCGCCAACCCCATCGTCGTCTTCGTCACGTTTTGTGACCATATCCATCGTGTAGGTATGCGCCGCTTATACGCGAGCAAATATTTTCTGCTTTCTTTCCTTCATTTATGGTTGCGTATTTTACAAGACAGTGTAGATACGATGCCATTTAAAGCACAGGTGGGGAGGGGGACTTGTACAGGATCGAAAGTTTCTCAGTCTTTAGTTCAGAATTTCTTAAGAATATTTTGGTCCCCTGAGAATATAACCGAGAAGCCTCCTCACGACTTTCGTTCGATGAAAGGCTCGAAAAGATCCTAGATCCTCTGAACGCCCCAATGCCTCTGAAACTGGTAGATTCTAAATACGAGTAGGTATATTCGTTACACACGTGAATAGACCAAAGTATTAAGAGTAAATTAATAGTAATTCAAGAACTGGAGTACAAAAAAACTCACTCCTAGGCGGGGCAAGGGGCTTAAAATAAAAAATCTGATACCGGAAGAAATATCCATTTCCTCAATGTAAACCTAAGAAGTTAACTGTCTGTATACTCGTATGTAGGTGTGTACCTTACCTACACCTATACGAGTATACCTATACGCAATCAGGTTTATGTAAGTAGTATACATAGTACCTATCTATACCGTATGTAATAAGTCGCAATATAGATGTATGTATAGGTAAATCCGTCCAAATACTATACGATGCTATATATTAGACAAGGTATATGCGTGTACCGTTTACACGATGGGTACGAAAACGTGTATTTAGTATGTAGCATATTACTCGTATGTGTGTACTGTACAGGTACAAATACGAGTACTTAGTATAAGGTTTCATTTATATACTAGTTAATGGTTTATTTTTCAAGCTGTGTATTCGAGCACTTGTTTGGTCTCTGATGGTCTCGTCTCTGAGTATACAGGTATCAAATATGTACGCAGACATACATTGTACCTCCTCAGCGTCTGAAGAACAATGACTATTTAAGAGTCGAGGGAAAATTGCAATTTCTTTTGAGTAAGATTGAAAACGTAGCTTAATTTGAAAAAAATTATTCAACAATGAAAAAGCTCCACCCAAGATTTATTCTAGATCACTGTGAAAAACAAATATTCGAATCATAAAAAAATTCATTTGTTGTAATGAACTCAAACAAATAAATTAGCTACCTAAGAATAGAATTCAACGTTGAAAATCCATTCAAATCCAAAATTATCCAAAAAAAAGTCACCGCAAAAAATTAATTTGAAAAATCTCAAAAAATTTTCAACTGAATTGAAAAAATAAAATTCAAAATCACTATCAGAAAATTCATTTAAAAAAAAAACAATTAAAAATTACCGACTACAAAAACATTGATCTGAAATTTTAAAAAATTCCAAACGTGAAAAATGCACTAAAAATACATCCCGAAAAATTTTATTCAAAATCACTACACAAAAAAATGAGATTGGCCCACTAAAAAATTCAGAATCGACACAAATCAATTAAGTACATATAATGTATCTACATTTAAAAACTGAAATAAATCGCCAAAAATGTATTCTAAATCATGTCAAAAAAAAATTCATACAAAAATTATTCCAGATCAGTATCAGCAAATACCTCAAAAAATACCCACAATAGTAAAAAACAAGTTAAAAATAATGAAGTTTCAGTAAAATTGATTAAAAGATGACAAAAACTGGTAAGAACTTTGTCTAAACCCATTAAAGTGTTGTAAAAATGACTGCAAATTCAAAAAAAAAGATGAAATTTTCAGTAAATTGGGTAAAAAATTATTAAATTGCCTAACGAGTCACGATTCTCCATTTAAATCATTTTGTTTTTCAAAAATGAGATATTTGAATGAATTCATAAATGTGAAAAACCACCTTATGGTTTATGATTCTCCTTCTAACTTACGTTGTTTTTGCTCTTCAACTTGAAGAATCACCTTATGAGTAATGATTCTCCATCTAAGTAACGTTGTTTTTCAAAAATTATCCACATAAACACATAGATTTGAAAAAACACCTTCTAACTAGGTAAGTAATGTTGTTTTCCAGAAATTATCTAAATTACGGGTTCATTTGAAAAACCATGCACTTTGTGAGTAATGATTCTTCATCTAAGTGACGTTGTTTTTTAAAAATTATCCACATGATCATGTGAATTTGAAGAAAAATACCTTTTAAGTAATGTTTTTTCAGAAATTATCCAAATTACTTATCCATTTGAAAAACCACTTTGTGAGTTATTATTCTCCATCTAGTTAACGTTGTTTCTCAAAAATTGCCTGTATAAATGCGTTGATTTGAAAAACCACCTTAGGAGTTATGGTTCTCCATCTAATTAGTGTAGTTTTTTAAAAATTATCCAAATTACTTGTCCATTTGAAAAACCACTTTGTGAGCTAATTATCTCCATCTGGGTAATGTTTCTCAAAAATTTCCCATGTAAATATGTTGATTTGAAAAACCACCATAGGAGTTATGATTCTCCATTTAATTAACGTTGTTTTTCAGAAATTATCCAAATTAATTATCCATTTGAAAAACCACTTTGTGAGCTATTAATCTCCATTTAGTTAACGTTGTTTCTCAAAAATTGCCCGTGTAATTAGGTTGATTTGAAAAACCACCCTAGGAGTTACGATTCTCCATCTAATTAACATCGTTTTTCAGAAATTATCCAAATTACTTGTCCATTTGAAAAACCACTTTGTGAGCTATTAATCTCCATCTAGTTAACGTTGTTTCTCAAAAATTGCTCGTGTAAATAGGTTGATTTGAAAAACCACCATAAGAGTTATGATTCTCCATCTAATTAACGTTGTTTTTCAGAAATTAACCAATTACTTGTCCATTTGAAAAACCACCTTGGGAGTTATGATTCTCCATTTAATTAACGTTCAAACGTTGTTTTTCAGAAATTATCCAAATTAATTATCCATTTGAAAAACCACTTTGTGAGCTAGTAATCTCCATTTAGTTAACGTTGTTTCTCAAAAATTGCCCGTGTAATTAGGTTGATTTGAAAAACCACCCTAGGAGTTATGATTCTCCATCTAATTAATGTCGTTTTTCAGAAATTATCCAAATTACTTGTCCATTTGATAAACCACTTTGTGAGCTATTAATCTCCATCTAGTTAACGTTGTTTCTCAAAAATTGCCCATGTAAGTATATTTATTTGACAAACCACCTTAGGAGTTACGATTCCCCATCTAAATAACGTTGTATTTCAGAAATTATTCAAATTTCTTGTCCAATTGAAAAACCACCTTGTGAGTTATTATTCTTAGACATGTGCGCCGCCGATTTCACGCCGGCGCGCCGCCGCCGATAATTTAAATTTTGACGCGCCGATGTCTTATCGGCGTGAAATGGCGCGGAAAATGGTCTTTAAAAATTATCTTAGAGCCCTTAAAACCCCACATTTTGGTAGGGTGGTTGCGGGTTAGATGCCCATAGTCGGGGGTTAGATGCCGGTGTGTCGCGGTTTTTCGAGCCTCACTGCCATAATTTTCATCGAAATGATTTCAAATTTGCGCAAATCGGTAGAGCAATTATTCCTCTATATTATACTAAAAGCGTAATTTTTTTTATCCAGTAGTTTTTTTGCAATTTGAAAAAAAAACAAGGTCACTTTTTGACCGGCATCTAACCCGCACCTACTGGCATCTATCCCCCCAGTGCGGGTTAGATGCCGATTTGGTGAGGGATAGATGCCACTACCCAAAACCCCCCGAAAAAGGCTCCTGGAAGATTGAATTCGATGAAATTCTTTTAATTCATGCACAATAAATAAAATGAACATCAAAAATTCACAATGGAAGTTTAATTAATAAAAAAATAAAAAAGGTGTTTTTGAGAATTGACAATATGTGTTAAAAATGAATGTAATTCCAAAAATTGACCACACCAGTTGAAAATATTTAAAAAACCATCATTTTTGGACTTTTTGCCGCAGTATTAACAAAAAAAAATTTCACCTTCCTCACTCCCATTTAATTACTATGGGCATCTATCCCGCTCACAAAAACCGGCATCTATCCCAAAATGATGGGTCAGATTGCAAGGTCAATTTTCATACCAGAATTGAAACAAATTTTTGTAAATTTGCTTGAATATGTTAGTTCAAGGTATATACTTATGTGTGAGATACTTACATGCAGTTTTGAAACACTTTTTCTGGAGAAAAAATGCGTTTCAAAAATTACGTGAAAAAAGTATCACTGGTTTTAGCTACATAAATTTTTTCATTCGCATATCAAACCAGGTTAACAATAACCATCACAGATCAAAACTTTAACACAAACTATGTTCACCTTAAGGTATAATCTGTGCTAATCAGTTTTCAGAAAGAGTTGATAGGGAGCGATTGGTGACCACACCGGCATCTAACCCGCACCGGCATCTAACCCGCAACCACCCTACTAATGTCGAATTTTTAAAAAATTTTCAATTCTCTCCTTTTAGGTTTTTAGATTTTTGGTCAAATAGTGATCAAAAACTTCAAAGTTGAAAATGGGGCCCTCAAAAACATCCATTACCAAATTTTCTCTTTTTTTTGGGCAAAACTAAAACTATGGTGTACGCCGTACGCCATGTTCACGCCGCCGCGCCGCCGTCAATTTAGAATCGGCGTGAAATTCGGCGCACGCCGTTAAAACGCCGCCGCGCTGATAAAAATTGACCTCACGCCGCCGCCGTGCAATTTCCTAACGGCGCACATGTCTAATTATTCTCCATCTAGTTAACGTTGTTTTTCAAAAATTAACCACATAAACACATGAATTTGAAAAACCACCTTAGGAGTTATGACTCTCCAACTAATTAACGTTGTTTTTCAGAAATTATCCAATTTACTTGCCCTATTCATTTTGAAAACCACTTTGTGAGTTATAATTCTTCATCTAGTTAACGTTGTTTTTCAAAAATTATCGACATCAACACATGGATTTGAAAAAACACCTAACTGATTTTGATTTTTAGACATTATCCAAATTACTTGTCGATATTCACTATTTTCCATCTAGTTACATTGTTTTTCAAAAATCGTCCATGAAAATACGAAAAACCACCTTAGAAGTTATAATTCTTCATTAAGCTAACATTGTTTTAAAACAGTATTCATTCTATGGTGATATTTTTCAAAATTTTGAGCTACTTTTCTGTAATAAGTATGTGAGGGATTTTTTCGGAATTTTCCTTGATTTTTGTAATTTTTCAACAAGTTTCCATCATTTTCAACTGTTTTTGCGGCACTTTTATGTACTGCCTAACAAATGAGGAAAGTCGTGATTTTCAGTAAAAATTACCCAGAAATCACGCTTCTTGAATCAAACATTGTCACAAAAGTTGAAAGTTCTGGTGGTAAAAGTTTGGTACAAAATTTCATCAATTTCCCCTTTCGTTCCCAGTCCTATTTTTAAAATTAGGGTTCGGTGATCCACAGACTTGTTCTGAGGAACAGGAATCCTCAATTTCAAACACCAGTGACGACTCGAATTCAAATTTTTTTCTAAAATTTCATTTCTTTACTTCAACTTCTGGCACGAATATTTTTGAAATTTATCCATCGAACTTCTTTTGGAAATTATAGGGTTAAATTAGGCTAAGAATATTGAAATATTTCCTAAAAAAAAAACATGTTGAAAATATGAACCAGAAAAAATTTTAAAAATTTCTTGGGAGCCATGATTGAAAATTTTTTCAGAAAATTCATTCCATGACGTACGAAAAAAATCAAAATTTTGCTGGAGACTCCAATTTTTAGCAATTGTAGTGTGATTCTTTCTATTTCTGATGCTAGAAAAAAATCACCGAAGGAAGTTGAAATTTTGATCACGTAAGTTTACAAATAATATTCATTTTTTGGATTAAATACTCCTACAATACAACCCAGAGTCGATCTGATTTAGGTCTACCAACACTTTTATTATTATTTTCATATACCCCAGTATCAGGGACAGAGACACGCGCGCTAAAGCTCAAGTACCTACGCATTATATGTACAATACACGTATAGACTAATGTAGCCTACCCTTCTCGTATTAACGATGAAGATCAAGGCTATAGCGAGCTAGCGTTAAAGCTTAAATAATAATACGAAGTACATTTATTATGCACAGACAAACACTTCTCTGCGACATAATCTGTTTGCACAAATGATTACTTATAACGACTACTCCTTTTTACACTTTCACTGTACACTTTTTGTGTAGCATCTGTGTACTCTATAAACGACCTGATACACATAGATAGGTACACAACCCATGAAACTGTGCAGCAAGTTGAGTATATTATTATGGAGGAGTATTGTAAACCTCATCGTATACTATGGTATAGGCTGGCAAAAGTACATCGCTTTTGCATCAAGTCCCCGTATAGTTTATGGCTCGTTTTAGTCGTATCGTCTGTCTACATTGTATGAGTTCATTTAAAATACATCCGAAATTCAAATACATAGGCTACATGCTCGTGTAGATTGACAGTATAGTATCCAGAGAAGTTGTCCTTTTTACAGTAAGTATCTAATGTTCCAATTTTCGTGTCCAAAGACTAGAATCTTTTCACTCAAGAAAAACATCGCTCTTTCATTCTTCACACTACTCAAAACTTTTTGAAACGAGTAAAAACACTTACAAAAATTTTCAATAGTAAATTAGGAGCCCCAAAAAATGCACCACGAGTTGAAAATCAAACGCCCATCAAAAACAAATACGTTTATTGCTTGTTACAAAACAAACGACCAAATTAAAATAATATCACAAAATCACGGGGCAACATCGCCACGAATAAAAAAAAAAAGTTAAATACCTATCTATATAAATCGATTATACATCCAGTATAGTTAGGTATAATAATATTGTATACTTTTATGCAAACGCATTATGCATACGAATATTCAACGCAGTTATTGCCTATTTCATATTCTTTTCAAATTCCATTCATATCGCTTTCAATTTTTTCATCTCATATTATGATAAGTAGGTATCGTAAAAATAAACAAACCTAACTAGGTACAGATAGATGGTAATAAAAATGATCCAATTTACAAAAAATGTTTCAAAGTAGACAAGAGTGAGGATAGATTAGATGTTGGAATTAAAATTTACATACTTTTAGGCCTCCAATATGGCATACTCAAAGACTTTCTTACACATTTTCCTTTTTTTTTTTCAAGACCTAGTGAATTATTATTATTTATAATTATTTTAGAAAACAATTCCAGAGGAACGAAAACATTATGCCAAATTATTTGCAAAAATTTACAACACACGAGAAAATTGAATACAAAATCAAAGATGGATATCAGATCCGCACAAAAGAATTTCAAAAATACTCCATGTAACCTCACAATTTTGCATTAAAAATTGGTTTAGAAAAATCAAATTTCTTAGTCGTTTCACGCCGATTATTTTTCACCTACTGCACTTACTTACAGAATGATATTAAACAACAGGCCTCACACTGCGTATGGCATGTCATAAAAAGAAAGGAACAAAAGACTAATACTCGATATTTGATAGGTAAAAAAAAATAGGTATAGAGTATAAGTCGAACAATTACATAAGTAAATATTTGAATAAATTAAATAAAAAATAAAAATCGAGATCAAGTTAGTTTGGATATACCTACACAATTTGTACAACTCGTAGGTATATCGAATATATAGAAAATTTATGCGCTTCCATTTTGTATACTTTTCGACAAGAAATACATAATACGAGAAATTTACATTACATTAGTAGGTACATAAATAGGATTGAAAAAAAATAATACGTAAAATACATTTAGCATGACTGAATTTTTTGATTCATTAAATTATTTAGATTGATTCGAGTACAGCGATTGGATAGATGGAAATAGGAACTTAAAAGGTTCGTACAATTTAGTACATACATCTCTTACAGCGATCCATTCGGTGATCTAGATTAGGTTGCAGCCAATAGTAAAAGTAGAGATACCCAAATATGCTAGCAAGATCGTCGAGTGGGGGGGGGGCAAAGGGGGCAGTTTGCCCCGGGTCCGGCAAAACAAGGGCCTGTGATGAAAAAAATGGCCTGATTTTTACTTCTCAAAAACACAAATTTTCGAAAGTCTTTGCCCTCACTTCGATGAAGCTTGTTTTCAAAATTGAAATTCCCAAAAAAAATATCATTCAGCTTTCAAAAATTTCAAAGTGAAAAACTAAACTTTTATGCCTCTCGAAATACGAATTTTCAAAAGCTTTCACCCTCACTTGGACCTGTTCTATTTTCTTTTTCAAAATTAACATCCTAAAAAAAAATCTTCCAAATTATAAAATTTCAAAACCGCAAAAATAAACTCCTTGCATTAAAAAAACATCGTTTTCAGTTCTCTCAAAATACAAATTTTCAAGTTTTCGCCTTCGCCTCGCTCAGGCCTGTCCTCTTTTTTTTTGGTAAAAAAAATCAACTTCCTAAACAAAAGCTCGTTATTAGGTCTCTCGGAATCAAATTTTCTAAAACTTTCACCCTTGCTTGGTTCGGGCCAATTTATTCATCATTTAAAAATCTCATTTCAAGGTGTCTACCTAACAAAATTTCAAAATGAAAAAGCAGGACTTCAGCAGGATATCTTTCAAACACTTTACGACTTCAAGGGGGGGGGGAGAAAGGAGCAGGAGGTGTCAATATTATTTTTACACGGCGATTATTCGTTTTTTTAAACGTCTTTGGACAATTGGACATTCTAACATTTTTTCGGTGATCATGGCAAACTTTTATTTCGCGATTTTTTTTTAGCATTCTGCTCCCTACTCTATTTTTATTAATGAAAAAATTAGGTTTTCCGATGAAGTTTACACTTTTTTTTTTTTTTTTTAGCAAGTTTTGAAATTATCAACTTTTAACATTCCCAACTGACAGTTAAAAAATGTATGAATTGAATGAAAAAAATTTTAAACTTCGGTAGTTCAATTCAATGAACAAAAAAACATACTTAATTCAGAATTGTTAATCTAAAGTAAAAAATTCGATCCTTTTTTATGTTTCTTCGTGTTTTTTTTCAACTTTTTTTCAGTTTTTGATCATTGAAAATTAAATTCAAAAAGAGAAGAGAACATTTTTCTATTGCCAAGTGAAGCGAAGGGGCAACATTTTTGAAAAATTTTTCAATTTTATCCGAACGAAGCGAGAGTGAAGGTTTTTGAAAAATTTACACTATTTGAGAAGTAAGTATGTATGTACCAAAATAATAATTTTTGACATTAGAAGTTTCAACGCAAAATTTTCCTTTTTTTGGATGATTTTAAATGAAATTTGGCACCTTAATTCGTGGCGATGGCGCGTCGTAAAAATTTTATATTTTTTCGCGCCGTTTTCATCAAATTTTTGGCAAAGATCTTGTAACCAAAAATCTCAAAATTAAAATTTCTGAATTTAAAAAAAAATCAAACTTTTGAAAATAAAATCCAGAGGAACAAGAATACAATTTCTTAACAATTTCGACAAGTTTTTTTTTTATACATATCATAGAAAAAATCCAGCGACTATTTAGGCTAACTAGGTATGACCTATCTCTTCGCGATTTCAATTACAGGTATCTGGACCACCAAAACTAGACATGAAGTTGGGCACCCCTAAATTTACACGCAGCTTGCAGCTGAATTCCAATTCATGAGTAGGTACATATGTATTAGAACCTAACGAATAAACAAGGAATTGAGAATATAGAGAAAGAAAGGAAGAACAAGCAATACTAGATTGAAACTGGACGAGACGATGAATGATCGTATACGAGTATAGAGGGAAAGATTCTTAATTTAAACAAAGGTATGATACAACATTGGACAACTAACATTTTATAAAATAGATAAAAACTAAAATACAAAGGTACTTTTAGGCATATATGTACCTAATATACGAATAGTATATAATAATATTGACTAGAACATTTCAATATCAGCATTTAGTGCTTCATTTTTATAACCTTTTGTAGTTCTTATATTCACGATTCGTATACAATTTTTAAACCATTTTAAAATGAATTTTTTTTTCACAACACTAGGCAGGTGACGTAATTTTATCAGGTTTGAGTCGATTAAGGAGTCGTTCGAGGTAGATAATCTTCAATAATTTTTTCAGGCAATCAAAACTGCCGAACTTGTTTTTTAGAAAGTAGGCCTATTAACAAATTGACAAAAATCAGACTGGTTTTAGTATTATACTTAAAGAGAACATATTTTGGATTGTGGAAATGTTTTTTGCCATAAATTAAGTAATAAAAAAAAAAAACATTATTCACAACATTTTAGTATATTTGACATTGTTTTGATTTCTTCATTTCAAGATCATACGCATCTTATTAACACACGATCAACTACGTTAAAACACACCAAAATCCGAGAATTTTCTCACAGAGTTTTTTTTCCAAAGAAAATAAATCATTACCTATGTACTTCGTTATGTTAAAATACTTATCTAGACTTTTGAAATACCTAATTTGAAATAATATTGTCTGTTCAAATTTCAAAATACACGAAGGATTTAAGATAATCAATTTTTGAAATATTTTTTCACTCTTTGTAGAATTTAAAAAAAAAAAAGTTTAATCGTCTAGGTAATAATATGTACCTATAATCAAAATCTATTTAGGTATAAACTTTTTTTCACTTTTTTTCCTCCGAATAAAATTATCAAAAACATATTCCACGCGGAAAAAAACAATTTCCAACTGATCAAATATGAGCCCAAAAACCCAAAACAAAACTCATTTCTGAGTTATTAGCCAATTTCTTTCATTTTTTTAAGCCTATAACATTGGATCTAGTAAATTAGTCAATTTAGAATGAACGTGCTTGAATATCTCCATCATCTCTCAAAATAACTCCAAAGAGTAAAAAATCAAAATTAAAACGATATCCTCGAAAATGCCTGCCTTTTAGGCCTACCTGTTGTTTACATTTTAGGTATACTTTTTTTTTTTTTTTTTAATCATGAACTCGCACTATAACTTATACAGTAACGGTAACGTAAAAATGACCATATATATATACAAAATACTTATCATAAAAAAAAGTATACGATTAGATACTTTTAAAGAGAATAGAAAACAAAACAGAACGACAAAATTGAGACGATTGTTCGATGAATAAAAATAAACAAAACAAAACAAGTAGCCGAGTAGGTACTTTTTATACGGATAGGTAAAATAAATAACGAGAAGAAATGAGTAGATAAGTAATGCAAAAAGAATAAAAAAAAGAAATTAGAGAAGACAGAGAGATAAAAGATTATAAGAAAAGAATTATCACAACATATTGTATGTATGTAATGTCTTTATGCATGATGATTTGTTCATTTGTTTTTTGAAAATTGAGGAGAAAAAAAGAGGACGTCACTAGAGTAAAAAAAAAATTATTATTCGTATGCGAATAAGAATATTAATAAAGATCATGACGACTCTGAATATTGAGCGTAGCTTAAATTTTAGTTGATCAATATTTGAATTCGCGAAATCAAAATTTTTGTTCAATAATTGAAGTTTTAAAAATATAAACCTCAAAATACAGGATAAAGAATCAAGCATTCAAATTTGAAGAAAAAAATATCAACGGAATATCATATTTTTTATTTTTTAAATTGATAAGGCGAGAAAGCGAAAATTTGTCGACCGATACGAGAAAAAAATACCAATTTTGCCGAATAAAACGAAAGATGAGAAAACAATTCTGCCCAGTTGACGCTGTAGGAAGGTCTTCTTATAGTCTCGTATCATGACTTACGAAAATTTTCGTTTTCTTTGTTAAAATTTTAAAAGCTTTAAACATGAAATTTTTTATTTTGTGAAAGAGAAACAAATTGGGTCGAGCGAAGCGAGGACAAAAGCTTCAAAAAATTCATATTTTGATACGTGAAAACACAATGTTTTTTATGCGAAGAATTCGATTTCAAAATTTTAGAATTTAAATGATGATTTTTTTAGGAAATTCAAATTTCGAAAAATAAAAGCAAACAGGCCTGAACGAACTGAGGGCAAAAGCTTTCGAAAATCCGTATTTTGATGGGTGAAAGAGCTTCGTTTTTTTTTCTTTTTTTTAATGTTTGGAGTTTAATTATTTTGGTTGCAAAATTTTATAGAATTCGAATTAGAGTTTTTTTTTAGGATTTTAGAAACTCCAACTTCGAAAAAAACACAAACAGGTCCGAACGAAGCGAAGGCAAAAGCTTTCAAAAATTTAAGTTTCGAGAAGCAAAAAAGCGTTTATTTTTTATACGTGGAGTTCATTTTTCGATTTAAACATTTTTTGAGTGTGAACAAAACGTACTTGGATTTTTAAAAAGTTTGATTTTAAAACAGAAAAATGACCAGGCCCGAGGTACAGAGTGAAGCGAGATCTGAAGTTTTCAAAAACGTACAATTCAAGAAGTAAATTATGGAGTATTTTTTTTTTACAAGTAGTCAATTCCTCCACATTTGGAACTTTTGAACTGAAAAATGAGAGCAAAAGCTTTCAAAAAAAGTGTAATTCAAGTTCCAAAAAAGTTGAAAAAATAGCTTCTTTATCGAGTCTAAAATTTTTTAGAATTTTCCAAAATTTGACAACTTGGGAGGTCTACCAACCCCCCCTCTGTTTCGTCCCTCCATAGGTATGAGTATTTAACCGAAACTGCTTAAATTTTGGGTGGTTACAAACAAACTGTTTCCAAAAAAAAAAAAAAAACACCTAAAACATTTGATTTTCAATTGATTCTGATAATAAACCAGTTAGAATCCTGCTAAAAAATTGAAAAATTAATGAAACGTTCCCCAAAAAAAGAAAAAACTTTAAAAATTGAAATGTCAAAAACAAAGTCTTTGAAAAGCATAAAACTAGGTAGAGAAAATAAAAATAGGCCTATCGACTTTTTTTCGACGAATTTGCCTGATTTCCTTGAAATACAAGTATATTGACAATGCCTACTCTAATCTTTTGTTACGGTAATTAGGAAGAATAATAATTTTTAGCATTTAAATATTTTCGCAATTTTACTTCTTGTTTCAATATAAAATACGTAGCACAATAAATCATTCAAAGTTGATGAGAATTTCCAACTGTTTAAAACTGCTTGAAAATGCCAACTGACAGCCTAAGTAAAATTTTTCAAAAAAAGTTGAAAAATTGTACAGTAAATATTCTAAAGATAATTTAAAAATCGACTGAATTCAAAAAAAAAAAAAGTCAAGTTTTAAAGCGGGAAAATTTATGCATTCCAAGGGTGGAGAATTGACTTTTTATATTTGAAAATACGTACTTAGACAATCTTGTTCCAAATTAAAATTTCTAATAAAAAACTGCCATGCAGATAAATAAACTTGCATAAGAAATATCGTTTTTTAAATCTCAAAATACGAATTTTAAAAGGCTTTTGCTCCCATTTCGCTCGGAAAATTTTTATTTCTAATAAAAAAAAAAAAACACAATTCAAATTCTAAAATTTTGAAGCCAAAAATTATCAACTAAGCCCCTCATTAGAAAACACAGAAAAATACAGTCTTTTTTACCTCTCGAAATAGGAATTTTCTAAAGGTTTTGCCCTCGATTCTTCCAGGCCTGTTTACTTTCCTGTCTCAAAATTACAATTTCCAACACAAAAACAACTCAAATTTTAAAATTTTCAAGTTGAAATAAAAATAGACTAGACTCTTCATTATAACATTATAAGAAAATTTAATTTTTTTTTTCTACTTCTCAAAGTACGAATTTTGAAAAGCTTGTGTTCTCGCTTCACTTAAGCCCGTTCATTTATGTATTTCAAAATTGAAATTTCTGGGGAAAATACGACATAGAAATTCAAATTTTAAACATTTAAAGCCAAAAAAATATTAAAAATTCACTTTTTTTACTTTTTTAAATTGGAATTTTCAAATTTTTACCTTCGCTTTAGTTGAGCCAATTCGTTTATCTTTTCCAAAATTGAAATCATTTTACTTTGTCTATTTTAAGCTCATGAAGCAGAAAAAAAAACTGTAAAATTTTAGTCGATGAAGTTAGAAATTTTGCTTGACAAGAGTTGGCATTTTTAGCGATTTTGCTCCCCTTCCCCTCCTAAGAAACCACTTCATTCCGTCCCTACGTTTTTGGTAAAAAGTGAGAACGAGTTCTGAAAAAATAAATAAATCACCAACTAAAGTGTTTCAAGTTCCATAAGTGCATTTTTCGATTTTTTGCGAATTTTTTAAAATTAAATTTGAACCATAATTTGAGGGGAAAAAAATCCAAAATTTCATCAAATGGTCCCAGAAAGATGAAAATTTGACGCGTTATCTATTTTTGAACCCCCCCCCCCCCCCCAATCACTTTCCCAATCGTTTTGAACAGTTTTGGAGTCTTCAGAAAATTTCTGAAAGTTTAAATTTCGACAGATGAATTTTACCAAAGGAAGTTGACAAGTCTATGAATTTTACTTAATACTGTAAAAATTCAAACGATCTAGTTGATTGGAGATGGTTGCGAATCATTTTGGAGCCTTCTGCAATTTTTTTGGAATTTTCTAGATTTCCAAAAAATGCTGAAAAATGTGTCAAAATGAACCATGGTCACCTATTTGACCTATTTCACAAATATTTCAAAATTACTTTTCGCGCGTAAAAATTCCATTATTTTATTTATGAGGCTCCAAGACAATCTCGAGGCACATTAATTTTTTATAATATTGATAAGTACATTTTCAAAATCATTCGAAAAAAACGCAACAACCCAATATACAGCCAATAGCCTAAAGACAAAATGTAGAATTAATTTTGATCGCCTGAAGCTTAAACTACGCTCGTTGTTTCATAACACTCTTCATACATTCGTACATTTTTAACTTGTGCGATATACTCCTTTAAAAAAACCCCAATTTCAAATCAGGAATCGGAAGTGGAAAGACTCGCGACCCGTATCCGGGCATCGCGTTACCTAAAACCTAAGCTTACCTCTAATTCTAATTACTATACAGTATGAAGGTACATCGTACATAATATCATATTAGCTATATACAGTAGCAACACAATCTACCTGAACGACCAAGAGGCGAGTGGAGTGAAAGCCGATTCGAAGCTCCTGGTCACGGTGATCGGATAAGTATCGGGTGACATTTTAGGCGACATTTTGGTACATTTGTTAGCTACGACGCCATTCCCCGCCCCGGCAGCTCCAGCACCGATCAACGAGTCGATAGAAAAATGCGAACTTTTAATATTATGCTCCTTAGGACTAGCGCTACTGCTACCGTTAGCAATTACAGTGGTACTCGAGCTTAAAGTTGGACCACTTCCTCCACCAGACGCAGCAGTCACAGCAACTGGTTTTGGTATCGTTGTCTGCTGCTGCTGTTGCTGCTGCTGTTGTTGCTGTTGCTGTTGCTGCTGATGAGCATTGAGTAAATTGAATCCTAAAGAAAGTCTAGCCAATTCGGCCGGAGGTAGTAAAGGTATAGCTGGCGGTAAAGGCGATATGTAAGGATACGGGCCATGATGTAGGGCAGCAGTTTGCTGGAACACGTGATAAGGATCGTTACCCAGATACGTAGCTGCAGCGGCTGCAGCCGCCATAGCAGCGGTTGAATGATGATCTCTGAGCAGGAAATCAGGATGTTGTCTTTTGTACCTTTTACGACGTCTCAGGAAGCTTCCATTGTCGAACATGTCTTCGGCCATTGGATCCAACGTCCAATAATTGCCTTTACCGGGATTACCCGGTTCTCGAGGGATCTTGATGAAACAATCGTTCAAAGACAGGTTATGACGAATCGAGTTCTGCCAAGCTGGAAATTTCTCCCTATAGTACGGGAATCGAGACATGATGAATTCGCAAATACCGCTCAAAGTCAGCTTCTTGTGAGGAGACTGCAGAATAGCCATCGTGATCAGGGCAATATACGAATAAGGTGGTTTGGCCATTGACGACGAAGAAGATGAAGACGAAGATGATTTCTTATCCTTACCAGCGCCTCCATCAGCTCCTCCGCCTCCAGAAGATGATCCATCCAGTTCGCCATCTCCTTCATCAGGAATAGGACTAGCACCGCAGAATTCGTCATTAGATACGTTTCCATCGGGTATCCGGACCACATTCCGGGCACTGAGCCGGGCGCAGAAATCATTAATATCGGCCTGAGATGGTAGCAGAGTGGTTGAGTTACAGGATAAGTCGGCTTCGTCCGAATCCACATTGATATCGGAATCCGAATCTTCTTCGGTGGCTCCGGAAGCCGAAGACATCGGACTGACGTACGGACCGGTCAGTTGGACCGCATCGGCCGTAACGGCGGCCACTTGGGCGCAACCGCGTAGATCTAGAGGTCTCTCGAACGATGGTAACATTCTTAAATTACGATTACGAGGATTCGAAATACTCTCGCTGTTTTCAGCGTTACTATTGTTGTGTCGAGCTGCTGCTGCCACCGCTGCCGCAGCCGAAATGTCTTTCAAATTATACGATAAAGATAGATCGCGATAATCCAACAGAGTTAGTCGATGGTGATGGTGATGATGGTGATGGTGATCACTATCTTCGTCCATCGAGTGCCACAGATCGCTGTCGCATACACTTTTACACCGGCGAAACGTTAAAATCACGATTTGAACAGGTTTTCGTTACCGTTTCCGTTTCCGTTATCGTATTAATCACTTCGATCTCGTTACTTTCCATCAATAAATCGAACAAACAACTCATACCGGAGTGAAAACCAACACGTAACCGAACACAATGCCCACTATGGCGAATGTAACGTTACGTAACCCTATAACGTAACGTAACGTAACGTATTAAAAAGAAAATACTATAACAGTAAAGACACTTCTTTTTTTTTTCAATTTCAAAAACACAAACGTACACTATTTTTTCACACACGTTAAACTATCGCAGAGATATCGTCGTGTAGTTATACTCGACTTCTACGTATAGGTACACGAATTGGAATTACCACGCGAAAGAATTAGCGACGAATTAGCGAATCGTCTGGTCGAATTTGCGCGACCGCACACCGCACCGTATTCGCGTACAAGTACGCGCGCGTGTACCCTTTTCGATAAAGGCGAAAGCTTGGCTCTTTGGCTTGGCTTGGCTTCGGTTCGCGAAGCAGCCTTCTGCGTCTCGCCGTCACCGATGTACAGCCCTCTTTTACAGAGGCGTGGTTCTTTGCTTATTGGATACTCGCGAACAGCAAGAGAGAGGGTTAAATGGCGGCATTTCTCTTTGTAAAACACACTGGTCCGACTTGGCCGCCAAACCGCAGCCGCCTATTTGGAAATCTGTGTAGTTAAAACAGCCCTAGTCTCGCGAGAAGCGACAATTCGCACTAACTGGCTGAAAATATAGATACATAGGCTATAATTTTAACATCACATGGTCATTTTAGGGTGAGGTAGTCTTAATTTTTCATCGATTTGATTCTATACTCGTTTACTTAATATTTGTAACAAATATTATTAGCCTATTCAGCCAACGAATTGTACATTTATATGTGCCTATCTCGGTATGGCAAGAAGATGGCACAGCTCAGGTAAAAATTGGGAAGTCAGTCTGGGCCAATTTCATCAAATTTTTCATCGATTTTGCCCTCCCAATGGTGACAGGAAATTTCATATAGCATCGCATTCTGCACTACCCCTTCCTTCCATCGAATATTACCTTTGAAATGGTCAGTGGCGGACTGGGTCAGTTTGAGGCCCCTCTGGTGGATGCATCGAGTGAGGCCCTTAAAATCCCCCCCCCCCCTAAGAATCTTTATCGTTCTGTTTTTTCCCAAGCTTTGGATACGTGAATGCAAGTTGTGCGATTGATTTTTGCTTTTGTCTTTTTATTCAATATTTACTTATTAATAGCAAAAAAGAGGAGATTTTTGAGGGAGGGAGGAGGAAAAATTTGCCTTAAGAAAAAAATACAAATTTTACCAAATGAAATGACAAGTTTTTAAAGTGACATAAAACATGAAATGACAATTTTGTCAATTGATATAATTCGCATCTGGGCTTACGAAAAATTCTTATTTTCCCTTCTGAATTTATGGAAGTTTCGAAAATGGATTTTTTTTTTTTGGTTTAGTAAAAGGGATAGAAATTGACCCAAGCTTTTAAAAATTTGTATTTTGAGAGGTAAAAAAGCGATGTTTTTTTTTAGCTCAAAATTTTAGAACTCGAATGAATGTTTTTTAAAAATGTTAAAAAATTGAAAAGCAAAAAGGTTTAGAGCGGAGTGAGAGCAAAAGCTAGAGAAATAGAAAAACAATGTTTTTTGAGGTGAAATAAATGTTTTTTTTTGGTTAGAAAATTTCTTGAAATTTGAATATCTATGTACTTAGGTAATAGATTTTTATAAAAGTTTGATCTCAATTTGAAAAAAAAAAACCACACAGGCCCAAGTGAAATGAGGGCAAAAAATTTCAAAAATTTGTATTTTAAAAGGTAAAAAACAATGTTTTTGGTGGCGACTGGCGACTGGTGACTGATGAGTTTATGTTTTTGACCACACAATTTTAGAATTTGATTTGAATGTATCTAGGTACTAAAATTGAAAATTTATATTTTTAAATAAAAGAAAAGAAAACTAGACCGAGCGAACCGAGGGCAAAAGCTTACAAAAATTTTTGTCAGAGAAAGTGAAAATATAATTTTTTTTTGTTTAAATATGGCCCCGGGGCCCCTTGATGTCTCGAGGCCCCTGGCGATCGCCAGGTAACATCATAGGCCATAGGCCAGTTCACCACTGGAAAAATAGTGATTACTTTCACGATTTCTGAAAATCATTACCTTACTACTTTTTACTACCTTTCAAAAAAAAAAAACACTACCTCCCGAAATATTTTGATCCCCCCGATTTTTTCCTTCCTATCTCCCCCCTCTCCCCCTTTTTTGATTTGCACTTCGTAATTTTTCACATTGGAGTATACGTTTTCATAAATTTAAAATTAATTTCGAGAATAAAACATTTTTAAATATGAAAGATATGGAGGATTTTTTTTTTCATTTTTAGCATTGATTTTTATACCTATCATTTTTTATGTGTGGAAAGTCTGATTTTCCTCCTTTTTTTCATTTTTCACTACCTTTTAAACAAAATTGCTGAAAATCACAACTTTTTCACCATTTTAATACAGATTTTCAAAATCACTACCATATTTTACTACTATTCAGTTTTCACTGCCTGTAGACAGAGACAGAGACACTCTGAATTGCTCAGATTTGAGTGTTCTACCATTTTTCTGTGATTTCTACAAATCGATGCTCAAAATTTGGAGGAAAAAAGTGTACTTATTCCTCACTTTCTTCTGATAATTTTTTACATATTATTTTGAGCGATAGAAACGACCTCTTTCGTTCCGAAATTTTTTTAATCGCCCAACTGATTAAGAAATCAAATTATCTTCCGGAATTTTCACTCTTCGAGATAGGCTGGATCATAAAATAGAAGAGTATATTTCAGCGGAGACCTTCGTTTTAAGTTGGAAATAACTTGGGAAAAATTTTAGCTTGAAGGGTGTCTCTGAAGGGAAGATATTGATCTTCAAAGAGGGAGAATATTAGAAAAAATCGTGGTTTTTTCGCTCCAGCCCCTTTCTAACCTGTTTTGAAAGAAATGAACTAGTTCTAAAAATAGTACTATTTGAGATTTTGCGTCAGCCTAGGTTATTGCCATTGAAATCCAAGACCACTTTTAAGGTTCTACAGAGCGATTGAAATTCTCAAATCATTTATTTTCGAGTGAATTCGTGTTTTGAACATTTTTTCTTCTTTTCTTCTCATATTATTTCGAATAAATGCTGAAAACTGAAACGCTAAAAACGTCGAAAGATATTATTTTTTAAACTGGGGAAATATTTTGGATACTTATACCTAACTGTGGTGTCAATTTTTTACCGTAATTTAAAATTTAAAAAAATTGAGAAAAATATTTTTAAGACACGAATTTAACTGAAAATTATTTTTGAAACTGGGAAAATGTTTTGGACAATAATTGTGGTGTTGTTTTTTTAAACCATGAAATGCCAATTTCAAAAAATTGAAAAAAATATTTTTAAGCCACTTTAACCGAAAATAAGCAATTTGTACCTTTTAACTAATTTTTGGACCAACTTTTCGAATTTCATACTTATAGATTTTTGATATCAACTTTTTAAACGCAAGATAATAGGGGGGGGGTGTAATTCTTTTTGAATGACATCAGTAGAGAATTTTATCAAATTAATCCAGAAGAATGAGGTGGTTCGTATTTTGAACGTTTGAATTTTATTGCTCCCCAAAAACCAAATCGTTTTGTTTCAAGAATTTTTTCCATTAAGACATTGAAGATGAGTGTTGAAGGGAAGGGGGGGGGGGTTGAACTTTTACCGGGAAAAGTGTTCCAGCACCTATCGCACATTTTAGAATATAATGACTTCCCCGAAAACCAAAAAATACATACGAGTAAAAAGCGAACCTTCGAGAATATAATTTTGACCACACGACGGAGCCAGCTCGGTTTAATTTCATATTTTCATTTTAGTTTTCATTGTTCACCAATCACCACTCACGAAAAACATAGTTTTTATTAAGAAAAAAAAACATCTGAAAAAAATCCCTCTCAATTTTTGTATTCTACAGTTTCAGTTCAGTTTCATCGTTTCATATTTTTGAAAATCGCACAACCATGAAAATTGAAATCCATAATTTGTATGCTTGCAGCTAGCACACTTGAGACTCACGTTGAGTTGAAAGGAAGTGGGGGGAGGGGGTGAAAAGAGCTTTTTTGCCAAGGAAAAATCTAAAAATTTAAAATTCACCAAAAACAGGTCTTGCGATCCTAATTTCCATGAAATTCTATTCAGACGAGGAAATTTATCATAAAAAACGGGCTTAAATTGACTGAAATCAAAGCACAACATACTGAAAAGTGAAAAAATTAAATCAAAAGTCGTTTTTTGATACTTAACACTTGCAATAAGTTTCAAAAAAAAAAAAACATTTTCAATAATTTCAGCTTATTGAATTCAAAATTGTTGTGAAACAGAAAAACACGTTAAAAAGGCATATGATGGGGAGGTGGGAGGGAGAAGGGGATGCAAAGTAAACGCAATAAAACCATCAGCTTTCTTTGAAAACGACAAAATGACCAAAAAACGCACAATTTCACTGTTCGTTGAGAAATTAATAAGAAAATACGCACCACAGATGGAATTTTTCTATCAGTAGAAAATCACCAAATCATAAGTTTCGAATAGGTAGGTAAATTTTTGTATATTTTGTATAGAAAGACCTCTTTCAGAAAATTAAAACTAAACCTACTCAATTGCTTAACTATTTCTCAAACAATTCAATACAGGTAACTTTTTTTAAAACGTCAATTATTTATTTGACCATCTCTAATATTATTTTTTTTGTCGGACAGAGCATTCTATTTTCCGCAGAAAAAAAATAAAAGCCACAAATTTTATCCTACTTATTACAAAAAAAAAAAAAAAAAAAAAAACAGCGTCTGTTAATTTATCTAAGTTTACAACACTGCATTGAAAATACGAGTGAATCACTGGGAAAATTCAATAAAACATCTACAATCTACATATTGCAGACACCACATTGTTGAAATGCTATAAAAACCGGTAATAATCAAATCGAAAAGAATGTCGTATTTTTTATGCAGATAATGCTGTTGAAATTGGCAAAGGTACAAACAAAAATTTACCGCCCAGGGATAAACAATCATTTACTTTTTCTTGAAAATTCAGGGCTACATTTTTAATCACCAAAATTGAAACTTGAAACATGTTGATTATTTTTGGAAAATGAACAAGTGTGCAATGAGTTGATTTGAATACGAGTTTTCAAAAACTAAAACTGAGTGAAAACAAAATAATACCATTTTGGTTAAGTATTTTATCACACTATATTATGGCCTATGGACACAATAGAAATATAACCCACTACTCGTATTCGAATCGAATACATATCTGTAGTCTATGTTTGTGCAAAGTGCACACAATTGATTGTGCTTCCAATATCCATCTACATAAATAATATTTTATACAATAGATGATAAATTGCACAGGTCTTTACAAAATCCCACAAAAATTCGGAAAAAGTGAGAGAATGAGCAATAATATAAAATAGTGTAGAAAGTCTAAAGGTTTCATGTATACCATTATAGTTGGCTTTTGTGACAATAAAATTCGGACAAAAACGATCGTTATGACCCACAGATACTATACCAATTCGCCGCATCATTTTAATGCAGAAAAAAGAAAGCAATATCATTTAGCCTATTATAATACGAGTAGGTAGGGTACGTATCTGGAATAGTGTAACTTTAGGTAGCTACATATAATAAGTATGACCAAGTCAACTAATAAATATAATTATAATCGTATACGGACACCAAATTAAACGGACGTATTTTCAATAAGACACTCGTCACACCCCACAACATTCACAACAGCCGCAACAGTTTCGATTTTGCCTTCAATTAGTATCATCGAAACTTTCCACGCCTATATAATATCAACCCTCACGACTTACAATACCGATCATCGTACTACTCCTATAATAAATATCCGCTTGTCTTACCGCATTTATTACAAATTGGGTAGAGAAATAAGACTCGCGTAATTTGCTTAGTGTATTTGGAAATACCTTCTCAATTCAGGATTCGTTTAAAGGCAGAAAAGAATGAGGGTCAGGGTATAGCTTTACGTATAGGTACATGAGACTGGCATTACATACTATAATAAGTATAGGTACTTTTAGGTATGATACCTATGCCTTTGTTTTATGGTTGCATAAATAGGTAATAAACAAAACAATTAACTTACTATAATTTTCATCTTGTTACTTTATAGTCAAAACAAATTTGTACTCACCTGAAACAAAAAAAAAAAAAAAAAAAAAAAAATGTAGATTACTCGTAGATGGATAAATAAATACAAATAACAGGACAATTTAAAAGCCAAATGCAAATTGATTCTACAGAGCCCCATTTATGGTACAACGTATTTCAAGATCAACAATATCCTCAATTATTCAACTGAACAGAGTGTTAGACATTATAATGTACTTGTAGGTTCATTGTAGGTACTTCTATTGTTTGGAGTAGAAGACGCGTGAAAAATGAAATTCGTTTCAAAAATTAATCATAAAGATGGCTAAAATTAAATTCAAACACTGTACATCTACATGCTCATAACTTTTCTAGAATCAGGATGTCTACCAAATCCAAAAAACAAAACTTTATACTTTATTTGTATTTTTCTCGTACAATATAATGAAATTGTCAAAGATAAAATACATGTTTCCAAACTGGTAGAAGCTGATTTTGAAAAAATGTTACAGAATTGGTCAGGGGAGAGGGGAGGGGGGTTCAGTAATGACTACCAATCACGTTTATTATAGGTGTTTAAGTTGAATTAAACGGATTTCAGTTTTTTCCCCTGAAAATTAGATTTTTCCAAAAACTCCTGGAGCTTCCAAAACGGCTCAAAACCACCTTCAGTGGACTCAGCATACCAAAATCAAGTAATAATGAAAATTTTAGCTTTCCATACTTCATTTGGGCAAAATTCAGCAGAAATTCCAACTTTCAAAACTCTGCTCAAGGCTCCAGAAATCCAGAAAACGATTCAAAACCGTTTCCAATCGACTTGATAATTGAAAAATAGGATACACACCAAATTTCAGCTTTATACATCAATTGAGTAAAATTTTGATTTTTTCCTTTTTGGTAAAAAATTTGATTTTTAAAAATCTGCTGAAGGTTTTAAAACTGCTAAAAACTGTTCAAAATCGTTTCCAATCGAATGCAGGGATTTCAAAGTAAGGAAAATACAGAAGTTCAACTTTCTGGATCAATTTGGTAAAATTTTGATTTTTTCCACTCATGGGCCAAAAATTTTAGATATTTTGAGAGGAGAAGGATTGCCCTCACCGCTTAGGTGATCATTCGCATAATTTCCCCTTACGAGAAGCTTCTGTATATGTTTCTATAATAGAGTTTGCGCTTTATTCCATATACTGTAAGTAGGGTAACGTGATAAATTCTTCTAAACTTATACGTGTGCTCATAGGATCCCTAAATAACTGGAAGGATCCCCCTAACTATCGTATGATAATACGATCAGATCATTCGTTCCCGCCAAATGACCTATTCTTTTGATGAATATTTTCTAAGCACAAAGTTGCTTTGGCGAGCCACGAACTTTACTTGGTCTCGTAACTCCGCGGTAACTTGTTCCTCGTCAAAATGATGGTGTGTTAACTATATCGACACAATGAATATGTGAGAACAAATGGAGTTCTCCCCTGCTTGTCCTTTTTTATGTTTTACCCACCTTTAGCGTGGTAATTAGTGTTTCTCTAAACGTTCTAATTAATTATTATTAAATACGGTTCTTTTGAATACACTTCGATTTTCTGGACATCGAAAGTATTTCTCGTCTATACATCGAGCCTATAGATAGACGTTCCTACCTACACACCTAGTTTTGGTCAGTGCATCGGAAGAGGTAGGAAAAATGCGTAGTGTCCAAGTAAGTCTAAGGTAATTAATTATAGATAAATCATAATTAATTGAGATGGATAAAATGAGTAATTATACACCTGGAATTAGTGGTTGTATAGGAGATACTTATTTTATCTCAGATGAAAGACATAATTTCACCATGTTTTAGTTGGATTAGTATAGCAAAAATAGCATGTAATCATTTAAGCTAATACTCTAATGGTTACATGTATGTAGATTGAACTTTACTCGATACGAGTATGCACTTGTATTGAATAACATAATAATAGTCTTAATTATCCTTTATTATTTTGTATGTAACTCATTCGGTATATCATTCAATAAACATATCGATTAGTATGAATATATGTTTTTATTTGGTGAAGAACTGGACAATGTGCTTATAGTGAGTAGGTTATTGCTGTAGTCTCCTATCTGAGCTGGTCAGGGACAATGAGGAAATAAATATTCACCTCCTAGGGAATATTTCTTATCCAACTTCAGGGATAGATCATGCTGATATCTACTATCTCACCGGATAAAACCTAATTTCACTATAACAATTTTCAAAAATTCACGGAAAATCAAAAAATGCACTTGAGCTCATAAAATTTTGCTTGAAGATTATTTTTGCATGTGCTTCTTCGATTTAGCTTTGCATTGGTTCGAAAAATTTTCAATTTGGAGAGTTAGAAATGAGATAGGTAGATACCTATCTAATTATAAAATGAATTAAATTTTAGCTTTTCACTTTCATTTCATCAATGGGTTAATGGGTTATGAAGTATGATTTATATTAAGAAATAGTCAACTTTGAACCACCAAGAATCGTATAATCAAATTCAGTAACTGAAGCTTTACTTTCTGGTATAATTACAAACGTCTTTTCGATTTAGGTACCCTCGTATTTTTTTTTTGAAATTTCTCTGTTGGTTCAGGAAATTAAAAACTTGGAAAAATTTGATAGGTTTCTGGGTATTTTTCTTGAAATTTTCAATAATGATGAAAAAGTTGATATCAATGTATTCCAAAATATTCCCAGTTTCAGAAATTATAAATATATCTTTCAATATTTTGGAATAATTGATGTGAAACCATATACTCATTTTTTAAAAAAATTTCAAAGCCTGATTTTAGATACTCAAAAATGAATAATTTGCAGATTTTCAACCACTCAATAGAACTCTAAAATGGTCCTATTAGATTTCGTTGGCAATTGCTAAGCTAACTATGCATTTTTTTTTTTTTTTGTTGAAAATTTTCCTACTTTGAGGACCACAAAATTTTCCAAGTTTCCTGGAGTAGTTCTGAGGTCAATTCTCAATTAATCGCTATAATTAAATATTCTGTCAATTTTTGAGACTTCCAAAGGCTTAAATATAACCCCATAAACAAATTTAATTACTCTGTAGTATTCTTAAGATATCTCCAACACGATTCTTTGATTCTGATAATACGAGTGTGGGTAGTTTTTCGATAAAATCGAATATAGAAACTTACATTCGCTAAAAAAGAAAAAAAAAATACACAAAGCGAGAAAAAGAAATTGAGCTACAAACGCTGGCAATACACAATAGCACGAAAAGTACAAGAGTATAGACATACACATAAAGTCATCCCTGTAAACGCCAAGGGTGTAAGTTTGATTACCTTATACCCTTCATTGTTGTGCTGCTAGAATTCGTTTCAGTTTGCTTTCCACCTCCCACACTACGTACTTTGCGCTATTTTCCTCTCCAGTCTACGCTTTTCATTTTTTTTTTTTTTTATTGTTGTGGATACGTTTTCACACAAGCAAAGCTACTTTATTTTTACATCTACTCGTATGGTATATGCCTACGTACTGTGTTTAAAAGGGTTGGTCGGTATTGGTGTTAGTGCGTAGAATGCGTAACTGTAGCTAGGTAATACGTAGGTAGGTACAACAAAGATGTAAAGGAAACGAAAATCAAAAAGCTACCCCTCATATATGTAGTTGTAATACTCGTATACTATGCTCACGCTACTTAATCGTATCCTCCAATCATGAGCCTTACAAAACCGACCCTGATGCGAGGTGGGTGTAAGTTGTTACGTAGAACTGCGTCAAATAAACGGGGCAAACGGAAATTCTTTTACGTAAATGTGAACAGTTATACTCGTAAATGAACCAGATTCCCCATTAATTTTGACATCGTTGATGGATTTTTGTGTTAAAAGGTTGATTTTGTTTCATAAGTAATAAGTTTATTTAGACAGTGGGGCTCTGAGTTTGAAAAATGTCGTCCTGGTGAACACTTTTCTAAGTATGTATATTTTTTTTCTTCTCGTATTTATTGGAATTTTTTAAACTGGTATTCCAATTTTGGGAAAAAATTGATCTATGGCCTTCGATGAATTTTTAGATTTTTACGTCGACCAATAGTCGAAAAATTTTATTAAAAAGTGTCCAAATAAAATCAGCCTTCATTCTGCAAACTCATAAATAAGGTGTCTGAAATCATTTTAAAATCCATTGAAATTCAAAAATGGGGCAAAATCCATACTGAATTCATCGAAAGATCAAAATCACCTCAAAATTTTCCAAAACTCAATCCAAGTTCAACTAAAAATCGATCCAAAACAAGAAAAATTATCTTATTTTTTACCCCAGCACACTTCATCACGTGACAAGTACACACAGCGCAAAAATATGTACTTTTCGAAACACAGCCATGCACAGTACAGCACAGCAGATAAATGAGACATTTAGTCATAAACTAATCTACAAGGATGATGGCGTAGGTACTCGTATTTGCATAACAGAATGTTTAAACGTACACGAGACACGGACCGTATAATATACTTAGTTTTTTTAATTTACCTCGTTGATGTTTTTATTTATTATTAGGTACATACTATTATTATTATTATTAGGTGCTTTATACATTTACAAATAGGTTTACATACGTAGTTGCAGTTGCCAAACACTACTTCCCATATAGCCTCGAAGGCGTGCTCGCTACTGTATTTTTAGTCGGGAGTTATAATTCTTCTCGTAACGAGAATCGTAAGTCAAAGCTATTAACATTTTTTTAAACGCGCTGTGTGTATTTATTCTTCGATCAACATCAAAGACCATTATACATACACATACACATCTAACGGTAATCGTAAGTAAAGCAGAGTGCGAGTTTTTGACGCGCCTTTTTCGTTTGCATTTTTGAAGCGCCGCCGCCACCGCTACCATCCTATACCAACTCATTACCCTGTCACAATACGTCGTCGTTTATTTTTTTTCTCGCATTTGCAGCATATTTCTTTATCAATTTAATATTTAGCTTTGTCATCCGCATGTAGTTTCAACCCTCCTCTTCCTTTTTCCGAAATAAATGCGCGATTCTTGGAAATGAAAGGCCAAAGACTCTTTCATTTTTGAACATGTGGGACTATAAATCAGGGTCGTCGGGAGAGGGGGGAACGAGGAGGGGGGTTGCTAAAGGCCCACGCTTTTTGCAGAGCCCAGCAAAAGAAAAGCCCATGATGAAAAAAAATTGTTTTTTTACTTCTCAAAACACAAATTTTTAAAGGTCATTTTCTAAATTGAAATTCCCAAAAAAAATTATTAAGGTGAAAAAATATCGTTTTTATGCCTCTCGAAATTCAACTTTTCAAGAGCTTCTGCCCTCACTTGGGCCTGTTCTTTTTTCTTTTTCAAAATTAACATCCTAAAAAATCCTTCAAATTCAAAAATTTTATAAGTCAAAAAGTAAACTCCTTGTATAAAAAAACATCGTTTTTAGGCCTCTGGAAATCAAATTTTCAAAAACATTCATCCCGGCTTCGCTCGGGCCAATTTGTTTATCATTTTAAAATTCAAAAAAACACTTTTCTTTAAATAAAATCTTTTACGAACGAATTGATTCACATTTTTTGAAACATTTGTACAGAAATTGATCTGTAGTTTATAATCGAATCGAATCATTTACGAACGATTGGCGATTAAATAAATTGATTGATTTCTTGGTGAATCATTCGCAAACGGATCAATTATTTTACGATTGATTCGGTTTTTGTGAAATTATTGTATAGGAATTGATCTGTTTTTAAGCGAAGTGAATCGAATCGAATCATTCACAACCGATTGGCGATTGATCAGATTGATTGATTTCTAGGTGAATCATTCGCGAACGAACTGATCAATAGTTACTGAATCATTATCGAACGAATTGAACTTTTTAGTGAATCATTCGCGAACAAATTGATTCGTATGACTCGTTCGCGAACGAATCGATTCATTTACTCAATTTTTGATGCGTCATCGGCGAACGAATTGATTCGTATAAGTGACTAGTTCGCGAACGCATCGATTTATTCACTCAATTTATGGTGAATCATTCACGATCGAATTGAATAATTCTTGGTGAATCATTCGCGAACGAATTGAATAATTTTTGTTGGATCATTCGCGAACGAATTGATTCGTATAAATGACTCGTTCGCGAACGAATCGATTTATTTATTCAATTTATAGTGAATCATTCACGAACGAATTGAATAATTCTTGATGAATCATTCGCGAACGAGTTGATTTGTATAGGTGACTTGTTCGCGAACGAATCGATTTATTTACTCAATTTATGGTGAATCATTCACAAACAAATTGAATAATTTTTGGTGAATCATTCGCGAACGAATTGATTTGTATAAGTGACTCGTTCGCGAACGAATCGATTCATTCACTCAATTTATGGTGAACCATTCACGAACGAATTGAATAATTCTTAGTGAATCATTCGCGAACGAATCGATTCATTTACTTAATTTTTGATGAATCATCCGCGAACGAGTTTGCTTCGTGTTAAGTGACTTGTTCGCGAACGAATCGATTCATTAAGGTACTCAAACTTTTGGTGAAACATTCGCGAACAAATCGAATTATTTTTTGTGAGTCATTCGCGAACGAATTGATTCGTATAACTAAGTGACTCCTCCGCGAACGAATTGATTCATAAATAAAAGAATTGATCAATTCGTTCATGAATGATTCAACAAAAATTGAGGATCATATTAGTACTTTGTAGGAATCGTGCAGGCCTAGTGATATTTCAAGTTTTATCGAAATCGGTTCAGTTGTTTTCTAGGTAATGAGAAAAACCACTCCAAATGCAGGGGTGTGAATGCGTGCTCAGAGATCTTCAGGTGTGTTTGGGAAAATTCAGGGGTGCGAATGCGTGCTCAGAGATGTTCGGGTGTGTTTGGGAAAATTCAGGGGTGCGAATGCGTGCTCAGAGATGTTCGGGTGTGTTTGGGGAAATTCAGAGGTGCGAATGCGTGCTCAGAGATGTTCGGGTGTGTTTGGGGAAATTCAGGGGTGCGAATGCGTGCTCAGAGATGTTCGGGTGTGTTTGGGAAAATTCAGAGGTGCGAATGCGTGCTCAGAGATGTTCGGGTGTGTTTGGGGAAATTCAGGTGTGCGAATGCGTGCTCAGAGTTGTTCGGGTGTGTTTGGGGAAATTCAGGGGTGCGAATGCGTGCTCAGAGATGTTAGGTTGTGTTTGGGGGTTGTGTTTGGGAAAATTCAGGGGTGCGAATGCGTGCTCAGAGATGTTCGGGTGTGTTTGGGGAAATTCAGGTGTGCGAATGCGTGCTCAGAGATGTTCGGGTGTGTTTGGGGAAATTCAGGGGTGCGAATGCGTGCTCAGAGATGTTCGGTTGTGTTTGGGGGTTGTGTTTGGGGAAATTCAGGGGTGCGAATGCGTGCTCAGAGATGTTCGGGTGTGTCTGGGAAAATTCAGGGGTGCGAATGCGTGCCCAGAGATGTTCGGGTGTGTTTGGGAAAATTCAGGGGTGCGAATGCGTGCTCAGAGATGTTTGGGTGTGTTTGGAAAAATACAGGGGTGTGAATGCGTGCTCAGAGATGTTCGGGTGTGTTTGGGAAATTCAGGTGTGCGAATGCGTGCTCAGAGATGTTCGGGTGTGTTTGGGGAAATTCAGGTGTGCGAATGCGACCTCAGAGATGTTCGGGTGTGTTTGGGGAAATTCAGGTGTGCGAATGCGTGCTCAGAGATGTTCGGGTGTGTTTGGGGAAATTCAGGGGTGCGAATGCGTGCTCAGAGATGTTCGGTTGTGTTTGGGGAAATTCTGGGGTACGAATGCGTGCTCAGAGATGTTCGGGTGTGTTTGGGGAAATTCAGGGGTGCGAATGCGTGCTCAGAGATGTTAGGTTGTGTTTGGGGGGTGTGTTTGGGGAAATTCAGGGGTGCGAATGCGTGCTCAGAGATGTTAGGTTGTGTTTGGGGGTTGTGTTTGGGAAAATTCAGGGGTGCGAATGCGTGCTCAGAGATGTTCGGGTGTGTTTGGGGAAATTCAGGTGTGCGAATGCGTGCCCAGAGATGTTCGGGTGTGTTTGGGGAAATTCAGGGGTGCGAATGCGTGGTCAGAGATGTTCGGTTGTGTTTGGGGGTTGTGTTTGGGGAAATTCAGGGGTGCGAATGCGTGCTCAGAGATGTTCGGGTGTGTTTGGGAAAATTCAGGGGTGCGAATGCGTGCCCAGAGATGTTCGGGTGTGTTTGGGAAAATTCAGGGGTGCGAATGCGTGCTCAGAGATGTTTGGGTGTGTTTGGAAAAATACAGGGGTGTGAATGCGTGCTCAGAGATGTTCGGGTGTGTTTGGGAAATTCAGGTGTGCGAATGCGTGCTCAGAGATGTTCGGTTGTGTTTGGGGGTTGTGTTTGGGAAAATTCAGGGGTGCGAATGCGTGCTCAGAGATGTTCGGGTGTGTTTGGGGAAATTCAGGGGTGCGAATGCGTGCTCAGAGATGTTCGGTTGTGTTTGGGGGTTGTGTTTGGGGAAATTCAGGGGTGCGAATGCGTGCTCAGAGATGTTCGGGTGTGTTTGGGGAAATTCAGGGGTGCGAATGCGTGCCCAGAGATGTTCGGGTGTGTTTGGGAAAATTCCGGGGTGTGAATGCGTGCCCAGAGATGTTCGGGTGTGTTTGGGAAAATTCAGGGGTGTGAATGCGTGCTCAGAGATGTTCGGATGTGTTTGGGAAAATTCAGGGGTGTGAATGCGTGCTCAGAGATGTTCGGGTGTGTTTGGGAAAATTCAGGGGTGCGAACGCGTGCTCAGAGATGTTCGGTTGTGTTTGGGAAAATTCAGGGGTGCGAACGCGTGCTCAGAGATGTTCGGTTGTGTTTGGGGGTTGTGTTTGGGGAAATTCTGGGGTACAAATGCGTGCTCAGAGATGTTCGGGTGTGTTTGGGGAAATTCAGGGGTGCGAATGCGTGCTCAGAGATGTTAGGTTGTGTTTGGGGGGTGTGTTTGAGGAAATTCAGGGGTGCGAATGCGTGCTCAGAGATGTTCGGGTGTGTTTGGGGAAATTCAGGGGTGCGAATGCGTGCCCAGAGATGTTCGGGTGTGTTTGGGAAAATTCCGGGGTGTGAATGCGTGCCCAGAGATGTTCGGGTGTGTTTGGGAAAATTCAGGGGTGTGAATGCGTGCTCAGAGATGTTCGGATGTGTTTGGGAAAATTCAGGGGTGTGAATGCGTGCTCAGAGATGTTCGGGTGTGTTTGGGGAAATTCAGGTGTGCGAATGCGTGCTCAGAGTTGTTCGGGTGTGTTTGGGGAAATTCAGGGGTGCGAATGCGTGCTCAGAGATGTTAGGTTGTGTTTGGGGGTTGTGTTTGGGAAAATTCAGGGGTGCGAATGCGTGCTCAGAGATGTTCGGGTGTGTTTGGGGAAATTCAGGTGTGCGAATGCGTGCTCAGAGATGTTCGGGTGTGTTTGGGGAAATTCAGGGGTGCGAATGCGTGCTCAGAGATGTTCGGTTGTGTTTGGGGGTTGTGTTTGGGGAAATTCAGGGGTGCGAATGCGTGCTCAGAGATGTTCGGGTGTGTCTGGGAAAATTCAGGGGTGCGAATGCGTGCCCAGAGATGTTCGGGTGTGTTTGGGAAAATTCAGGGGTGCGAATGCGTGCTCAGAGATGTTTGGGTGTGTTTGGAAAAATACAGGGGTGTGAATGCGTGCTCAGAGATGTTCGGGTGTGTTTGGGAAATTCAGGTGTGCGAATGCGTGCTCAGAGATGTTCGGGTGTGTTTGGGGAAATTCAGGTGTGCGAATGCGACCTCAGAGATGTTCGGGTGTGTTTGGGGAAATTCAGGTGTGCGAATGCGTGCTCAGAGATGTTCGGGTGTGTTTGGGGAAATTCAGGGGTGCGAATGCGTGCTCAGAGATGTTCGGTTGTGTTTGGGGAAATTCTGGGGTACGAATGCGTGCTCAGAGATGTTCGGGTGTGTTTGGGGAAATTCAGGGGTGCGAATGCGTGCTCAGAGATGTTAGGTTGTGTTTGGGGGGTGTGTTTGGGGAAATTCAGGGGTGCGAATGCGTGCTCAGAGATGTTAGGTTGTGTTTGGGGGTTGTGTTTGGGAAAATTCAGGGGTGCGAATGCGTGCTCAGAGATGTTCGGGTGTGTTTGGGGAAATTCAGGTGTGCGAATGCGTGCCCAGAGATGTTCGGGTGTGTTTGGGGAAATTCAGGGGTGCGAATGCGTGGTCAGAGATGTTCGGTTGTGTTTGGGGGTTGTGTTTGGGGAAATTCAGGGGTGCGAATGCGTGCTCAGAGATGTTCGGGTGTGTTTGGGAAAATTCAGGGGTGCGAATGCGTGCCCAGAGATGTTCGGGTGTGTTTGGGAAAATTCAGGGGTGCGAATGCGTGCTCAGAGATGTTTGGGTGTGTTTGGAAAAATACAGGGGTGTGAATGCGTGCTCAGAGATGTTCGGGTGTGTTTGGGAAATTCAGGTGTGCGAATGCGTGCTCAGAGATGTTCGGTTGTGTTTGGGGGTTGTGTTTGGGAAAATTCAGGGGTGCGAATGCGTGCTCAGAGATGTTCGGGTGTGTTTGGGGAAATTCAGGGGTGCGAATGCGTGCTCAGAGATGTTCGGTTGTGTTTGGGGGTTGTGTTTGGGGAAATTCAGGGGTGCGAATGCGTGCTCAGAGATGTTCGGGTGTGTTTGGGGAAATTCAGGGGTGCGAATGCGTGCCCAGAGATGTTCGGGTGTGTTTGGGAAAATTCCGGGGTGTGAATGCGTGCCCAGAGATGTTCGGGTGTGTTTGGGAAAATTCAGGGGTGTGAATGCGTGCTCAGAGATGTTCGGATGTGTTTGGGAAAATTCAGGGGTGTGAATGCGTGCTCAGAGATGTTCGGGTGTGTTTGGGAAAATTCAGGGGTGCGAACGCGTGCTCAGAGATGTTCGGTTGTGTTTGGGAAAATTCAGGGGTGCGAACGCGTGCTCAGAGATGTTCGGTTGTGTTTGGGGGTTGTGTTTGGGGAAATTCTGGGGTACAAATGCGTGCTCAGAGATGTTCGGGTGTGTTTGGGGAAATTCAGGGGTGCGAATGCGTGCTCAGAGATGTTAGGTTGTGTTTGGGGGGTGTGTTTGAGGAAATTCAGGGGTGCGAATGCGTGCTCAGAGATGTTCGGGTGTGTTTGGGGAAATTCAGGGGTGCGAATGCGTGCCCAGAGATGTTCGGGTGTGTTTGGGAAAATTCCGGGGTGTGAATGCGTGCCCAGAGATGTTCGGGTGTGTTTGGGAAAATTCAGGGGTGTGAATGCGTGCTCAGAGATGTTCGGATGTGTTTGGGAAAATTCAGGGGTGTGAATGCGTGCTCAGAGATGTTCGGGTGTGTTTGGGGGTTGTGTTTGGGAAAATTCAGGGGTGCGAATGCGTGCTCAGAGATGTTCGGGTGTGTTTGGGGAAATTCAGGGGTGCGAATGCGTGCTCAGAGATGTTCGGTTGTGTTTGGGGGTTGTGTTTGGGGAAATTCAGGGGTGCGAATGCGTGCTCAGAGATGTTCGGGTGTGTTTGGGGAAATTCAGGGGTGCGAATGCGTGCCCAGAGATGTTCGGGTGTGTTTGGGAAAATTCCGGGGTGTGAATGCGTGCCCAGAGATGTTCGGGTGTGTTTGGGAAAATTCAGGGGTGTGAATGCGTGCTCAGAGATGTTCGGATGTGTTTGGGAAAATTCAGGGGTGTGAATGCGTGCTCAGAGATGTTCGGGTGTGTTTGGGGAAATTCAGGTGTGCGAATGCGTGCTCAGAGATGTTCGGGTGTGTTTGGGGAAATTCAGGGGTGCGAATGCGTGCTCAGAGATGTTCGGTTGTGTTTGGGGGTTGTGTTTGGGGAAATTCTGGGGTACGAATGCGTGCTCAGAGATGTTCGGGTGTGTTTGGGGAAATTCAGGGGTGCGAATGCGTGCTCAGAGATGTTAGGTTGTGTTTGGGGGGTGTGTTTGGGGAAATTCAGGGGTGCGAATGCGTGCTCAGAGATGTTAGGTTGTGTTTGGGGGTTGTGTTTGGGAAAATTCAGGGGTGCGAATGCGTGCTCAGAGATGTTCGGGTGTGTTTGGGGAAATTCAGGTGTGCGAATGCGTGCCCAGAGATGTTCGGGTGTGTTTGGGGAAATTCAGGGGTGCGAATGCGTGGTCAGAGATGTTCGGTTGTGTTTGGGGGTTGTGTTTGGGGAAATTCAGGGGTGCGAATGCGTGCTCAGAGATGTTCGGGTGTGTTTGGGAAAATTCAGGGGTGCGAATGCGTGCCCAGAGATGTTCGGGTGTGTTTGGGAAAATTCAGGGGTGCGAATGCGTGCTCAGAGATGTTTGGGTGTGTTTGGAAAAATACAGGGGTGTGAATGCGTGCTCAGAGATGTTCGGGTGTGTTTGGGAAATTCAGGTGTGCGAATGCGTGCTCAGAGATGTTCGGTTGTGTTTGGGGGTTGTGTTTGGGAAAATTCAGGGGTGCGAATGCGTGCTCAGAGATGTTCGGGTGTGTTTGGGGAAATTCAGGGGTGCGAATGCGTGCTCAGAGATGTTCGGTTGTGTTTGGGGGTTGTGTTTGGGGAAATTCAGGGGTGCGAATGCGTGCTCAGAGATGTTCGGGTGTGTTTGGGGAAATTCAGGGGTGCGAATGCGTGCCCAGAGATGTTCGGGTGTGTTTGGGAAAATTCCGGGGTGTGAATGCGTGCCCAGAGATGTTCGGGTGTGTTTGGGAAAATTCAGGGGTGTGAATGCGTGCTCAGAGATGTTCGGATGTGTTTGGGAAAATTCAGGGGTGTGAATGCGTGCTCAGAGATGTTCGGGTGTGTTTGGGAAAATTCAGGGGTGCGAACGCGTGCTCAGAGATGTTCGGTTGTGTTTGGGAAAATTCAGGGGTGCGAACGCGTGCTCAGAGATGTTCGGTTGTGTTTGGGGGTTGTGTTTGGGGAAATTCTGGGGTACAAATGCGTGCTCAGAGATGTTCGGGTGTGTTTGGGGAAATTCAGGGGTGCGAATGCGTGCTCAGAGATGTTAGGTTGTGTTTGGGGGGTGTGTTTGAGGAAATTCAGGGGTGCGAATGCGTGCTCAGAGATGTTCGGGTGTGTTTGGGGAAATTCAGGGGTGCGAATGCGTGCCCAGAGATGTTCGGGTGTGTTTGGGAAAATTCCGGGGTGTGAATGCGTGCCCAGAGATGTTCGGGTGTGTTTGGGAAAATTCAGGGGTGTGAATGCGTGCTCAGAGATGTTCGGATGTGTTTGGGAAAATTCAGGGGTGTGAATGCGTGCTCAGAGATGTTCGGGTGTGTTTGGGGGTTGTGTTTGGGAAAATTCAGGGGTGCGAATGCGTGCTCAGAGATGTTCGGGTGTGTTTGGGGAAATTCAGGGGTGCGAATGCGTGCTCAGAGATGTTCGGTTGTGTTTGGGGGTTGTGTTTGGGGAAATTCAGGGGTGCGAATGCGTGCTCAGAGATGTTCGGGTGTGTTTGGGGAAATTCAGGGGTGCGAATGCGTGCCCAGAGATGTTCGGGTGTGTTTGGGAAAATTCCGGGGTGTGAATGCGTGCCCAGAGATGTTCGGGTGTGTTTGGGAAAATTCAGGGGTGTGAATGCGTGCTCAGAGATGTTCGGATGTGTTTGGGAAAATTCAGGGGTGTGAATGCGTGCTCAGAGATGTTCGGGTGTGTTTGGGAAAATTCAGGGGTGCGAACGCGTGCTCAGAGATGTTCGGTTGTGTTTGGGAAAATTCAGGGGTGCGAACGCGTGCTCAGAGATGTTCGGTTGTGTTTGGGGGTTGTGTTTGGGAAAATTCAGGGGTGCGAATGCGTGCTCAGAGATGTTCGGGTGTGTTTGGGGAAATTCAGGGGTGCGAATGCGTGCTCAGAGATGTTCGGTTGTGTTTGGGGGTTGTGTTTGGGGAAATTCAGGGGTGCGAATGCGTGCTCAGAGATGTTCGGGTGTGTTTGGGGAAATTCAGGGGTGCGAATGCGTGCCCAGAGATGTTCGGGTGTGTTTGGGAAAATTCCGGGGTGTGAATGCGTGCCCAGAGATGTTCGGGTGTGTTTGGGAAAATTCAGGGGTGTGAATGCGTGCTCAGAGATGTTCGGATGTGTTTGGGAAAATTCAGGGGTGTGAATGCGTGCTCAGAGATGTTCGGGTGTGTTTGGGAAAATTCAGGGGTGCGAACGCGTGCTCAGAGATGTTCGGTTGTGTTTGGGAAAATTCAGGGGTGCGAACGCGTGCTCAGAGATGTTCGGTTGTGTTTGGGGGTTGTGTTTGGGGAAATTCTGGGGTACAAATGCGTGCTCAGAGATGTTCGGGTGTGTTTGGGGAAATTCAGGGGTGCGAATGCGTGCTCAGAGATGTTAGGTTGTGTTTGGGGGGTGTGTTTGAGGAAATTCAGGGGTGCGAATGCGTGCTCAGAGATGTTCGGGTGTGTTTGGGGAAATTCAGGGGTGCGAATGCGTGCCCAGAGATGTTCGGGTGTGTTTGGGAAAATTCCGGGGTGTGAATGCGTGCCCAGAGATGTTCGGGTGTGTTTGGGAAAATTCAGGGGTGTGAATGCGTGCTCAGAGATGTTCGGATGTGTTTGGGAAAATTCAGGGGTGTGAATGCGTGCTCAGAGATGTTCGGGTGTGTTTGGGAAAATTCAGGGGTGCGAACGCGTGCTCAGAGATGTTCGGTTGTGTTTGGGAAAATTCAGGGGTGCGAACGCGTGCTCAGAGATGTTCGGTTGTGTTTGGGGGTTGTGTTTGGGGAAATTCTGGGGTACAAATGCGTGCTCATAGATGTTCGGGTGTGTTTGGGGAAATTCAGGGGTGCGAATGCGTGCTCAGAGATGTTCGGTTGTGTTTGGGGGTTGTGTTTGGGGAAATTCTGGGGTACGAATGCGTGCTCAGAGATGTTCGGGTGTGTTTGGGGAAATTCAGGGGTGCGAATGCGTGCTCAGAGATGTTAGGTTGTGTTTGGGGGGTGTGTTTGGGGAAATTCAGGGGTGCGAATGCGTGCTCAGAGATGTTAGGTTGTGTTTGGGGGTTGTGTTTGGGAAAATTCAGGGGTGCGAATGCGTGCTCAGAGATGTTCGGGTGTGTTTGGGGAAATTCAGGTGTGCGAATGCGTGCTCAGAGATGTTCGGGTGTGTTTGGGGAAATTCAGGGGTGCGAATGCGTGGTCAGAGATGTTCGGTTGTGTTTGGGGGTTGTGTTTGGGGAAATTCAGGGGTGCGAATGCGTGCTCAGAGATGTTCGGGTGTGTTTGGGAAAATTCAGGGGTGCGAATGCGTGCCCAGAGATGTTCGGGTGTGTTTGGGAAAATTCAGGGGTGCGAATGCGTGCTCAGAGATGTTTGGGTGTGTTTGGAAAAATACAGGGGTGTGAATGCGTGCCCAGAGATGTTCGGGTGTGTTTGGGAAAATTCAGGGGTGTGAATGCGTGCTCAGAGATGTTCGGATGTGTTTGGGAAAATTCAGGGGTGTGAATGCGTGCTCAGAGATGTTCGGGTGTGTTTGGGAAAATTCAGGTGTGCGAATGCGTGCTCAGAGATGTTCGGGTGTGTTTGGGGAAATTCAGGGGTGCGAATGCGTGCTCAGAGATGTTCGGTTGTGTTTGGGGGTTGTGTTTGGGGAAATTCAGGGGTGCGAATGCGTGCTCAGAGATGTTCGGGTGTGTCTGGGAAAATTCAGGGGTGCGAATGCGTGCCCAGAGATGTTCGGGTGTGTTTGGGAAAATTCAGGGGTGCGAATGCGTGCTCAGAGATGTTTGGGTGTGTTTGGAAAAATACAGGGGTGTGAATGCGTGCTCAGAGATGTTCGGGTGTGTTTGGGAAATTCAGGTGTGCGAATGCGTGCTCAGAGATGTTCGGGTGTGTTTGGGGAAATTCAGGTGTGCGAATGCGACCTCAGAGATGTTCGGGTGTGTTTGGGGAAATTCAGGTGTGCGAATGCGTGCTCAGAGATGTTCGGGTGTGTTTGGGGAAATTCAGGGGTGCGAATGCGTGCTCAGAGATGTTCGGTTGTGTTTGGGGGTTGTGTTTGGGGAAATTCTGGGGTACGAATGCGTGCTCAGAGATGTTCGGGTGTGTTTGGGGAAATTCAGGGGTGCGAATGCGTGCTCAGAGATGTTAGGTTGTGTTTGGGGGGTGTGTTTGGGGAAATTCAGGGGTGCGAATGCGTGCTCAGAGATGTTAGGTTGTGTTTGGGGGTTGTGTTTGGGAAAATTCAGGGGTGCGAATGCGTGCTCAGAGATGTTCGGGTGTGTTTGGGGAAATTCAGGGGTGCGAATGCGTGGTCAGAGATGTTCGGTTGTGTTTGGGGGTTGTGTTTGGGGAAATTCAGGGGTGCGAATGCGTGCTCAGAGATGTTCGGGTGTGTTTGGGAAAATTCAGGGGTGCGAATGCGTGCCCAGAGATGTTCGGGTGTGTTTGGGAAAATTCAGGGGTGCGAATGCGTGCTCAGAGATGTTTGGGTGTGTTTGGAAAAATACAGGGGTGTGAATGCGTGCTCAGAGATGTTCGGGTGTGTTTGGGAAATTCAGGTGTGCGAATGCGTGCTCAGAGATGTTCGGTTGTGTTTGGGGGTTGTGTTTGGGAAAATTCAGGGGTGCGAATGCGTGCTCAGAGATGTTCGGGTGTGTTTGGGGAAATTCAGGGGTGCGAATGCGTGCTCAGAGATGTTCGGTTGTGTTTGGGGGTTGTGTTTGGGGAAATTCAGGGGTGCGAATGCGTGCTCAGAGATGTTCGGGTGTGTTTGGGGAAATTCAGGGGTGCGAATGCGTGCCCAGAGATGTTCGGGTGTGTTTGGGAAAATTCCGGGGTGTGAATGCGTGCCCAGAGATGTTCGGGTGTGTTTGGGAAAATTCAGGGGTGTGAATGCGTGCTCAGAGATGTTCGGATGTGTTTGGGAAAATTCAGGGGTGTGAATGCGTGCTCAGAGATGTTCGGGTGTGTTTGGGAAAATTCAGGGGTGCGAACGCGTGCTCAGAGATGTTCGGTTGTGTTTGGGAAAATTCAGGGGTGCGAACGCGTGCTCAGAGATGTTCGGTTGTGTTTGGGGGTTGTGTTTGGGGAAATTCTGGGGTACAAATGCGTGCTCAGAGATGTTCGGGTGTGTTTGGGGAAATTCAGGGGTGCGAATGCGTGCTCAGAGATGTTAGGTTGTGTTTGGGGGGTGTGTTTGGGGAAATTCAGGGGTGCGAATGCGTGCTCAGAGATGTTCGGGTGTGTTTGGGGAAATTCAGGGGTGCGAATGCGTGCCCAGAGATGTTCGGGTGTGTTTGGGAAAATTCCGGGGTGTGAATGCGTGCCCAGAGATGTTCGGGTGTGTTTGGGAAAATTCAGGGGTGTGAATGCGTGCTCAGAGATGTTCGGATGTGTTTGGGAAAATTCAGGGGTGTGAATGCGTGCTCAGAGATGTTCGGGTGTGTTTGGGAAAATTCAGGGGTGCGAACGGGTGCTCAGAGATGTTCGGTTGTGTTTGGGAAAATTCAGTGGTGCGAACGCGTGCTCAGAGATGTTCGGTTGTGTTTGGGGGTTGTGTTTGGGGAAATTCTGGGGTACAAATGCGTGCTCAGAGATGTTCGGGTGTGTTTGGGGAAATTCAGGGGTGCGAATGCGTGCTCAGAGATGTTAGGTTGTGTTTGGGGGGTGTGTTTGGGGAAATTCAGGGGTGCGAATGCGTGCTCAGAGATGTTCGGGTGTGTTTGGGGAAATTCAGGGGTGCGAATGCGTGCCCAGAGATGTTCGGGTGTGTTTGGGAAAATTCCGGGGTGTGAATGCGTGCCCAGAGATGTTCGGGTGTGTTTGGGAAAATTCAGGGGTGTGAATGCGTGCTCAGAGATGTTCGGATGTGTTTGGGAAAATTCAGGGGTGTGAATGCGTGCTCAGAGATGTTCGGGTGTGTTTGGGAAAATTCAGGGGTGCGAACGCGTGCTCAGAGATGTTCGGTTGTGTTTGGGAAAATTCAGGGGTGCGAACGCGTGCTCAGAGATGTTCGGTTGTGTTTGGGGGTTGTGTTTGGGGAAATTCTGGGGTACGAATGCGTGCTCATAGATGTTCGGGTGTGTTTGGGGAAATTCAGGGGTGCGAATGCGTGCTCAGAGATGTTCGGTTGTGTTTGGGGGTTGTGTTTGGGGAAATTCTGGGGTACGAATGCGTGCTCAGAGATGTTCGGGTGTGTTTGGGGAAATTCAGGGGTGCGAATGCGTGCTCAGAGATGTTAGGTTGTGTTTGGGGGGTGTGTTTGGGGAAATTCAGGGGTGCGAATGCGTGCTCAGAGATGTTAGGTTGTGTTTGGGGGTTGTGTTTGGGAAAATTCAGGGGTGCGAATGCGTGCTCAGAGATGTTCGGGTGTGTTTGGGGAAATTCAGGTGTGCGAATGCGTGCTCAGAGATGTTCGGGTGTGTTTGGGGAAATTCAGGGGTGCGAATGCGTGGTCAGAGATGTTCGGTTGTGTTTGGGGGTTGTGTTTGGGGAAATTCAGGGGTGCGAATGCGTGCTCAGAGATGTTCGGGTGTGTTTGGGAAAATTCAGGGGTGCGAATGCGTGCCCAGAGATGTTCGGGTGTGTTTGGGAAAATTCAGGGGTGCGAATGCGTGCTCAGAGATGTTTGGGTGTGTTTGGAAAAATACAGGGGTGTGAATGCGTGCCCAGAGATGTTCGGGTGTGTTTGGGAAAATTCAGGGGTGTGAATGCGTGCTCAGAGATGTTCGGATGTGTTTGGGAAAATTCAGGGGTGTGAATGCGTGCTCAGAGATGTTCGGGTGTGTTTGGGAAAATTCAGGGGTGCGAACGCGTGCTCAGAGATGTTCGGTTGTGTTTGGGAAAATTCAGGGGTGCGAACGCGTGCTCAGAGATGTTCGGTTGTGTTTGGAGAAATTCAGGGGTGTGAATGCGTGCTCAGAGATGTGCGGGTGTGTTTGGGAAAGTTCAGGTGTGTGAATGCGTGCTCAGAGATGTTCGTGATTGTGTGTGGGGGGGGGGCTTTCAAATGAGAGGGTTTCAGCTCAAAAGGTTTCGTTGCCAGGACGACAAAACCGAATTAAAATTATGGCTCCCATTCTAGAATGTCTACTAAAATCCAGAAAGCTAAATTCGCGCCTTTTTCATGCTCCCAAAATGAAATTTTTTACTGCGTCAGTGTTGTCAAGTCTATCTATAGATACCCCCCCCCTCCCACCAAACAGAAATTAAGTCTTCAAGTTGTCTTCAATTTGTTAAAATATTCGAATGAGAATTTTTTTGTTATTTTTTTTCCTGAGAGCGTGCATAATATTTCAATATTTACCCCTTCTCCTCGCCCCTCTCTGCCCATTTCATCATTTTATCCAAAAACGAGAGGTTCAAACAGTTCATTCAAATCCAGAGTAAAGACATTTTTGTAATTTTTGGACTACTTTTTTGCATTAGAAGAAATCAGTAGGTACAACCATCCCTAAAATTTTAATTTCTTGCCTTTCTCAATATTTTGTAATCTATCTAGGTATACCTAGTTGTTTTTGAACGACCATTTTTCAGAAAATTTGAAAAAAAGCCAAATGACCAAAGCGAAGCAAGGGCAAAAGAAAGCTTGTAATTTGAAAAAGTTTTTTCTGTATTTTCTTGAACCATAGGTAAGAAATTTGAAAAAACCGGGAGAAAAATTTGCAATTTTGGATCGCAACTTTTTGTTCATTTTTTGATTTTTGAAAATTTTTAAAATTCAGAAAAACTGTTTAGAAATCTATGTTTTATGAAAAAGTTTGAAAATTGTCCTTTGAACTGGTTTTTTGAATATTTTAAAATTTTCAAAAATCCTCCAAAAATCCAAAAGTGAACCTACGAGTTCTGAAATTTTCTGTACATGGGAACATGCTTTTTTGAGGTGGGGGGGGGGGAGGAGGTCGTTGAAATCAAAGAGTGCCAGTTCAGAAAGTTGTTTTGCCAGACGACAAAACTGAATTAAAATTACATATGGGCTCCCATTCTCACTTATTTTTTCAGTTTGATATAAGTAAATTAAACAGGTTCGTTGCATTTCTAATTTCCAAAAAAAAAAATCAAAGCCATATCCCGGTAGTTGCGGACCACATGCGAAGTCGCAAGGTACTAAAGTTGGCAATATTAGGTAGAGGGTTCAGGTACACCTACAACCTACATCAAGATGGTATAATGTGTGCTAGTATATCAACTGCGAGTATATAATGCTAACATAATTGACCGCTGACCATTGCTGACACGGCCGCCCACCCGTCAAACTAATAATATATTAGTATTACAATTTACAAATAAACACATTTATTTGCGGGACTATAAAGATATACGAAGGAATAGGGGCTACTCTGGCTACTGTTTGGGTATCGCTCGCCGCGCTCACAAGAGTTAGTCTTTCTTTTGAAACCTTTTTGATGGATTTGCCGACACGCACGTTGTTAATACCGCACCGCACGACCGCATCACCTAGTATATGTACTGTAAGCGATTTTATTATGTTTGAGAGAAGAAAATCAAACGGTAGCGGTAGGCGGCGACTCGTTTGTTGTCATAGGTTCATTCATAGGTAGATACATTGTGATGGTTATAATGTCTAATGCTTTACCTGCGCAGTGCACATATCTAATTACTGTCGTCGAAGGAAATTAAATTCATCATAATAGGTATGTATAAGTATAGCTATATCTACCTGATGTTGGGCTATAGGCAACATATGGTACGTACAGAACGTAAAAAAGATGACTAAATATATTTTTATTAGAAGGGGGAGTGAGGTGTAAACAAAATTTTTGAATGATTTGATCATTTTTTGAATTTTGATCACTTTTTGAAAACTTAAAGGGCACATTAAAAATTCCAATCCACCTACAGTCGACTTCATCATATTGAACATTTTAGTTCACAGAATAAATTTTGGCTATCCAACTGCTTTTGATAAAACTGTATAAAAATTTCAAATTTCCAAAATCTAGGTACTGGAATTGAATTCAACACCAGTTGACTTAATAGGGTGTTTAACTTTGAGTTCGGCGTGAATTTCGGAATTACAACTTCATTTTTGATGAAATTTTGTGGTTTCAAGTTTTGAAAATTTACTGGGGATTCCAGAACAGCTCAAAACAGTTTGCAACCGTTTCCAATCGATTTGGCAGATCGAAAATAGAGCATATCCCGGATTTCAGCATTCTAGGTCAACTTGGATAATTTAGGCCAAAAATGAGGGAAAAAATCAAAATTTTACCAAATTGACCAAGAAAGCTGAAATTTGGGATATACCCTATTTTCGACATGCCAAATCGATTGGAAATGGTTTCAACCAGTTTTGAGCAGTTCTGGAGCCTCCAGCAGATTTTTGAAAATCGAAATTCCCACAAAATTCCATCAAATTGGAGTTGTAAAGCTGAAATTTATTCTAAGAACTAATTTCAATACGCTACGAAGTACTGAAGGTGAATTTCAAGTCGTTTTGGAGCCTCCAGCGACTTTTTGAAAATTCCTGAAGCCTCCAGCAGATTTTTGAAACTTTAAATTTTCACAAAATTTCATCAAATGTAGATAGAAAGCTGAAATTTACTCTACAATCCAATTTTAACACCCTCTGAAGACGACTTCACGTGGGTTCAAGTCATTTTAGAGCCTCCAGCGACTTTTTTGAAAATTACTGGACCCTTCAGTAGATTCTTGAAACTTGAAATTTTCCCAACATTAATTTATCAAATGGAGTTGGCAAGCTGAAATTAACTGCGCAGACTACATGGTGGTTTTAAATAATTTTGAAGCTTCCAGCTACTTTTAGGAAATTTCAATTTTCCAAAAAAAAACGCCATACGTACAACCTTTCAAAAAGTCGCTGGAGGCTCCAAAACGACTTGAAATCCACCAGCAGTCAACTTTGTAGCCTATAGAAATTAGTTTGCAGAATGAATTTCGACTCTCTATCTCATTTTGATGAATTTTGGGAAATTTCAAGTTTCAAAAATCTACTGAAGGCTCCAGTGATTTGCAGAAATGTCGCTGGAGGCTCTAAAATGACTTGAACCCACGTGAAGTCGTCTTCAGAGGGTGTTAAAAATGGAGTGTAGAGTAAATTTCAGCTTTCCATCTCCATTTGATGAAATTTTGTGTAAATTTAAAGTTTCAAAAATCTGCTGGAGGCTTCAGGAATTTTCAAAAAGTCACCGGAGGCTCCAAAACGACTTGAAATTCACCTGAAGTACTTCGTAGCGTATTGAAATTAGTTTTTAGAATAAATTTCAGCTTCACAACTCCAATTTGATGGAATTTTGTGGGAATTTCGATTTTCAAAAATCTGCTGGAGGCTCCAGAACTGCTCAAAACTGGTTGAAACTGTTTCCAATCGATTTGGCATGTCGAAAATAGGGTATATCCCAAATTTCAGCTTTCTTGGTCAATTTGGTAAAATTTTGATTTTTTCCCTCATTTTTGGCCTAAATTCGATTTTCAAAAATTCACCAAAAATCGAAAAACGCACTTTAGCACTTGAAATGTTGGCTGGTGATAAATTTTTGCATGCTCTTTCGATCTAGCTTTTTCCAGTTAGAATCGTGCCAGTTTAATGTAGGAAAGCAAAATCCACGATTTTGGCTAACCAGTCAATCAAAATGGCCGTCATTTTGTTAGTAGGACCAACTTTTTTTCGGCAAATTTGCTTCAAAATGTTCCTTAGGATGCCCCCTTCAAGAAAACAGTAATTTTCTCCGTAGATCGGGTAGGGGGAGGGGGTAGCAGTAATTCGTGTTGTCATTTATGCCGGATTAAATACGATCACTTCGAAGAATTGAAATTTATGAGCATTCACGACGTACCTACTCTGAAATGTAGGTACTAAAAGTATATAAAAATACAGAGCTAACTAACGCATCCAATTTACTTCTCCACGTTTTCTCCAGCAGCAGACTGCGTGACGCCGAGTTTTCGTCTGCTGAATGCGACCTTGTTTGTGACATGACATGCGGTTCATCTTGTTAAAAAGACAGCATATAGCAACTCGCACACCCGTGCAATGCACCGCAAACAGCAAGCAAAGATATGTGTACAATGTACCTCTACATTACACACGCCTGCATAGTAGTGGATATATTTAAACGCATCGAAAGCCAGACCGACAAAAAGCAACAACAACAAACCGTTTTAACAGGTTCAATATGCGCGATGCTGCGGCGTTTTTGGGGCGGATAATCGTAAAGAAGATAGATTTTTACAAGTCTGGGTGTTCGAGAACAAATTAACTATACTCGGTAACTACATACGTATACACACTAACTACCACTTCCCATCCAGATCCTGAGATCGGCGTGAGTTTACTTTTGTCTTTTGGTCGCTCGAGGAGCAGGCGGCAAAGGCCATCTGAAGACCGGGATGGTGGGATGAGTCGCTAATCAATCAACATTTTTGCATTTCCTTTTTCACACCGATTTCCAGTTATTATAACTACGAGTATACTGCAATATGAGAACATCTTGGGTATATTTTGTGATCAATATCCGTTCTTTCAAGACTTCCTTTTTGACCTCGACCGAGTAACGTGCTCGATCAAGCGGAAACGATGTACGATAAACGAGCGTGTTATTTTGAAGTAGATACGTAGTTTTGGTATAGGCCAGGTAAGTACACATCTACATACTTATGAATATAAAACTCTCGTAATTTAGTAGGTGGCTTTCATGTTTTCAAGGTGGTAAACCCTCACTTCACGTTTTTCCCCCAGAAAATTGAATGCTTTTCTTCATTTCAGTTGACACCTTTGATCATTTCAATCATCTTCAATTGTTTTATGGTCATAACTTTTGTTCCTTTTAGACCTGCATATTCATTTAGGTATATTTGGTTGTTTTCACCTCCCCCCCCAACAGGGATATACTTATTATGTTCATTTTTCGCGAGACCTTTTGTTTCACGTTGTTTTCATTTTAGTCTGCTTTGTTTTAGTTATGTAGGTACCTATTTATTTGCTTTTATTTTATTTAATTCATTTTAAATTTTTTCTGAAAAATTTAAATTTTTAATTAGTAGGGGAGCCCGCTTAAGGATCTATTGCACCCCCCGTCGATCCTCCGGGACAACTTTTTTCTTAAAGAGGTAGTCCCAAGGAACATTTCTAGCCCTTGTACTCAAAAAAAAAGTGGCACTACTTACAAAATAGCGGCCATTTTGATTGACAGCTCAGTCAAAATCGTAGATTTTGCGTTCCAAATAAGACTTGCACAAAATTTTTCAACTCGAACAAAGGTAGATCGAAAAATCAGGCAACATAAAATTTATCCCCTGCCAAAATTTCAAGTGCTAAAGTGAGTTTTTCGATTTTTGGTGAATTTTTGAAAATCAAATTCAGACTAAAAATGAGGGAAAAATCAAAATTTTACCAAATTGACCAAGACAGCTAAAATTTGGGATACACCCTATTTTCGACATGTCAAATCGATTGGAAACTGTTTCAAACCGTTTTGAGCAGTTCTGGAGCCTCCAGCAGATTTTTGAAACTCGAAATTTTACAAAATTTTTTAAAAATGGAGTTGGAAAGCTGAAATTTATTCTGCAAACGAATTTCAATGCGCTACGAGGTACTGCAGGTGAATTTCAAGTCGTTTTGGAGCCTCTAGCGACTTTTTGAAAGGTCGTATGGCGTTTCTTGGAAAATTGAAATTTCCAAAAAGTAGCTGGAAGCTTCAAAAACCCTTTGAAACCACCATGTAGTCGACTTCATATTGCATTGAAATTAGTTTGCGAAGTAAATTTCAGCTTGCCAACTCCATTTGGTAAAATGTAGCGGGAATTTCAAGTTTCAAAAATCTACTAAACGAAGCTCCAGAAATTTTCAAAAAGTCGCTGGAGGCTCCAAAATGACTTGAACCAACCTGAAGTCGTCTTCAGAGGGTGTTAAAATTGGAGTGTAGAGTAAATTACAGCTTTCCATCTCCATTTTGATGAAATTTTGTAAAAATTAAAAGTTCAAAAAATCTGCTGGAGGCTCCAGTAATTTTCAAAAAAATCGCTGGAGGCTCCAAAACGACTCGAATTTTACCTGCAGTACCTCGAAGCGCATTGAAATTCGTTTGCAGAATAAATTTCAGCTTTCCAACTCCATTTTGATAAAATTTTGTAAAAATTTCGAGTTTCAAAAATCTGCTGGAGGCTCCAGAACTGCTCAATACGGTTTGAAACAGTTTCCAATCGATTTGGCATATCGAAAATAGGATATACCCCAAATTTCAGCTTTCTTGGTCAATTTGGTAAAATTTTGATTTTTTGCCTCATTTTTGGCCTGAATTTGATTTTCAAAAATTCGCCAAAAATCGAAAAACGCACTTTAGTATTTGAAATTTTGACAGGTGAAGAATTTTTGCCTGATCTTTCGATCTACCTTTGTACGATTTGAAAAATTTTGTGCAAGTCCTATAATGTAGGAAGGAACGCAATCTGCGAATTCGGCTGACCTGCAGTCAATCAAAATGGCCGCCATTTTGTAAGTAGGGCCACTTCTTTTTTGGAGTACAAGGGCTAGAAATGTTCCTTAGGATTCCCCCTTTAAGAAAAAAGTTGTCACAGAGGATCGACGGAGGGGGGGGGGTGCAATTGATCCTCAAGTAGGCTCCCCGACTAAATAGGTAATTAGATGTGACTTTTTGTTTTAGTCGTTTTCGTTTTTTTTTTTCATATTGGTCTTCACCGTTTTAATCATTACTCGTAATTACTTGGTTTTTATTTCATTTTATATTTGTTCGAAAAAAATAGAAATGTTTTAAAAAAATACATTTACTTAATTATTAATTCTGAAAGTCCTTTATTTGTGTTGCCCGAGGGTAATTCCATGTCAATTCGACCAAAAAAAAAAAATGCGATTTTGAAAATCATATTGTCTTTCCATTTCGCTCATTTTTTTTTACTTACAATGTCTACGCACCCAATAAGTTGGAAACTCGCAATCAGCTTGGTCCCAGCCCCATCAGGGTCGGGTGGGGGGGGGGCTTAAATTATTTTCACATTGTCTCGAGGTACTTAACTTCAGCAGCGCGTTCCGCCAAAGCTATAATACTTTGATCAAAACTGATTTCACGGTTTGAAAGGGCATTGCATTTTTAACTTTTCAAGTATTTTGGAATTTTCAAAAGTTGAAAGTAGTTGAACTTTCAATTTGAAAGTTCAAATTTCAAAATGGCGCTTTAAGTGGGAGCTACCATTTAAAATTCTGAAAAAATTTCCATAGATGTACCTTTTGATGCTTTTTCGAAATATTCAAGTTTTGAGATGGGATCTTTTGATGGGAGGGGAGCACCCCTTCCTCCAAATTTGGACAATACTTTGAAAAAAAAATCTAGGGCACGTGATACATCGAATTGTATGTTTTTGGTGACGCTGAACACGAATATGACGTTAGATTTTCGATTGCACCCCATAAACGGCCTCCAACAAATTTTTTTGGACTTTTACCAATGGGGGAGATTCTGGGAGCCATAGCTGAGGTCAATTTGAAAAACAAAGGCTACATACTATTTCATGTGTCACAAGATTGAAACAATTTTTCTCCAGGTTACCCCCTTGGGGAGGTGCTGGGGGCCGTGGATGGGTCCAATCAAAAATCTGACGTCATATTCGTGTTCAGCGTCACCAAAAACATACTATTTGATGTGTTGCACGAAAAACCCCATATTGTGAACTTTAACCCCATTTGGGGAGGTGCTGGGGGCCGTCGATGGGGTGCAATCAAAAATCTAACGTCATATTCGTGTTCAGCGTCACCAAAAACATACAATTCGATATATCACATGCCCCAGTTTTTTTTTCAAAGTTTTGCCAAAATTTGGTGGAGGGGGTGCTCCCCTCCCATCAAAAGATCCCATCTCGAAAATTGAATATTTCGAAAAAGCATCAATAGGTAAATCTCTGGGAATTTTTCAGGATTTTAAATGGTAGCTCCGACTTACAGCGCCATTTTGAAAGTTCAACTTTCAAAAACTGCATCCTTTTTCGAAAATTTTCCACCAAAATAATAAGGTTTAGATGGTACTTTGAAAGCCTTCACTGAAAAAAAATGTCAAGTCAATTTTCAGAGCACAGTTCATTAATGAAAAAAAGTGTCCAGACTATCCGCCCTTTCCCCTATATTTACAAATGCATTGCTTTCTTTCAAAGCCATAGCAATTTTGCAAACCTTTTGTTCGTATATGAGTAGTTTGCATTTCGCAATCAATCAACCGCACTGCCGTCATATTCACAAAATACTTACTCGTACATAATATACAATAGCCCTACACGTATAATATGATACGAATACTTAAAATGAAAGGGTAATTATTAGCCTAAGTAGACGTGCAATGTGCATAATATGCGCTTATATTTTTCATCGTACTTAACTCAACGTCGTCACCTACCTGCTGCAATGTAATAGTGTTAAATAACCTGCCTGCGATAACATTTACCTTCACAGGTAGGTACCTCAACTCAATTTAACGTCGACTTTTCGACAACCTGTTTTGCTGTGATTTTTTCCACTTGGTTGCGTTATTGTTGTTTTATTTAATAATGAAAGAAACCATTGTAAGCTTTCTCAGGAAGCCACAGGTCGTGGAAAGTTGGGTTTATTAAATGATCATTTTGAAAATTTTACTGCCCTAGTTGATTTCTCAATTTTTAACGAATTTTCCCAATGTCTCCAGAGTCAATGTGATAGCCAACTTAAGACAGCCATAAAATCTGTTCCTATTTATGCCTTTTTTCAAGTATGTACTTGAATCAAATAATCCACTATTTTTTCAAATTTTAGTCACAGAGCCCAAATGTGTCATTATTCATTCATAAGCTCATGGAAGGCCACAAAATCGTCTTACGAAAAGCTCAAGTTTCTTTTTTTATAATTTGTATTAGGTGTTTTCATCGCCTACACACTACTAAATCTCACTCCATTCGATCTTCACTCGCACACTCTGCTCAGCAGTTGCACAGATACACACAGCGTTGCCAATTTAGCGATTTTCCCGCCATTCCTAGCGATTTTGAACATAGAAAACCGCCAAAAATTGTTGATCTAGCGGCTAGCGGGAAGTCTAGCGTTTTTGACTTCATGGCCACTTTTACCATTTTAATTCACAAATTCAGCATTTCAGCTAAAAAATATTGAATTTTTGAAAAAAAAAATCAATGAAATTCAATTTTTGTAAAAGCCATCCACTCAATTTCATCAATTCTTTGGTAATTTTTGAATGATTTCACTGTTTTTTAATTTTTAGTTATTTTTGAACAGTTTTAAAATTTCAACAAATTGAATCTTCATCAGTTTTGTATTTTTTACATGACTTGAGGTTTTAAAAAAATGATGAAAATCTAGCGGGAAGTCTAGCGATTTTGCTATAGGGAATTTAGCGGTTTTTAGCGGTTTTTTAGGATCAATCTGGCGGGATTTTTCAATATGGCATTGGCAACACTGGATACACACTTAGTTGTTTTTCAATTCACATTACACTTCAACTATGTAGTAGATACTCGTACAAACAAATCACATATACAGTGTGTTGTGTGTTTATATGGCTGTAACATCACCGCGGCCGTTGCCTTATACAATAAAGTGTTAGCGTTAAGCTAATTGGTAACACATTCGGTTTCTTTATCCTTTATAAACGAGCGCGCTGGTGCGTGGCGTGAAATGTGCCTACTGCCTACTTACCGCAGTTCCCTTTTTCAAATCTCATCGAGCCGCTCTCATTTCCATATAACACCGCAAATTACAGCCGTTCAAGACTGCAGCATCTCCATCTCTCTCTCTCCAATCTCTCCAACACTTTTTTCATTCCACTCTTAAATGTCCCTTGAAATGTTTACACCTTAAAAGCGCACATGTGTAAAAACGCGCATCCTACCACCACCATCGCCACCTCCTCCTCACTCCTCATGCTCTGATCTAGCGAGCCTTTTCTTAATACCGAATGACAAATTGCCTAGTTAGGTACTTTAGCTAATCAGCTTCTACAGGGCAAGAAAATCGTGCTCGCGGAAACCAGAATGATCATAGTATGGTAACCTGTAATGAGTTGGTACTTGATTATAACAGGTGGTAACAATTGACGAAGTAATATTTTGAACCCCCCTCCCCTTCCCATGAAAAAAACTTGAATTTTTTCTACGAGAAATTGTTTCATTCACTTTCTTCGATGCTTTAAATTTTTTTCCAACACTACCCCTTTCCCCTTTTTTGACTCATTTTTTTGATTCGAGTACCCTTGGCTTCACGATATGTTCCCAATTTTTAAAAAACGATGTTCGAATTAAATGCTAAATCTGCGATTTTGGCTGACCTGTCAATCAAAATTGCCGCCATTTTGTTAGTAGGGGCGACTTTTTTTCGGTAAGTTTGCTTCAAAATGTTCCTTGGGATGTTCCCTTCAAGAAAAATAAGAAAAAAGTTGTCCCAGAGAATCGACCTTTGGGGGGGGGAGACTATACTTAGGTACAAAGGAGAGGTGCAAAATTAATAGTCCGGCATATGAAAATAGGAGTAATTGCACCCCCCCCCCCACGCCGATCCAACAGGACAACTTTTTTCTTAAAGGGGACATCCTAAGGAACATTTTAAAGCAAACTTGCCAAAAAAAAAGTTGGCCTTCAGATTTTGCGTTTCAACATAAGACTTGCACGAAATTTTTCAAACCTTACAAAGGTAGATCGAAAGATCATGCAAAAATTTATCACCTGTCAAAATTTCAAGTGCTAAAGTGCGTTTTTCGATTTTTGGTGAATTTTTGAAAATCCAATTTAGGCCAAAAATGAGGGAAAAAATTAAAATTTTACCAAATTGACCAAGAAAGCTGAAATTTGGGATATACCCTATTTTCGACACGCCAAATCGATTGGAAACGGTTTCAACTCGTTTTGAGCAGTTCTGGAGCCTCCAGCAGATTTTTGAAACTCGAAATTCCCACAAAATTCTATCAAATTGGAGTTGTAAAGCTGAAATTTATTCTAAAAACTAATTTTAATACGCTACGAAGTACTGCAGGTGAATTTCAAGTCGTTTTAGAGCCTCCAGCGACTTTTTGAAAATTCCTGAAGCCTCCAATAGATTTTTGAAACTTTAAATTCCCGCAACATTAATTTATCAATTGGAGTTGGCAAACCGAAATTTACTTCGCAGACTACATGATGGTTTCAAATGGTTTTGATGCTTCCAGCTACTTTTAGGAAATTTCAATTTTCCAAAAAAAAACGCCATATAACCTTTCAAAAAGTCGCTGGAGGCTCCAAAACGACTTGAAATTCACCAGCAGTTAACTTCGTAGCGTATTGAAATTAGTTTGCAGAATGAATTTAGACTCTCCATCTCAGTTTGATGAAATTTTGGGGACATTTCAAGTTTCAAAAATCTACTGGAGGCTCCAGTAATTTTCAAAAAAGTCACTGGAGGCTCTAAAATGACTTGAACCCACCTGGAGTCGTCTCCAGATGGTGTTAAAATTGAAGTGTAGAGTAAATTTCAGCTTTCCATCTCCATTTGATGAAATTTTGTGAAAATTTAAAGTTTCAAAAATCTGCTGGAGGCTTCAGGAATTTTCAAAAAGTCGCTGGAGGCTCCAAAACGACTTGAAATTCACCTGCAGTACTTCGTAGCGTATTAAAATTAGTTTTTAGAATAAATTTCAGCTTTACAACTCCAATTTGATAGAATTTTGTGGGAATTTCGAGTTTCAAAAATCTGCTGGAGGCTCCAGAACTGCTCAAAACGAGTTGAAACCGTTTCCAATCGATTTGGCATGTCGAAAATAGGGTATATCCCAAATTTCAGCTTTCTTGGTCAATTTGGTAAAATTTTAATTTTTTCCCTCATTTTTGGCCTAAATTGGATTTTCAAAAATTCGCCAAAAATCGAAAAACGCACTTTAACACTTGCAATTTTGACAGGTGATGAATTTTTGCATGATCTTTCGATCTACCTTTGTAAGGTTTGAAAAATTTCGTGCAAGTCTTATGTTGAAACGCAAAATCTGCGATTTCGGCTGACCTGTCAATCAAAATGGCCGCCATTTTGTAAGTAAGGCCGAGCTTTTTTTTGGGCAAGTTTGCTTTAAAATGTTCCTTAGGATGTCCCCTTTAAGAAAAAAGTTGTCCCGGAGGATCAGCGGGGGGGGGGGGGTACAATTACTCCCATTGTCATATGCCGGACTATAACAAATTAAGCATTTTCTTCATAAATTTCTACACACAACTCGCGAATACGTGCAAAACTCACTCAAAACCAGAATAAAAATTGAAAAGAACTAAAAAACGCGTTCCACAGCAGTATAAGCAAACTCTCAAGTGCATACGATAATAGGCTTACACGTAAACGTACAGGCTACGGGTCGGGGTCTGAGTACGAGTATATGTATAAGAGTATAGTGCGCTCTGCTCAGCACTAGAAAGAGAGCTAGCTAGGTAGGTACTCGAGTATCGACCTAGTAATTTTTTAAAACTACGACAGTTGTTTCCTGGTGAGCGGTTGTATTTGTACGCGGACGCGCGTAATTCACTAAAGATCACAAGCACTGCTGTAAAGGTACTCTTAAAAATCACCGCTATTATAATTCAAGAGGTTTAGACCAACTGTTTAGAAACTTGGCCGAACATGCGTTAATAATGTGTTACTCCTCGCGGTTAACGAAAATAAATTCGCGCGACAGTGCATCAACCTCCGCCCCCCTCCGGTGCACCAAAACCCCATATATCCTACATCGAATGTGTACTTGACGATGAAATAAAAAAAAAAAGATGAAGCAGCGAATGCGAATATACGTACTGTGTAGAGTGAAAGAGAACACTGTACAAATGTGTACATGTATAAGTGAGGTAGTAAATGTAAGCGACACCTAAAACTTATAACGAGGTACAACCAAGTGCTCGTATTTTTCATTTTTATTACCCATATATGTATATTGTATGTATGTGTAGTGTGTACCAATTGCCTATAGCCAGAAGAATTGCCTATCTATACATAAAGCTACGTACTAAATTGGCTTCGTAGGTACACGATTCAATAAACACAACTGATCTTGAGTGAATAGCATTGTGCATGCAGCATCCACTTATTTGTTTGAATATTTTCATTCCTCAAGCCTCCATGAGGCATCCACACACAACTTAACCTACTGTAACCCTTCTTAAATACCACATACTTAGGTGAATTAGACAAATTGTCACATCAGATTATTGTCTAAATTGAATTGAGATACACAAGTAAAATTTCAAAGTCCACTTACCATAGAAATTCTGCAGGAAATTCTCATACGATTCTGAATAAAAATTCACTGTATTCATGGACCTGCAAATGATGAAAAAAAAAGAGGAAAAATTAAACTAAAATTATTTTTACTGCAAAAGAACAGAATCGAAAATCATTTCTGTGTAGAAAACAGAATCGCTGGATTTTCCAGGCACTGGGTATGCAAGTTATTCAACATCAACAACCAGTTTTACTTCTTGAGGGTGGTAGATGGAACAGGTTCAATGTAGTGGTATTTTTTATTCACTTTTAACCAAATTTTATAACTTTTTGGTAAGCTTGCGTCATTTTAACAAGTTTTCAACACATTTCCATAAAATTATTGTCATATTTTACAAAAAATTCATTAGTTTTTAGTAATTTACAGTTTTTTTTCTCCCTTAATGATTTTACTGAAGTTGAGAAAAAGGTTTCACCATCACGATGTTTTAAGCAATTTTTTCAAAATTAAGCCAAATTTCGCTGAAATTTCAGTTTTTTTCTAAATTTTTATTAATTTTAATTATTTTTGTCGTGTTTTAAAATAATTTCGCACATTTTTAACACTTTTTCTCGCAAAATCGCAATATCTGATAATTTTGAAAATAATTTGGGAATGTGTTCATCCAGGAAATTGACGTCAAAAGTGGTAATGACTGTTTGATTTTTTATTTCCAGTTCTGGAGCTTGTAGTGCATAGAGCATTTTCTTGGATGTATTTAACGTGAAACGTAAATCAAAACAATTTAGCATTGTAATCCAATACACAGCTTTTCGATGTGTCTGCATCATCTCACAATACTTATTTATTGTTGATAACAAATACCTACTAAAATTTCATTACCTAGCATTTTGTAACTTACATTGTTTTAATGTACAGTAAGTCCCGCTTATTAGAATCGATTTGGGACCAGGTATGCTTGATTCTATAAACCGGAGTATTCTATAAAGCGGGAAGTTAAAAAATGCAAAATTTCAAATTATGTTGAGATTTTCACTTTTTGATGTGTTTTGAAGTTAATTCTGATACTTTTTTGGTTTTTTAGTTACGTTTAGCCTTTTAATATGTTTTGAACACTTTTTTGTACAATTTTTATAAAATTAAAAAATTAAATCCATCATCTTATACCAATTTAAAATTTTTGACCCGCTCTGACAAAATCGACCATTTTGACGAAAAAAAGTATCCAAAATAATGACGTTTAAAATGAGCTTTATGGTTTGAAAGATCAGATTTTGGAGAAAAGAACATTTTTTGAAATTTAGTCGAAATGGTCGATTTTGTCACAGCGGGTCACATATTTATTTTCGCGTTTTTATGCCATTTTCACATGTTTTCGTTTGATTTTTGTTAAATTTTGCCAAAATTCATGATTTTTCCCATTTTTGAAGATTTTTCAATTCTATTAACCGTATAAAATGCTCTTTTTATTCCAATAAACAGAAAAATTTGCATGTAAGAAGATACAAATGTTCTGTCCCAGCACATTCCATTCCATTAACCAAATTATTCTATTATCCACAATTCTAATAAGCGGGACTTACTGTATTTCTTGTGTTTTTATATTTTCATTTTAAGATGTTTCAACACTTTTTTAAGCAATATTGTATCCTTCAATTTTTTGTTTGAAATTTAATAATTTTTTGCTGTTTTTGATAATTTTTCAGAACTTTTTCATTTTAGATGTTTTTCACTCTTTCACGCCATCTTTCAGAGAATCCACAGAAATTTCAACCTCTTTTTTTGAATTTTCACTGATTTTTTTCATTTCATAATTTTGTAATTATATTTTGACGTGTTTTAAACTCAATTTTTGTGAAATTTTCTCCAAATTTTGTTTATTATTAAATTTTATTTATTTTTCAACACTTTATTTTTTTCAAATTATATTGCATTTTATCTCTTTTTCCAGATTTTTGTTGATTTCAACCTTTTTTTTTTAGTGTTGTTTAATCATAAGGTAATTTCAGAGGGATTTTCATTGATATTGATGGTTTCAGTGGTGTTCTGCTTCATTGTGTGTTTATGCCCTATTCGCATATTTTTCTACTTTTTTATGCCCCTTTTGTCAAATTTTATTTAAGTTCTTGTACCACTTCATGCAATTTTTATTAGTTATTACAGCAGATTTTAATGCATTTTATCAATTTTTTTAAAAAAATTAGATTTTATGTACATGTTTTTGACCTCATTTGACTGTTTTATGCAGATTTTGCTAATTCAATCTGGAATTTTGTCAAATTTTGCTCATTCTCCATGATTTTTATACTTTTTTGGTGTTTTAAAACAATCTTTCATACAATTTTTTTTTAAAGTTCACTAACATTTTTCAATTTTTGGGAATATTTACATGTTTTCAAGATTTTTTATCTTCCAGAATATGATGATGCTTTCCCCTGTCTTCAAAACAATCCGAGCAGGAGTACTACCGGGAACTCACTGGGAAGCGTATTGAGCCCAATATTACCTATATCTTATCTACATGTATGACATTCCTCTGATAATGGATGTTACAATGGCAACATTTGCTGATGACACTGCAATTACCACACAAGAGTTTGATCCAGATGTTGCAATGGACAAATTACAAAACAACTTAAACCCAATGAACAAATGGTGTCAAACTTGGAGAATCAAAATCGGTAGTGAAAAATTGAACTACATCCTTTTTATTAGAAGAAAAGTCAAAACAACTCCCTCACTAAATGTTTAATAACGATGAAATACTTTGAACAAACGTCGTCAAATATCTGGGATCTTAGTGGCGTAGTGGGTTGAGCCATGGCTTTCTGAACAAGAGGTCGTGGGTTCAAATCCCACTAGAAACGCAAGCGTTAACGTGTAATGTATACATTGTAGTGCATTCAACATCTATTACACGTTAAGCTCCGAGCACCAGAACAGCAAAGGCAACAGAAATGCACGCAATCTGTTGCCGGTATCAAAAAGCTGTAACTGGTTGAGCACCTATTGGTAGCAGTGATTACTGAACTCAGGGTTCTAAAACCCCTGCTAGCAATGTACAGGGTGCCCAGAAATATCAAGTAGGGTAAATGTGCCTAAGTTTGCGCACCTAATTTTCAAACAGTCACTACTTTTCATGAAAAGGAGCTAGAATATTGAAATTTGTACAGAAGGTTCTTCAAACATTTGGCTATGATTTGCACCAGAAATAAAATTTTTAATCGATTTAGTTTTTGATATTTTGACCAAAAACCAAAAAAAGTCAAGTGCGCAAACTTAGGCATATGCCTTCCTAAGATTGCGCATTCACCTTCCCAAGATTGTGCACCAGTGAAAAACATGTAAATTCGTCAATATTGTTTAATTAATGATGAAAGCAAACAAAATGTCTCACATGAACATGCATTCAAAACTTCTGAGTGAACCACACTGGAAATGCGCTCATATCTAGTATTTCCAGCATTACACCCATTTTTCCCTAGCTTTTGACAAGGAGTAAACTTGATTCACATATAGAAGGTGTCATTTCATTCCAATAAATTGAATTCTTAATAAAAATTTCGAAAAGTATCATTATTATTCTAGAAAAGTAGCAAAAAATAAAAATCGCAATCTTAGGCACAGGGGTGTTTTTTTAAAAAATTGAAAAATTGAAACCTAATTAAAGCAGAAAATACTTGAAATATGTGCTTGTTATAATCCCCAGTCAATGACGAATCTAAAAATAGCTTATTTAGATCTCTACTGCCATTTCCACAAAAATTGTCGCGTGCAACTTTTATTGGAAAAGTTATAAAAAAATTTTTAAAAAAAGTTTTTCGCTTGTCATTTGGCAACACTTGGTGCTACCATCACCAAAAAGCGTCAAGTATGGTCATTTTAATTCTTCTTTCAAGTAAAGGTGGTATCAATGTTGTAACTCTCACTGGTTCTGAGAAATCGTTCCTGCGCAATCTTAGGAAGCGCGCAAACTTAGGCACATTTACCCTACCCCAAAGAAAGTTTTTCATTAAAAATATAGGTTGACAACTTGAAATAGATGCATATGATTGGTGGAATGGTATCTCTCCAGTCCAACAACCAATCATGTGCTATCATTATTATCATTCACTGTGTCCAACCAAAGTATTTTAGTAGAAAACTTTTTTAGGGGTACTCGGTATTTCTGGGCACCCTGTATGAGCTACTTTGTGGATAGCATAGAAAGTAACGGGAAACTACTACGTGTTAGCTAAAAAAAAATGTCGATTCCCTAGAATAATCGCAGTGACATATAGGCATTCGCCTCACCCTGTTAGGGTACCACAAAAATGTGATTTCCAATGTCCTGCAAAGGATATGGAACCACGACGACACCTTGATAACCATCTCACATGAAAAGACTGTATTCTGAAGAAGAGAACTCGACTCGACAAAAAAACAAAAATTGCTTTATTGGCTTCTTGGAACTAATATGCTGAACCAATAAAACAAGATCATAGGTACTTGCTACACAAATATTTATTCAAACCAATTTGGTCGTATGGTATTGAACTATGGGGTTAGGCTAGTGAATCCAATATCTTGATTATCGAAAGATTCCAGAACAAAATTCTAAGAAAACTTATAAACACGCCGTGGTATGTGAAGAACAACACAATTCTCAAAGAATTGGAAATATCTAGTATGAAGTCAATGATATCCATAAGAAGTAACATCTATCAAGAAAGAGTAAATAAATAGGTACCTAAATAAATAATTTTTTATGATTTTGATGCTTTTTTTGTGCTTTAAACAATCTTTCATACAATTTTTTTCAAAGTTCACTAACAGTTTTTCATTTTTGGGAATACTTTATGGGTTTTCAAGATTATTTTCATGTTTTTAGCACTTTTTGTGCATATTTCACCAGCAATAATTTATCCACATTTCATTTTTTCCCCAAAATTTTTATCAATTTTGAGGATTTTTTCATTGTTTTTACCTCATTTCAGGTGTTTTAAAAACATTTTTGTGCGCTTATCAACAATTTTTATCAAATTTTATTGATTTTAGGTCAGTTTTATGGATTTTAATGCTTTTTATTCGTATTTTACAATTTTTTCATGTAAATTTCGCCAAAGTTCTCAACAACTTTTTCAATTTTTCGATGAATTTCATTGTTTTTGATGTTTTTTTCAAGTTTCTAACACATCTTTTTTCAAAAAAAAAAAATTAAAACTACACCACAAAGGTATGAAATAAAGAAAATTCAGGCAATACCTACATTGAAAATACCCCAAACACATAAAATTTGCATCCCAAAAAACGTAACGTATATTTTTGCAACGATATAATCTAACGAAATCATCTTTAATTCACCACCTTTTCTCACAGTGTCTTTTTCATATTCCCTCAGCTACCCTTATAAATAATCGTACAGCTTGAAAAACACCTTCACTTCACTTCAATTCGCTACAAACATTTAGGTAGGTATATTTTCCAAAGTTTTCGCAGCATAAAACTTTTCATTCAAACGGTTGGAATCTTTTTGCGACTATTTACCACGTTATTTCATCTCCGGGGCGTTTAAAAATCACAAAGAGAGAGAAAAAAATTCAAAATTCCGCCGCCACCATTATAACTCGAGCTTTTACACAAAATCAAGGATACAAATTATCAGTACACCGTGATGTTGGGTGAAAAAAGTTTAGTTTTCGTTGGCGGCAGTTTAACAAACTTGGCCCGCTGCATCTCTCTCTCGATTATGGTACGCGAAAAAACATAATACTTGACTAAACATTTCAACGCGATGACGAAGGCAGCGGCGTTGTTACTGTTACACCATTTTATCAAACTTTAAAAAGCTTAAAAGCAACTCGCTCAAGTTTTATAATTAAAAAATTGAATAGCAGACGCGTCAGCGCGAAAATAATACAGCATCCCTCTTCATCCATTCGTACCCTTATTTCCAAAGGATGGAATGTTTATCGAGTTGCAAACCTGAAATACACAATAATATGTATAGCTCAGATGTCTATAGTTGATTTGTTGTTTCAGAGTGATGGGACTGGGAGGGAAAAAGAAGGGTATTAGGTATCAGAATAGGTAAACAAAAATCTTCATTTTTGAAGGCAAAGTATCCCAGAAAAAAAATCAATCACAATTCGACGAATAAAAAATTTCATTCTCAACAAATTTTGCTTCTCTTCACTTTTTTTACCAAACAAATTTTCATCAAAAACACATCTAAAAAATGTCATCAGATCAGAAATACGCGACCGCCAAATTAATCCAGTCAAAGTCTATGAAAACGACAACAACAAAAACAATATTTCCACCGATGATAAGACAATAAAAAAGAATGAAAATCAAACATCGCAAAAATGGCAAAAATCACCATAGAACAAATCCCTGATGAAATAATCCTACATATCTTCAAACATCTATCTTTAAACGACCTGACAATGGCCAACAACGTCAGCCAAAGATGGCAGAAAATTTCGGAAGATAAAAGTCTCTACCAACGGATCCGGATCGAATTCAGCGATAATTTTCCAGCCCAGATTGGGCAGATTCAGCCCAACTTGGAAACAGTGATCTCGATCGACGCTCAGGAATTACTCTACGAACAGGCCGACTTGCTGGTAAGATCGTTGAGGAATTGCCCTCGATTGAGCGAATTGACATTTTACAAGTGTACCCTTCCGATTGAAATTTTACTGCTGCGATCGTCGTTTCGGATCAATGTGCTCAGTTGCATTGTGAAATTACAACCGGATCGTGATCTCGAAACATGGTAATTGTTAAAAAAAATATGATCAGAGGGTGGATTTCATTGAATAAAGATATTCATTTCATTTTAAATACTTTCATTTTTCAAGAAATTTAAAATTTTAGGTGTCTTGTTTCGAGACTGATCGAATACAAGAAGCATCAAGTAAAACCTCCCCACCCCCTCCATCCCCTGGGGCAACTTTTTTCTTAAAAGGAACTTCTATGGAACATTTTAAAGCCATCTTGCCGAAAAAAAATGTCAAAGGCTGTAGTGCATTTTTAGATTTTTGGTAAATTTTCAAAAAATCAAATTCTGGCCAAAAATTAAAAAAAAATCAAAATTTTACTAAATTGGCCTGGAAAGCTGAAATTTGGGATATACCCTATTTTCGATCAGCCAAATCGATTGGAAACAGTTTCAAACAGTTTCGAGCAGTTCTGGAGCCTCCGGCAGATTTTTTAAACTTGAAAACAGCCACAAAATTAAGTAGGTATATATAGGTTAGCTAAACGTATAAAGCAAACCCTGCGAATCATCTTCACTCATATTGACATTTGGATTTCGAAGACCCAACAACCTCGCTCCTCTTCCCCCTATCCATTCATTTTAGATCTAAGGTACAGTTTTGTTTTCTTTTTCATCTGCCTCGTTAAAAGAAACGCGCTACAAACAAACGTTAGTCGGTCGATCGGTCCACTGCTTTCATGTCGTCTTGTCGGATGAAATGCAATAAAAATAAAAAAAAAACTTCAAGTTTACATATACTCGTACGTATGTAATGTACGTACATGTAAAATAGACATATACGCGGGACTTTAATAGAGCCGTCTAGAAATAAACATAAGACAGCTAAAGCTAAGCTATAATAATACTTTTCTATCGTACTTGATTCTTTAGTTTACGTTCCAATACGGAATTCGGTAAACAATTACTCGAGCCAATAAAAACTCACTACAACTGACCGAGACCGACTAAAGACAAGAAAAGCAAATCCAACGCTCAAAACGTGAAGGAATAAACGACTGACTGATAGGCCGAGGCAATACGTATAATGTACGTAATGTATACGACTATTTATCTAATAGTAAGTAAATTCAACCAGGCAAAGAAACAGAATAAACAAACTTCGAGAGTACTTAAATACCTACGCAATCTTGCGATAAATAGGTACGTATGTCGACAATGCTGTAAAAATTAACTAATGCGCACAAAGTAACGATAATTGTCCCTTTAAAAAAAATTATCTTAGAAAAAAATTCATATTTTATTAGAACAAGAGTGAATTTTGGTATTTCCAACTTAAAAAATAATTGAACAGGTAGGTATACTATGATGACTTGAGTATAGAACGAAGAAAACATACTCCTCAAAATCCAACCCATCAATTGGCAGACAAGTCACACGAACTTAAATCCAGTAATCCATCAGCTAAGATTCAATTTTTGACGAACGTCATCACACACAGGTAAGCACTAGCCTTCTAGTTGCAGTGGATCTTACTCCTTCTTTTCCATTCATTTTGAGCTGAGATTACGATCCGCCAATTCGGTTAGAAGTTCAGTAAGTTTGGACAAATCCAAATGACGACCTGAGAAACAAGTTAAGATACCTGTAAATGTACATCCTGTACAAATGATAACATGCCAAGCACCTTTGAAGCAACTTTTACATTTAAGCAGTTAGTAAGGAATTTTGATTTTTGAAAATTCGGAAAATTTGAAAAATTCCAAATTCGTAATCTACGAGCTAAAAATCATTTTGCACACCATTATATTATCAAATTATAGACATTTCCCCCTCCAACTTCTCACCTTCAACTCCAAATGGAAAAATAACGCCAGATTCCCAATCTACGGGTTCGAAAACCTACATTTAGACACATCACTCGACACATGGCAAAATTTTATACTTTCACCCCACCCCACCCCACCACTTTCACCCCAATCGAAAAAATAATACCAGATTCGTAATCTACGGGTTCGAAAACCTACATGTAGACATATTACTCGGCACATGACCAAATTTTATGCATTCACCCCCACCCTCACCCCTCCACTTTCACCTCAATCGAAAAAATAATACCAGATTCGTAATCTACGAGTTCGAGAACCTACATGTAGACATATCACTCGATACATGGGCCGAATTTCTACTTTCACCCCCACCACCCACCTTGACTTTAACCCCAATCGAAAAAATAAGGTCAGATTCGGAATCTACAGGTTTGAAAACCTACATGTAGACATATCACTCGGTACATGGCCAAATTTCTACTTTCACCCCCACCCCCACCCCTCCAATTTTACCCCAATTGAAAAAATAATGCCAGATTCGTAATCTACAGGTTCGAAAACCTAAATGTAGACATATTACTCGCCTACTCGGCACATGTCCCAAATTTTATACTTTCACCCCCACTCTCACCCCCACCACTTTCACCCCCACCCTCGCCCCTACCACTTTCACCACAATCGAAAAAATAATACCAGATTCGTAATCTACGCGTTCGTAAACCTACATATAGACCTATCACTCGGTACATGTCCAAATTACCATTCTCACTCCCACCCCACACCCTCCACTTTCACCCCAATCAAAAAAATAATGTCAGATTCGTAATCTATGGGCTCGAAAACATACATGTAGACATATCACACCCCCATATTGCCAAATTACAAAACTTCATCCCTTATTACCCCCCCCCCCACCCATTACAATAATCAAATTTTATGGTTTCTTTTCACCCCCCCCCCTCTCCACACACTTTTCCCGTCAAAAAATTGCCGCCAGATTTGTGAATCGTGATCTATAGGCGCAAAAATATATATTTAAACATCACAAAGCTTTGTGGGCAAATTATAGATGTTCATCCCCACTCTTCTCTCCCCCCACTCAAAATCGGAAAATGGTGTCAGATTTTTAATCTCTGGAATGAAAAGCACAAACACCCTGAAATTTTGTTTAATATGTTGCAATGAATCTAACGATATTGAATTGTGCGTATTTTCAGAAAGGAGAGGGGATGTCTCTTGAGTCAACAAGCACCCCCTCCCAATTTTTCAAAATTTTACAATAAAAAAACAAAGGTCATGTGACATATCGTTTGTAATATTTTCGATAGTGCTGATTTCGAATTTCAGCTCATTTTTTTCGATACAAGTCCCCTAAGGCCCACAATGAGGCCCCAAATTTTAAAAAAATTGAAAAATAGTGTGACCTATGGTTTGTTGGGTTTTTAGAGACGCTGATTTCGAATTTCAGCTTACTATTTTGATATAAGTCCCCTGAGCCCCACAATGAAGGCCCCAATTTCAAAAAAATTGAAAAAATCGTGTGACCTATGATCTGTTGGGTTTTTAGAGACGCTGATTTTGAATTTCAGCCTTATTTTTTGATTCGAATCCCCCCGGAGCCCACAATGAAGGCCCCAATTTCAAAAAAATTGAAAAAAAATCGTGTGACCTATGGTCTGTTGGGTTTTTAAAGGTGCTGATTTCGAATTTCAGCTTACTTTTTTGATATGAATCCCCTGGGGCTCACAATGAAGGCCGGAATTTCAAAAAAATTGAAAAAATCGTGTGACCTATGGTGGCTATGGTTGTCTGGATTTTCAGAGGGGCTGATTCCGAATTTTGACCCAATTTTTTGATGAGGGGCCTACTGGGGCACACAATAAGTTGTCTGCGCCAATTTTTAAAAAATTGAAAAGACTTGTGACTTCTTCGTTGAGTTTTTAGAGGAGCTGATTTTCATATTTCTAATTCAAATCCCCTCCACAAAATGATGTCATAAAATTTATTCAATTTGATGTAAGTAATAAAGTAAGTATTTGAAGAGTCCAGGGAAAGAACCAGGTAAGTCACTTTTTTTCAAAAATGAGTTTAGGGTTGAATTAAATTCACACTGAGGAGTAGAAACATGTAGTCCATTTACATTTTGAAAAAAATCGATTTTTCGTGGTTAAAATGGCCTTTAAAAAAAAGAGGAGAAGAGAAAAATGAGCCGAGACGGAATGTGAGGCGACAGGAAGAAAATTTCAACATCGTCAACTATTTAGAATAAGTACAAAAATTTTTCATTATGTCATCATAATAATCGATTTTCATCGAATTCAAGTTGTTGCGAAACACTGATTTTTCGATTTTTTGCTTGATTTTTTCACGAAAACAGTGACTTTTCAAGTCGTGACTGGCTCATCTCTTCATTTTTTTCCTACAATGCCTCAAGTTGTGTTTGTGGGATGTTGTGTGATTTATTTCCAGTCATTACCTTGATGAAATTAAAATTCGCTACAAAATTGGAGCCTTCTGATACTTCAAAACGCCGTAACTCAGAAGTTTGAAAAAGTGACTTACCTGGTTCTTTCCCTGGACTCTTCATTGAAATCAGTTTAAACGAACTATTTTCGCTTAATCAGCAGAATCCAGCAGTCTTTTCAGAGCAACCTGGATTGAAAATTTTCCAAGAGTTGACAACTCTGCGCAAGGAAAAGAGCCCCCCTTCCCCCTTCCCACCAAAAAGTCAACACCCGGATATTTTTCATACTCAAATGAGGATCAGACTCGCAAAATGCAATGGCCTAGGTGTTAGATACATTAATAGTAAACTGCAAAAACGCATATCAAGCAAGCTACTCAAGCCATCCAGTGGTATCTGAAGCATCTACATCACCACTAGATACTACCTACCGATAAAAATCAGACGACATAATTGCGTTGTTTGACAGGAGGACAGAGATGGCGAGGATGGTTCAGCCTCCGGCTTCAGCCCATCTACGTATTCTAGGTCGTAGGTATCGTAAACCGCCTGCACCATGTAGGCTTTCTCGTCGGTGTTGGTAGACGTAATGATTCCCTGCGAAACAAATCAAAATACCAACAACGTCATCCTCGCGTCTCGTTAATAATGAGAAAAGTTCAAAGGAGTAAAGCTTAAAAAGAATGCGATCCGCTCCACGCCATTGCCACGCCGTTTCTTTGCCAACCAACAATAAACAATTTGACAGCCTCGTCCTCTCGTAGTTCGAGTCCAGTGTTATCAGCGACGAAATCTATATACTCTAATAAAGACGGACACGAGAGTCGTGCGCCTTTTAATATCGAGTACCTTATACAATACACACATACACACACATACTAGCGTAGATTGTCGAGCCCTCTCAATAATAATAACAGCAACAACAACATCAACATGTACAAAAAACCATTTATCGAGGGTTGTGACTAAATAGAAACATTCCTGAGACGCGTGTGCGAAACGCCTACGGCGCGAGCCCTTAATATTTGCCGTCACTGCGAGCTGTCGTTCGCGCTCAGTTTTTATCGCCTCAACACTTTATAGTACATATGTACGATAGACAACAACGCATATTATTACATATCCACCTACTCCACTCCTGTAATAATGACAATACACGCCACAGCTCATCATACGTCTTATTGGAAGAACACGAGTAATATGTTGTCATTGTGACCCTTACAACCTTACAAGACTCACTGTTAGGCCTCTACGTATAGGTTACTTTTAATTTGAGTCGGATTGATACTGAATATTGAGTTTAGAATCAATAACTCTTGATTAGGGGTCAGAGGAAAGGGTTTATGATCGTTCTTATTTTGAAAGTTCAATTTCGTCACCTTCGATAGCCAAATCGTTTCACTTCAAGAATTTTTTCAACTAAAAAATTGGACTTGGGAAGGGGTAAATTTAATAAAGAAAAGTCATCAACTTTCAGGCATTTAGTGTACCAAAAAAAAACCCTCGAATACCGAAATTCAGTCCCCCCCCTCCGCAATTTTCCACAAAACTCCTTCTTTGAGCCAATTCTCCTGGACTATTTTAGGAGCAATATTACGGCATGAAAGTTATGAAGAAACAACAAGCGTAATTGAGAAACGAGAACAACAAACAGCATTTTCGATTTTCTTTCATTCTCACGCTCATAAATACTGAGATGTCTGCGTGTTCGTACTGTAAGGGTATTTGTACGTGTATTAGGCTATTTGTGGGACTCCCAAGTCGTATCAGCATCGGCACGAAAATGGCAATAACATTCTTTTCACTTATCGTCGCATATACGCACGATCTCTTTATGATTACGATATTAAAAACCCTCTAGAAGAAGTACACAGACACACAAATATTTTACTGCTAATGTTTTTCGTTCCAAAACTGAAGCTGCGAAAGCTCAAAAATGTAGTCTCATGGAAAGAAGTGGCCTGTAATTTGTATGTTTACGAGGAAAGCAATAATGAAATTATAAAGCTATATAATTTAAACGAAACCAAATTCGATCGAAAAAGCATGTTTTAAAGCCCCCGTAATAAAAAGTATAGGTCACAAAATTGATTTTTTTGATTTTTTGTGAATTCAAAAAAAAAAATTGAAAGCTGTTTTTATGGCACATTTTCAGTTTTTTTCCACAATACATATTCATTTTTTTTTTTTTAGAGAAGCAATCGAGTTTCAATAAAATTACAATCTGAATTTTATTCAAAAAGAAAGAAACCAATTGGGGCAAAGCGAATAAAGAATTGGGATAATGAAATCAAAAAACTCATACAACAGAAAAGATAGGCATTTAGAAAATTCATGAGCTCAAAAAATGAAGTTGATGGGGCAAAGCGAATAAAGAATTGGGATAATGAAATCCAAGAACTCATACAAAAGAAAAGACTGGCATTTAGAAAATTCATGAGCTCAAAAAATGAAGTTGATGATGAAGAATAGGTATCGAAAACAGTCGGCAAAAGTCAAGAGAAAGTCTAGGAAATTACAGCAAGAGAGCTGGGAAAATTGTATCACATTCCTGGAGCATGACACTAACAAGTTACGGCCAAAGGTGTATAAGATTATAAGGAGAATTGACACAAATTTTAACAAAAAAGTGGAGTTTGCGAAAAATAAAAATCAATGATGCAAAGGAATATTTTGAAGAACTCTGGAGTGATATGAGGGATGGTCTATAATTCAGTTGATATTTGCCATAAGTCATGTAAAAATGTATATTTCAATAAAAGTTAACATATTTTCGGAAACTAGACTGAGAGCCAGTAGCACAATGAGGGTTTAAATTTTGGTTTAGCTGAACCAAGTTTAAATCTTGAACCAGGTTCAACTTCCGTAGCATTGCACAACATTGGTTCAGGTTATTTAGATTAACTAATCCTTCGATTAACGCGTCATTCAACCAAATTTTGTCGCAATCATTGTTGGTTATGTCCGTGATATCACTGATATCAATGTTTTGGAGTGATTTTAGATTACATATTTTTAATGATTAGAAATATCTTACAATTGGAAACAACGTTCTAATTTTTGAATTAATTGAAAAAAAAAAAACATTCTTAAACGAATAGTTCACTAGATTTGATTTTTTTGCTGCAGAAAAATTAATTTGTTTGAGGTAAAATGTCCAATTTTTAACAATAGTCATCAAATTTTTCAGTATGGTGGTGATGTGATTCGAGATTTTACATTCAACAATACATATTATTCTTGTTTTTTGTCATTCAATGTAAGTAATTATACTTCGTCTTTGTCGCAAGTTGGTATTATTTGAAGTTATTGGTTACCATTTGTAAAATAATCAGTAATCACACAACTTGAAACAACCAATGAACACGCGCCAATTTGTTAATCCTAGGTTAACTTCCAAAAATTGTCAAGTTAAAGTAGAACCTGGTTTAAACTGTAAAAACAGTTTAACACTGCATTTTAGTTGAACCAGAGTTAACTTACAACTCTGGTTTAAACCTGCATTGTGCTACTGGCCCTTAATTTACAATTTTTCTATTTAATCGCCACACACGTCTACATATTTGGTCGAGCGTGACACAAATTTGAAAATGCCTTCCTCGTTACAAATGCTGTCCAAAAGTGGTATTTGGCCAAAAAGATTTTTGTTGTAATAATTATATTATGACTAAAATTCATCAAGAATTACTCAAAATGCAGGACTGCATACCGATATAAATACCAAAATACCAATACTGGCAATACCCGCAAATTTTGAAAAAATTTACAAATGCCGCTTTACCAATACTGATTAGCAGACAGACGAAGTACCAATTTACAAACTACCGATAAAGTTTTTGAAACTGTATTAATACCAAAATACCAATGGGTAATTCTCAGAAAAAGGGTCGATTTTGATATGCATAATTTTGAAAAACGAAAATCATTTTTTTGGAAAATTTCAAGTGGGAATCATTTGTATATGTGTCCCAGATCCCTTTTCTAGTGTTGGCCTCAATTCAATCCCCCCCACTGTGGACCCCAGCCCCCCTAAAACGGCGATAATTAGAATTCGACCCTCATCGATGTGTAATATGTCGATTGACATGTTTTCAAGGTTGTAGAATTCGAATCTGGAGTTATTTTTTTTGTAGAGGTGGAGGGTGAGGCGTGGGGAGGGGGAAAATGTCGAATTTTGCTTATATTATCGTGTAATATGTCGATTTATGTTTTTCAGGCCGCAGAGTTCGAATCTGGACTTATTTTTTTGGTAGGGGTAGAGGTGAAGTGTGTGGAGGGAGAAAATGTAAAATTTTGCTTGTATTATATTGTAATATGCCGACTAGCGCGATAAAAGTACAGCTGTCTGAAATTTGGCCAAGTCGAAGGACAAATGGGCGCTGGACAAGCCGAAGGACAATCTCAACGTTTTTTCGTTTCTAGCCTTACCTACTGGACATTATTCGATTTTTAACACGTAATAAATGTGTACTTATCACGTAGAATAACTTCCCGTGCTCAATTATTGGTTTTGGCGGGTTCATTGGCGTAAATGAAAACACCAAGCCGAAGGACACTGATTTTGCGAAATATCAAAATTTCACAGATAAGTACGATCAGAACGAGCTGTAATGTAGTTTTTAAAAAGAACGGTGCGGGGTAACATTTCTATGAGAACAGTGAACCAGTGCAGCCACTCACCAGAAAAAAATGTTGGATTGGGAAGCTACCAAAAATAATTGAAAATTGCTCGAAAATTTGCGCAAAAAGTGTGTGACAGTTTTCAAATGTGAATTGTGAGCTTCCTATAGACTTATTGCAATTGCAATTTGCACAGTAAGAGACCTTCATGTTCTATGACAATGAGAATGTGTCAATTTTTCCAAAAAAAAATGAAGTTCATGACACTTTATAACATTCATTTTCAAAAACATGATGTGTGACAGCCAAGTCGAAGGACATTTGGGGTATAAAATCAAATGTACACCAATGAAAGGAGGGTCTAAAAACCTCAATACCATGTGTGAAATGTGTGCGGGGTCATTCTTGAATGGACCAAAAAAAAAAAAAAAATTCATGCTAAAACCGTTGAGAAATTTGCCATGTACACGAATTTTACCTTTTTCTGAGAATCACCCCAATACCGAAATAATTTTCAATGGTATATTTTGGTATTGGTATTTTCTGGTACATATTTTGAATTTTTTGATTGATTATAAAATTTATAAATGAAATAACTAATAAATTACTCATATTGAAAAACTTATAAGTGATAATGATGAACCTTGAACTCGCAAATTGAGGTGTTTAAATAGAAAAAAATGTAATTTCCAAAAAAAATTGGAAAATTTTTGTTAATTTTGGCCTAAAAACACAATTTTTATTCGGTATTATATTTGTACAATACCAATACTGATACCAGATACCAAAAAAAAATCAACAAAATAACAAAATACCCATACCAAAATACCAAAATTTGACATCTGCATTAGAGAATACCAAAATACTAATACCATTTTGGGAACTGTATGCTAAATACAAATACCGTTTATGTTTATCAGTATGCAGCCCTGTCAAAATGTATCATACTAATGTTATTTCAAGTTGTGACATTATTTGGCGCTGTATTGTTAATGTAATGGTTGCAAAATTTCTGGCCCTGAGTGACTCTCGGCAATGCTGACATTCAGCAGGTTATCACCAAACAATCTGCTTCATTTGGATATTGCTTTTGAATCAAAATAATGTTGGTATGTTACTTATGTCTTGAGTGATTCTCGATGAATTTTCCAATGAATTTTTCTTTTGTCAGCTTGAAAAATTGATTTTCACTTGAATATAATTTTTGTACAGCATTTTTACAAAAAAGGCATCCAAATGCGTAGGTGTGTGTAGCGATCATGTAGAAAAATCGTAAATTGAGTCTAGTTTCCAAAAATATGTAAACTTTTATCAAAATATACATTTTTACACGACTTATGGCAAATATGAACTTATTTATAGACCTGCCCTCATAGGATGTACCAAGAAGAAAAGGTACCTGAAGAAAAGATGTCAGAAAGTCAAAACAGATTCAGAAAAGGAAGATCATGCATTGATGCAAGTTTTACAGTAAAACTACTGATGGAAAAAAGGATCAAATACAACCTAGAAACACACATGTGCTTTATAGACCTGGAAAAAGCATATGATAGAGTCAATAGAAAAAAACTACCGCTCATAATAGTCCGGCATATGACAATAGGAGTAATTGCACCCCCCCGCCGATCCTCCGGGACAACTTTTTTCTTGAAGGGGACATCCCAAGGAACATTTTAAAGCAAAGTTGCCAAAAAAAAAGTTGGCCTTACTTACAAAATGGCGGCCATTTTGATTGACAGGTCAGCCGAAATCGCAGATTTTGCGTTTTAACATAGGACTTGCACGAACTTTTTCAAACATTACAAAGGTAGATCGAAAGATCATGCAAACATTTATCATCTGTCAAAATTTCAAGTGCTAAAGTGCGTTTTTCGATTTTTGGTGAATTTTTGAAAATCGAATTTAGACCAAAAATGAGAGAAAAAATCAAAATTTTACTAAATTGACTTAGAAAGCTAAAATTTGGGATATACCCTATTTTCGACATGCCAAATCGATTGGAAACGGTTTCAACCCGTTTTGAGCAGCTCTGGAGCCTCCAGCAGATTTTTGAAACTCGAAATTCCCACAAAATTCCATCAAATTGGAGTTGGAAAGCTGAAATTTATTCTGAAAACTAATTTCAATACGCTACGAAGTACTGCAGATGAATTTCAAGTCGTTTTGGAGCCTCCAGCGACTTTTCGAAAATTCCTGAAACCTCCAGCAGATTTTTGAAACTTTAAATTTTCACAAAATTTCATCAAATGGAGATGGAAAGCTGAAATTTACTCTACACTCCAATTTTAACACCCTCTGAAGACGACTTCAGGTGGGTTCAAGTCATTTTAGGGCCTCCAGCGACTTTTTTTGAAAATTACTGGAGCCTCCAGCAGATTTTTGAAACTTTAAATTTTCACAAAATTTCATCAAATGGAGACGGTAAGCTGAAATTCACTCTACACTCCAATTTTACCACCCTCTGAAGACGACTACAGGTGGGTTCAAGTCATTTTAGGGCCTCCAGCGACTTTTTTGAAAATTACTGGAGACTCCAGTAGATTTTTTAAACTTGAAATTTCCCGCAACATTAATTTATCAAATGGAGTTGGCAAGCTGAAATTTACTTCGCAGACTACATGGTGGTTTCAAATGGTTTTGAAGCTTCCAGCTACTTTTAGGAAATTTCAATTTTCCAAAAAAAGTCATACAACCTTTCAAAAAGTTGCTGGAGGCTCCAAAACGACTTGAAATTCACCAGCAGTCAACTACCGTAGCGTATTGAAATTAGTTTGCAGAATGAATTTCGACTTTCCATCTTGGTTTGATAAAATTTTGGGGAAATTTCAAGTTTCAAAAATCTGCTGGAGGCTCCAGTAATTTTCAAAAAAAGTCGCTGGAGACCCTAAAATGACTTGAACCCACTTGAAGTCGTCTTCAGACGGTGTTAAAAATGGACTGTACAGTAAATTTCAGCTTTCCATCTCCATTTGATGAAATTTTGTGAAAATTTAAAGTTTCAAAAATCTGCTGGAGGTTTCAGGAATTTTCGAAAAGTCGCTGGAGGCTCCAAAACGACTTGAAATTCATCTGCAGTACTTCGTAGCGTATTGAAATTAGTTTTCAGAATAAATTTCAGCTTTCCAACTCCAATTTGATGGAATTTTGTGGGAATTTCGAGTTTCAAAAATCTGCTGGAGGCTCCAGAGCTGCTCAAAACGGGTTGAAACCGTTTCCAATCGATTTGGCATGTCGAAAATAGGGTATATCCCAAATTTTAGCTTTCTAAGTCAATTTAGTAAAATTTTGATTTTTTCTCTCATTTTTGGTCTAAATTCGATTTTCAAAAATTCACCAAAAATCGAAAAACGCACTTTAGCACTTGAAATTTTGACAGATGATAAATGTTTGCATGATCTTTCGATCTACCTTTGTAATGTTTGAAAAAGTTCGTGCAAGTCCTATGTTAAAACGCAAAATCTGCGATTTCGGCTGACCTGTCAATCAAAATGGCCGCCATTTTGTAAGTAAGGCCAACTTTTTTTTTGGCAACTTTGCTTTAAAATGTTCCTTGGGATGTCCCCTTCAAGAAAAAAGTTGTCCCGGAGGATCGGCGGGGGGGTGCAATTACTCCTATTGTCATATGCCGGACTATAAGGAAATGACAATGACGAAGAATGAAACCAAGCTCGATTGAAAAAAACATGTTTTAAACCCCCATAATCAAAAGTTTGGATCACAAAGTTGATTTTTTGATTTTTGGTGAATTTTGGAGAATTAAAAAAAAATTGAAGGCTGTTTTTATGACACATTTTCAACTTTTCTTCACAATACACGTTCATTTTTTTTTCAACGAAACGATCGACCGAGTTTCAATAAAATTACCATTTGATTCAAAAACTTCTATTTTAAGGTCATTTTGAATCCTCCAGTGAGTTCTCAATGATCTCCAAAATGTTCAAATTTCCCTATAGAAAAGCCAAAAAAAAACTACTCATAGCCAAAGTACTCAATTTTTTTCTCGAGAATCTGTTGGAAAAATGACAACCAGTCATCCACGTCTCCCTCCTACAATTTTTTTTTCGCTATGCCAAACCTTTTCATCCATTTTTAAATTTCTTTCAAACAAAAAAAATAACGTTAAAACCATCTCAAAAAACGGTCCAAATAACTGAAGAAAAAAAAATTAGTCCGTAACGATAACGACAATAAAAGCGAATCTAACTTTGTTTTCCTTAAAAGTTATTCGAAGGAGATTTCTTTCGTTTTGTATCCGTTTGTGTATTTCAATTTAGATATTAAATTTCGCTACGTTTTTATTATATTTTCGTAAAGTTTTGCGTCTTTTGTTACGCTTTTGCACGGTTGTCGCGTCGTCGTAGCGTCGCGCCGCAAGACGACCGAATTAAAACGAACACGATGGCGAACGTGCGATAAAGGCCATAAACAAATACCACCGAACGAGGAATTTAAATATTAGTTTTAACGCGCGCGGCAAAGGCATACGGAAAAAGAAAAGGAACGATAAGTTGAGCTTTGAAAAGCATCTCTGGTAGGGTAGTCGTAAAAATGGTGCTGCGAAACTCTATTACGAGAGAAAACCACGTCTTTCAATAACGTCCCGAAAGAATTTCGAGCATGTTAAATTTTGCAGCTCGTTGTACGAACGAATATAGCACTGCCAGCATGCTGTCGTTGTCATCGTCATCGTTTATACTCGTAAAGTACATATACATATACACACTGTATAGGTAGGTAGAGGAACACAATACACGATATAGACATAGGCGAGAGTCGAAACCATTTGGTGTGAGGGATCACGAATACATTTATGAGCTTACGGTATTTATGGGTTTTTGCAAAGATCTCTATAGTAAAGGGACAAACTTATCTTACAGACCTGCCTCAAACTAAAGATATTATTACCTCCGGATTTTTGGCTTTACAAGATCTTCTCCCCCCCCCCCCGACCCCTTCCTCTACAAGAAACTCTGGCGTAAATGTAATTTTTGTGTTTTCGGGTACTTTTTTTCAACAGATAATTGAATCAAGTTTAGTCTCGATTATAAGTAAATTTTCTGAAAATATCACTTTTTGCCGAAAAATTAAATTCCCAAAAAGTTGAGCTTTTCGCCAAAAATTATTGAAAAGTTGCAAATAGCTTCAGTAACTTTTTTTTTTGACGAAAATTGCTAACGAGCAAAAATTCTCGCCTTGTCTGAATTTTCAAAAAGTCTCGTTGTTTGCCAAAAATAACTAAAAATTGTGTCTTTTTTGCAAAAAATAGCACAAAATCTCAATTAATTGAAACTAGTTAGACCTCCGGCAAAACTTTGCTATTGCCTAGTCTAATAAAATCTTGAGTTTTGAGAATACGCGCAGAGCAATCGATGGGTGAAAATATAAAAGAGGCAATCATACACAATCTTTTGACACCTGTAAAATACTCAGTACTCCGATTCGAATGTGTAAACCAGGCAAATTGAACAACCGACATTTATCACACGTCTCAAATCATCCAACGATACGAGGGGCTGTTCTCATCACCGCGAGTAACTCGTTCCCCCTTCGACTGTGCAATTTAATATAGCACTCGTCCGCCGCACCAGCACCGCAATCTAATCCCTCTACGAAGCGAGACAATACCTCAAGTATGTGCAGCAATTGCTGTGCTGTCAATGGTCTTCTCTCTGATATCTGATAGCGTGATAACTTCGCTGCAAATACGCTTAGGTATGCGCTTCGGCTTCACTCTCCCTCGCTCTTCTTCATCACTATCACTCAAAAAAACACCAATTCAATACGAGCGACGCGATGCTTCGCGCCAGCTGCTTTGAATCTCTTAATTGCTTACGCCTGCCTTACATTATCAAGTTTATCACCATTCTAGAATACATACAGACATGATATGTATGTAAGTACTATAATTCGCATACTACAGTTCCACATACGATTCAATGGAGCGAAAAAAAAACGCCGCATTTCTCGCGAGTCGAAAGTGAAACTCGTTTATACAAACGAACCTCGAGAGGGGAACTACATAGATGTTTTGTTTTTTTTTTTTTTTTTTGAATAGATGTTCAACTAGTTCAAAAATATGCCTCAGGCCAATTTTAGGTAAATTTAATAGGCATCTACAGAACTTTTGCCCGGACAAAATCAACACTCAAAATGCATACAAATGGTTCGTTTCTAGTTACTTGATTATTTTCCACGTGAGAACCAAAATATTTAGCTCGCAAAATTGCATCTGATCGCAGAATTCTTTTAGTCCTTAACCAGAGGAAAATGAAACTGAAATCCGATCCGGTCTAGATTGTAATTCCTCGTGAGATGAAATTGGAATCAGGAAATAGTGAATTAGATTCGATTTGATAAGAGAGGTCTTATCAGATCTCATCAGAACCAATCAGATGTCCCATAAACATGCTTTCAATACATTTTTAAACTGTTTTACTAATCACAATTTTTGATACTTTCTGTCAAAATCCAAAAAACATTTCTATTTGAAATTTTTCGGTTTTATTTTTATGCATATCATTTCAACGAGTTCAGTAACTTTTCATAAGAATTTTATCAAGTACATACTGTCAATTTTTATACTTGAAAATAGCACTTTTATGCAATTTTCAATGATTTGAATATTTTTTTTTCGTACCTATTTTTACATTATTTGATCATGTTTTCTACACTTTTTATACACTTTTTTCAATGATTTTTGTTTTTTGTTTTTCATGTTTCTAAGTCATTTATACTGAATTTTGTCAAGTTTCTCTAAGATTTCATCAGTTTTTTTTTTTTTTTTTTTTTTGTAATTTATACTGTTTTTAATGCTTTTATTCATGTTTAGAAAAAAATTAAACAACGTTTTATGCAATTTGTGGGAAATTTTGCAAAAATCTTTATTCTCAATGTATTTCTTTTTTGTGTTTTTATGTAAATTCAACAAATTTTTTTTTACATTTTTGCCGAATCTTACAAAAAGAATTTTCAACTTTTTTGGAAATTTACATATTTTATTTTGATTCTTTTTTGAAAACAGAAAAACATTCAGATGACTTTCTTATATTATGTCATCCTTTAGAAAACTTGAAAAAAATTCGTAGGTCAGTGACCTTGAATGTTTAGACACACGGGTCAATAACCTCAAGAAGCCAAACAAGCAGATGCACGACCTTGGACAACTAGACAGGTACTCAGAAAACCCCGAGAGCCCAAGACGAGTAGACAGGCGACCTTAGGAAGCCACGCTGACGGGTCAATGACCTTAAGAAGCCATCATGACAGGTCAATGACCTCGAAAGTTCTCTCAGTCGGGTCAATGACCTTAATAGGCTAGACAGGAAAATAGACAAACTTGATCAGGCCAAGCAGACATGTCAAAGGGAACTCAGACAACCTTGAAAGGTCAGAAAGACAACAGGTCAATGACCTTGAAAGCCAGACAGGTAGACAAACAACCTTGGACAGCCAGACAGACATTCAGACTAGGAACCTTGAGAGGCTAGACAGGCAGGTAGATGATCATGAGTGGCTATAAAATTGGGTTAGTGACCTTGAGAGGGCAATTAGACATTCCAATGACTCCCAAGAGGCCAGACAGACACTCAGACAACCTTAAGAGGCCATACAAACAAGTCAATAACTTTAAAAAACCAGACAGGAACTTAGACTAACTTGATAGGTCAGACAGGAATACGGACGACCTTCATCAAAGGCCAGACAGACAGGTCAGTGACCTTAAGAAGCCAGACAAGCACACAAACGACCTTAGACAGTCAGACAGAAATTCAGACCAGGTACCTTGAGAGGCTAGACAGGCTGATAAACGGTCATGAGAGACTACAAAATAAGGTTAGTGACCTTGGGAGGCCAGACAGACAGGTCAATGACCTTAAAAACCAGTCAGGATCTCAAACAACCTTGAGTGACCAGACAGGAACACAGACAAATTTGATAGGGCAGACAGACGGGTCAATGACGCCAAGAAAAATATAGGAACCTGGAACCTATTTGAACTTTTCTTTGTTCAAGTTTTTAAAACTCATCAAAAGTCGCAATTTTATGAGAAATTTGTAAAATCATACCAGACTTTTAAACACATTGAAAACAATGAGCAATCTCTCACATCTCAATATCATGTCAGAATTTCTAGCCTTTAGTTTGACTTTTAAAAATTTGGAAAAAATCCAGATCAAATTCTCTTAATTTACAAATTTTTATTCATTCTGTTACTTTTTTCATGATTTCACTAAAATTTCATCCTTTGTTAACAACTATTCTTCATTGATTTTATCGTTTGGCTTCGTGTTTTTATACAATTTTAATATGTTTCATAACTTTTTGTCTTTTAAAAGCAATTTTTGTCAATTAAATTATTCATTCACTGAATTTTTTGCTGTGTTTTCATAAGGGAATGTCCGGGATTTGACCAAGTCCAATCAGGTATTCCGTAAACTGATCTGAACATAGCGAATCCTTCCCAAGACTCAGATTCAGTTACATCTGGTCAAATCAATTCAGGGAATTTGCAAACCTGATGTGATCTGATCAACTGGTCAAATCAGATCAGATTTAATCGAATCTGATCCGATAGAATCAGGTCCAATACACCAAAAAAATTTCCCAAAAGCATCAGTGAGATCTAATTCAATCAGAACTTCGATCTGATCAAGACGCACAGAATTTCTCACAAATTAACCCCTCCATCTATCAATGTTTTTTCTTTCATGGTCCATGGTCCCATACGAAAAAACAATCCTAAGAACTGCAAAATGCGATTGCTCTGGAAGTTCTATCCCCAAAATTTAGAAAAAAAATTGAAAAAAGCACAAATGAGAGCCAGATTAACATTGACAGTTATGTTCTACATCTGCAGATAATCAGTTTAGCTAAAATGTTTCCCTAAGAAGGTAACATAAGAAATTACAAGAAGACGTCGCTTAATCTTCAATCATCGCTGATGAAGACGATCGTGCATCAACCCAGAAGGAAGGGGGATGAAATAGTAAAAAAAAACACAAAAACACACAGCAAAATGTATAGACATACCAACAATACGCGACAGTGACGAAAGAAGATGAAAAAAAAAACTAAACCGAGCTAAGGGTTGGTAGATGCTACAGATTGTACTGCATATATGTAACTTACTGCATGTATGTAGTTGTTATGAATAAATATAAAAATAACCTTTATTCGTTAGGTTTTGGTGTAGCAATAATAAGCGTACAATAGAATGAAACTAGTCACAACTAATCTAAACTATTATTACGAGATGTAGCGAACCGTTTATCGTTTTATTGTGCGCGCAGTATTTACGCTTTATTGTAAGAAAATTTTTTACGTGCCGCGCAGCGCACCCTTAGATTTTTGGTAAAACCCTGCTAAGCTCTATTCGAGACTACAACTACAACAAACGTACGTACAACTGGGCCTATCCCCTATTATTATTTTTATTATAAGCGAAAGCGCGGCTCTTTTTAGTTTTCTCTAGCTCGCGATCTCTCGCTCTCCCCTCGATCCTTCCTCGATGATAGGTTTGTTAGTAAACTGCGCTTTGTATTTTATTTATTACCCTTAAAATACCTGTAATAATGTGACAAGTAAATAGACCCTCGTAAACTCACTAACCCACACCTAAGCCAAACCATATCGCCATTTTTATTAGCATCAGCAAACGGGAATACGAGTAATTCTAAGCGCACCACTTCTTCTTCTTCTCCTATTCAATTTTCACCTCTCCGCGGTCTGCTCTTTATACACCGCGAGATCCGACCCACTCAATTAACAAACGCCGAGTTATCCCTTCATCGTTATATTGCTACCCGTTATACGCGTTACCTTTTTAATAAAATTAGGCTAAACTCGACAAAATAATTACCGTCATCAACTTCACGTCCACCCATATTTTTTACTCTCTCCTACAGCTGTAGTTTTTTTTCTCATATCTAACTTGTGAGATAAAAATTGTATTTTAACAAAAATTTTGAAAACAAATTATTTTTTTCACCAATAATTCTCTAAAATTGCCACTTCTTGCTGAAATTGACCAACTCTCGCTGTTTGACAAAAAATCTCGTCTTTTCTAAATTTACAAAATTTTTGCTTCTTAGAGAAATAGTAACGCTTTTTTTGCCAGAAATTGCCAAAAGACAACGTTCTTTTTCTCAAAAAACTCAAGTCTCGCTTTTTACCCAACATTGTTATTTTTTGCCAGAAATTGCAAAAATTGACTTTCGGGAATTGTCAAAATGTATCTTTTTTTTGTTTATAGTTTCCAAGAACCTTTTTGCAAAAATTTTTAAAAATTCTCCTTGTTTGAAAATTTAGTCAAATTTGTCCAAAAAATGACAAAAATTATTAATTTTTTCCCAAAAACATCCAAGTCTTCCTTTATTGCCAAAAGTTTCACTTTTTCCTTAAAACTTGCGAAAAAATATCATTTTTTGTAAAAATTGCAAAAACGTTCTGGTTTTACTTATTTCAGCAAAACTGCAAAGCCTTGCTTTTTTCAGTGTTTGTACAAATTCGTTTGTTTGTTTGTTGTTTTTTTTTTTTTTTTTTTTTTTGAAAACATGTAAATTCAATTTTCTAAAACAGTTTTTTTCGAAAGAAAAATGAAATGGCAAGATTTGAGGTTTTCTCGAGAACGTAGAAACAACATGGAAAAAACCAAAAAAGCTCTGAAAAAATTTTTTAAACAAAAAAAAACGATTAAAACAGGATTTTGTTTAAAACACGACGTACGATAATGCGAACACAGCAACAGCGTAATTTCAAGTTCGCAAGTTACGAACCTGCGAACGAGGTGTGGTAGTATTTGTAGGTTCGCAAGTTGCGACACTACGAGCCTGTATATGAAGCGTTCGCAGGTTCGCAAATTGGCACCAAGTTACAAAGTAAAAATTTTTACAAATCCAAAAATTTTTTCTGGCCAATTTGCGTACCTGCAAGTTCAAATACAGGTTCGTAGGTTCGAAATTTACGAACCTGCGAACGCCTCATATAAAGGTTCGTAGTGTCGCAACTTGCGAACCTACGAATAGTAGTAACTCTCATTCGCAGGTTCGTAACTTGCGAACTTGTAATTACACTGTTGCTGTGTTCGCATTATCGTACTTTGGACTCGTAAAAATTTTCACTCGCTAATTTGCGAACCTGTGAACGCTTCATGTCAAAGGTGCACGGGGGAAATTTGAAAAAAAGTGACCTAATTTTTGAGAAATGTGAGCAAAGTATATATGTACTATGCAGCAATCGTCGGAGAATTTTTTAGTACCCCCCCCCCCCCAATTAGCGTAGCAAAGTGTTGATGTATAACTAGGGTGTACCTTATTTTGAAAAGTTCGAATTTTGTAGCTCCTACACCCCAAAAACATGACCTCAGGTGAGAAAATAATTCCCTGTTTTTAATTTTTCCCCTATCTGTAAAAAAAGTGGTGCCGCTAGCCCCCTAAGTGGGTAAAAAATGAAAAAAAATCAAAAAAAAAGTTATATTCTCATGAAAATTTGTTGTTTCTGCACCAGAATGTTTCTAAATAAGGGTAGAGGCACCAAATATGGACCACTTTTTTTTGGAGGATTGCCACTTGAAAACTATAGGGGATAGAAACCTCCACAAAGGCTTAAAATGAAGTTCCATCCTTCCACTAACACTGTACAAAACTTCAGGGGTGAAGGTCAACTTTAAGTATGTTTTTTTTTTATTGTTGAGTGATGAGTGTCAAAATGACAGTTCAAAATTTGGGACGCCTAATATGAACCACCTATAAAATTTCAAAATAAACATACTTTCACATTTTTCAAAAGGTCATATTTATTTGCAGAAATGAACAAAAAAACTTATTCTAAGCAGTTCAGGTTAATTTTGAATAGTTTTTTTAAATTGTTGATTGACGAGTGTCAAAATGACAGTTCAAAATTTTGGACGCCTAATATGGACCACCTAAAGAATAATTTCAAAATACACATATTTTTACGTTTCAAAACATCATATTATTTATTAGTAGACATGAACAAAAAAAAGTATTTCAAGCATTCCCCTTTTCAGCGGCTGTAATGAATGAGTAAAAAATTCAATATCACATGTGGTCCATATTAGCGCACCCCATAAAAAAAACGTTGCACCAAAAATGTCTGTACATACCCTCATTTTTAGCAAAAACTGATCACTCCAGCAGAAACTACATCCTTTTTTGATATTATAAACATCAATGACATTTGAAAATTACACCACATATATATTTTAATAAAAGCTGAAAAACACACTAAAAAAAATTTTCAGTGTCTCAAAACAGTTTTTTGTAAATTTCTCAGCGAGTTTTGACTTTACAGCTGTAATTTTTGTCTCATTCGTTTTTTTTATGAAAAATACATCAGAATACATTTTTTCCTAACAGATTGCGCTAATTACCAACGAGAACGGGCGCTGGTCCATATTGCGGACTGGTCCATAATTCGTGCCCTTACCCGTAATCCCCTTTTTAAGAAAAAAATTTCCCCGGCCCTTCAAACCATATTGACCCCCTAGTAAGGAGTCCCTCAAAGTTGAAAAAAATCACAAAAAATGATAACACGAGTAAATCAAAGTTATGGAAAATTTGATGAAAATATTTCATTTCCACATTAGAATTGTTCTATGTACATAACCCCCTTTTCAAGAAAAAACCATTGTTGGGCTTCCAAAATGATTTTGGCTCACTTGCATGGAGCCCCTCAAATTTGGGAAAAATAAAAAAATATTAAAAATTGATGTCTGTAGAAATTTTTTGCACAATTTTTTATTTACATGCAGAATCTTTCTGAATAAGCACTTTTTCAAGAAAAACCTTCCTCCCAGTCTCCCAAATCATGTTGGTTACCTATAAAGCCCCTCAAAGTTAACAAAAATCAACAAAAAAAATAAAAAATCCATATCTATACAAATTTTTTGATAATGTTTCATTTCTGAGCAGAGTACTTTTAGATAACCACTTTTTCAAGAAAAGCACCCTTTTGTTCTCCAAATGATGGTGGTCCTCTTTTATGAGACCCCCAAAATTGAAGAATATCGAGAAAGATGAATATTGATATCTATAGGTAGGTACTCGTAATTAGGTGAACATTTTTCATCTCAGTGCGCAGAATGCTTCTAGATAATTCTTTTTTCCAGAAAACCAGTCTCAGTCCCCCCTACAATGCTCATCACCTACATCTGCATAGATGATAGAGATTCATAGAATTGATTTTTTTTTTGGACTGGAGGTGAAGTCTTCTCTGCAAAGATAGTTTAAAGCCATGGATATGTTTTTTTGCTTTGAACTTAGAAATGAAATCTCATTGATAGGGATTCTTGACAATTTTTTCCAAGTTTTCAAGTCTTGTATTACAAAATATCAGAACGTCAATAAGTCTTCTGTGAAAATTTGACATACAGGAAATAGCATATATTTCCATTCCATCTATATTAGCCAGTTTCTAGCGTATCCGATAGTTTCTTTCCTGGTCTTATAGGGAGAATACTTGTAAAAGAAAGATTTAAGAACACAGTGAAGAACCATCATACATATCCTAAGCCTGACTGTAACTCTGACCAAAAGCTATTGGTTGCAAAATGCCAGATAGTCTTGAAGAGTCAAAAGAAAGCCATGGATGACTCAAGAGATAAGTACAGGATCTGATGGAAGAATGAAGAAAAGCAAGCAGACCAAGTAGCAAATACACAGTGTTAAATAACGAGACCATGGAAATGTGCAGAATGGCCAAAAACAAGTGGTATGAGGAGAATTAGTGCCAATAGATAGAAGATCTGGGGAAAAGGCACAACTCTACAGAAATGCATACCAAAGTGAAGCAGATGATGGCCGTCCATCAGAAAAGGAGAAGTGGAATAGCATATATGCGAGGAAAATATGGTAAGTATTGTCTTAACAATCAAGAAACAGAAGAGGTATGGATCAGCTACATATATACAAGAACTGTATGGAGACACACATCCGGCTCAAATCAAAGTTTCATCAACAGAGGAGGTAGAGGTCTTATTTTTGAGATATTTTCAGTATCAATATTATACTTAATTGATATCCCCCCCCCCCCAAGTATCGATAATATTGATAAATATCCATACTTTTCAATTGACTTCAACCACCAGTTATTTTGCTTATAATTTATTACGAATTATGGAAATGAATAGCAGCCAAGCCAAACAAAACTCGATAATGTGAATATAATTTTTTTCTTATCAGAAATTACATCATTAACACTAAAAATTAATGCTCAAGTAGAAATTACAAACCAAAAAAAGGCAGATAATGGAGATTGTAAAAACGTAAATAGCAATACTCATTTGATACTACAAATTAGTATCGATACCTTTTGATACTGCGAAGTATCGATAAATATTGATACTCATAAGACCTCTAAAGAGGAGGCACCACAAATTGAAATATGGGAGCTGAGAAATGCTGTGAAGAGAGCCAGAAATCACAAAGCAGTGGGGGAAGATCTCATACCAGTAGACTTGATTAAACATATTGTACCTAACATGTAAAAAATCCTATTTTTGCTTCAAAACCAAACTTGCTTGCACTTACAGTTTTTTTTTCATTGCCAAATTTGCTCTAATCAAAAAGTGAAAATTTTTGGAAACAAAATATCAAAAAACGGCATTTTTGGGCATTGGGCAAAATAGTCCACAACCCAGAAGTTCCATTTTTCGCACAATTTTCAAAAAGTGTCTATTTTTTGTCAAAATTGTCAATTATGGAGAAATTTAAAAACTTGCTGGAGGGCCCAAAAAGCTCAATTTTCAATTATTTTCGAGTCAGGATGGTTTCTCACTTTCTCTGAAATCTACAATTGGTCAAAAATTCAATTTTGAACTCTAGACTCATGGAATTTCATGGCAACTTCCTAAAACCATCAAGAGAGTACTGAATAGACACCAACCAAACTTATACCTTGTAAAGTTCATTTTTGACTCTTTTAGAAATATTTTAAATCTTTGAAGAATATTTTAAAAATCGCTGGATGCTCTAGAATGGCCCATGTTGATGTATGGGAGTTTAATCGAAACAATTATTCACATTGGCTCATTTTCCTCAAAAAATTTTGTATTGTATGAAAAATTTTGAAAATCGAACCCGACTGCTTTTTCAAATGTTTTGAATTTTCACAAATTCGTCAAAAATCCAAAAACGAATTTCAGCTTATGAAATTATTTTGATTAACATGAGAGTTTCAGGATATGCCCTTCCAGACTAGCTTGTTTCGTTCAAATCGAAAATTCAGTTCAAAGCAGCAGGTACGATTTCATCAATTTTTATCATATCAAAAGTTCAAAAATTCATAAATGTCACCGAAATCTTGACCATTTTTTTAGAAACAAAGCATTAACTCGAGTCTCGATAGGATTTTTCGAATTTTCGTTTTGATGGTGTAGGAAAGCATGGCTTTTTCAGGTGATCCAAGAATGCCCAAAACCAGGAATGGAACCTTGTCTGAATTTTTAGTTCATTTTTATGCAACATTGATCAATTTTTTCTAAATTTCAGTCCATCAAAATAAAGAACTGCTCCATCAACAACATTTTTTTTACCTCCTTTCAATCTCCGCTATTCCACATATTCATCATCGATATTCACTACTATACACACATTCGGCGATAATAAACGGCTTAGAAACGCTATAAACAGCTGCAGCATTTCGAAACCTCGACGCTAATCTCCGTAAATTTTTACATTTTTCTAACGTAAGTTAAACTACGAATTCAATTATTTTATACCAAACAAACGAACGACTCAGGCGAGGAGCGATCCAATATATGTATAGGCTACGAATACGACGCATCCAAAATACACCTTTGCGATTCTTGGCACGGCCAAATGATCGCTTTATTGGCCCGTGTATACCTTTTCGTTGAATAACCATACCTACAAATACTGTAGAAAATACAAATCCATTTCACGACCACGCGGATATGTCTATTTGTGTGATATCTACACCTGCGGCCAGAAGAGGGTCGCAAAAGACCGCGACAAATGCTAATATAATACTCGATGCCATCTTGACCTTTTTTTATTGACTAATCAAACTCGTGTTTACTGTCGCCAATTCGCCGTTCGCCGTTAATTCTCAATTATATGGGCATCTAGGCATCTTGTATTGTAGGGTCATTCGAAATGACTATTCGAGGGGTCTCTGCTTCGAATGTATCTACCTATTATTATAATATGAACGTGAAAGAAGATAAACAGTCGGCCGATTCTTTTTGCGAATGATTAAATTCGGTTGAAAAGACCAAAGGATGTCAAAAAATTGTCGTGAATTTAATAAATAATGAATCCCATCGCTTCAAATTGAATTTCTACCCACATTAAAATATTATTTCCATGTACAGTGAAATTATTTCCAATTTTAGATTTTTTGAAGCACCTATTTTTTTTCTCAAAAAAAGCTTCAATGAAAAAAATAACCCAATTTTGAAAAAAGAAGAATTCCAAACATATACGCAATTTAATCAACGATTTAAACTAAAAAACGAATAATAAAAAAAAAGCATAAGAGGAAAAATACGCTTTGTAATATACATTTTATACGCAGTGGCGGGGCAACGCGACGCATCCGGTGAATTCAGCAATTTGCAAAAAAGAGAACGGAATACAAATAACTCTATTTTTACACAAAAGGATAAATATCAATACCTGCATGACATTAAATTTAAATTTACCATTCAAAAGTACACGCACGAAAAAACACGATAAATGGTCGCATGGCCTTTTTACTCGTATATTCGGTCCAGCGTCCGGCACCCGGCACCCGGTACCCGGCAAACTATATACTCGAATACCATAAACGGTATAAACTCGATGGCGAAAATCTTTTTTCTTTTTATTACCTACTAGATATTGTTATTATTTTATTCAATATTTCTATCGAAGCGGAAGCTTTATTAAAAAACTTGATAAAAGCTCTCAATGGAACTTATTTTGTTTGATAATAGTCTCTCTCTCTCTTTGTAAATGGAGAAATATGCAAAACAGATTTTTTTCTTCATAAGTTTGCTTACGTTAAGAAGATTCGCAAAATGAAGGGAACAAACGATTCATATTTGATCCCTTGTTCGAAATATAAAAGTGCTTGGTAAAGCAATAACTCAAAACACAGTCCTTTAACCTTTTTATTATTTTCAAATCTACATCGACGATGCAAACACGGCCACCGTGTCGCCGCTGCCATGCCGCCTCCGCCTTTGCACCGCAACTCTTCCCACTCCTTCGTATCGGTGTGTAGGCTATATCTTATCGCTAAAAGCGTAAATATTTTCATATCGTTTGCGCAATTTATTACTAGCTGAGTAGTTTCCTGTAATTCTGCAGTGTTTCTTACGTTTTAAGGTGCTCAATGTTTCAGTGAATGATTTCGCCCTCCTTTTCTAAATCAATTTTTGAAATTTTCCACCTTTTTGAATGTATCAACTATACCTACATTCAAAATATGAAATTTCCAAAATACTGTTGGAGGTTTTAGAACGGCTTGAAATTACCTGCGATCAACTCCACTCGCCAAAAATTGACTTTTTTTGACAATTTTGTATTGAAATGGAAATTTTTTGACAATTTTGGCAAACAAATATGTAGGTTCTTAAGCTATTTTTGCATCTTTCAGGCCAATTTTAAATTTGTTATTTTTGAAATTATGAAAAAGTCACCTTTTTTTGACAAAATTATCAAAAAGGTCTTAGTTTTTTTCCAAAATTTACAAAAAGTTCCATTTTTGATAAAATTGTCACAAAGTTTTACTTTCGTAAAAAAGTTCTAATTTTGGTCAAAATTACTAAGAAATTCCTGATTTTGTTATCTTAACATCCAAAAAGTAAGTATTTTTTTTTTTTAATTTCCGAAAAAGTACTATTTTTTTTACGATTATCAGAGAGGCTAATTTTTGTTAAAATTTTGAAAAAGTCATAATTTTCTTGAAGCTGCGAAAGTCACATTTTTTGGTCCTACTTTTTTCCCAAAATTGACAAGAAGTCTAATTTTTGTCAATTTTTTGCCAGAAGTATCAATTTTTGTTGAGAAATCAGTCCTGTTTTTTTGCAAAATTGCTAAAAAGTCCTTTTCTTTTGAAACACAATCCAGCAGCTTTGCTTAAATTTCCAAACAAAAAAAAACGAGGTCCAATAATGTTCTACCAAAATATGTAAAAAAGTATTGACTTTTGCCAAGTTTGTCAAAAAATTCCATCTTTTGTCAAAAATGTAAAAAATCCTAATATTTAGTAAAATCGCCCAAAAAGTTTTGTTTCTTACCAGAATTGTCAAAAAGAATCGTTTTGTGCAAAAATTGTCTAAAATGCAGATTGGCGAATAATCTTTACTTACTTGATTTTTGTCGAAATTGCCAGGAAGACCAAGTTTTTTGTAAACATTGTGATAAGATCCTCACTTACAGCCATTATGGTCCAAAAGGTTCTGTTTTTTGCCAAAATTGTCAAAAAGATTCGATTTGTGCGAAAATCTCTAAAAGATAAAAAGTTCAGTTGTTTATTTGTGGCGAAAAAGACTTATTTTTCCCAGATTTTCCAAATGATTTTTGTCAAAATTGTCAAAAAGTCCAATTTTTAGTCAATACTTACTTACCACAAAATGAATCTCCATGTTGTCCAAATGGTCCAAAAACCTAACTTTACATCAAAGAAGTCCTGTTTTTCGCCAAAAACAGAGAAAAAGGGTGCATTTTTGTCAAAATTATCAACAGTCCTCAGTCCTAATTTCTGCCAAAATTGTCAAAAAGTCTCATTTTTATTTACCAAAAGGTCCTTATTTTTGTAAAATAAAATCCTGCTTTTAAAGTTCTGTACTTTGCCAAAATCGCGAAGGTCCTGCTTTTTGCCAATATGGTCAAAAATCCTCATTTTTGTCAAAATTGCTGAAAAATTCCTACTTTTTTGCCTAGTTTTTTTTTCGACAAAAATGCAAAACACGTTTTTACAATAAAAAATTCTTGGTTTTGTCAAAATTGTGTCAAAACTGTAAAAAAATCCCCTCATAAAAGTAGCTCAAAATTTTGAAAAATATCATAAAATGAATACCCTTTTAAAAAACAACGCGACGTTACCTATATGGAGAATCATAACTTCTACGGTGGTTTTTCATATTTGCATGGACGTGGACGATTTTTGAAAAACAACGTTAACTAGATGGAGAATAATAACTCACAAAGTGGTTTTTTAAATAGATAAGTACTTTGGATAATTTCTGAAAAACAACGTTAATTAGATAGAGAATCATAACGCCTAAGGTGGTTCTTCAAATCAACATATTAAACCTACATGAACATTTTTGAGAAACAACGTTACTTAGATGGAGAATCATTACTCATAAGGTGGTTCTTCAAATTGAACCGCAATTTAGATAATTTCTGAAAAAGAACGTTAGTTGGTTGGAGAAACACAACACCGAAGGTGGTTTTTCAAATCAACGCATTTACATGAACAATTTTTCAAAACAACGTTAACTAGATGGAGAATAATGACTCACAAAGTGATTTTTCAATTGGACAAGTAAAGTAATTTGCATTATTTCTGAAAAACAACGTTAATTAGATGGAGAATCATAACACCTAAGGTGGTTTTTCAAATCAACTTATTTACATGAGCAATTTTGGACAAACAACGTTAACCAGATGGAGAATAATAACTCACAAAGTGGTTTTTCAAATGAACAAGTAAAGTAATTTGGATAATTTCTGAAAAACATCAGTTGGGAAGTGTTTTTTCAAATCCACATGTTTATGTCGATAATTTTTGAAAAACAATGTTAACTAGATGGAGAATAATAACTGACAAAGTGGTTTTTCAAATGGACAAGTAATTTGGATAATTCCTGGAAAACAACGTCAATGATATGGAAAATCATAACTCCTAAGGTGGTTTTTCAAATCAACATATGTATTTACACAGGCGATTTTTGAGAAACAACGTTAACTACATGTAGAATAATAACTCACAAAGTGGTTTTTCAAATGGACAAGTAATTTTGATAATTCCTGGAAAACAACGTTAATTAGATGGAGAATCATAACGCCTAAGGTGGTTTTTCAAATCAACATATTAACCTACATGAACGATTTTTGAGAAACAACATTACTTAGATGGAGAATCAATACTTACAAAGTGGTTTTTCAAATGGACAAGTAATTTGGATAATTCCCGGAAAACAACGTCAATGATATAGAAAATCATAACGCCTAAGCTGGTTTTTCAAATCAACATATTTACACAGGCGATTTTTGAGAAACAACGTTAGCTACATGTAGAATAATAACTCATAAGGTGGTTTTTCAAATGGACAAGTAATTTGGATATTTCCTGAAAAACAACGCTAATGAGATGGAGAATCATAACGCCTAAGGTGGTTTTTCAAATCAACATATTAACCTACATGAACAATTTTTGAGAAACAACGTTACTTAGATGGAGAATCATTACTCTTAAGGTGGTTCATCAAATTGATAAGCAATTTGGATATTTTCTGAAAAAGAATGTTAGTTGGTTGGAGAATCATAACCCATAAGGCGGTTTTTCACATTATTTTATTAGTTCATTCAAATATCTCATTTTTGAAAAACAACATGAGTTAAATGGAGAATCATGACTCGTGAGGCAATTTAATTATTTTTACCCAATTTACCTACTGAAAATTTCATCATTTTTTTGAATTTGCAATCGTTTTCACAACACTTCAATAGGTTTTAACAGAGTTTTTGCCATTTTTTGTCAACTATATATTAATCAATTTTACTGAAACTTCAATAATTTCAACTTGTTTCTTGCAGTTGCAAAACTTGGGGTATTTTTTGAGGTACTTATTAGATAATTTTTGAATTTTGTTGACGTGATTTAGATTAGAACACATTTCTGGGCGATTCATTTCATTTTTTTTTTTCAATTTATAATTTTTTTGTCATAATTGATTTGTGTCGATTCCGACTTTTTTTGGTAATCTCAAATTTCTTTGTGTAGTGATTTTTGTCGAAATTGGCCAATGCCAAAATCGTCTGAATGCCAAAAAAAATCCTAGTTTTCGCAACAATTATCAAAAAGTCGTCGATTTTGTAAAAATCTTATTCTTTTTAAAATTGACAAGTGTCGCCAAAAAATGTCCTGAAGTTCTTTTTTAGAAAAATGTCAAAAAGGTCCTGATTTTTATCAAAATTACTATGAAATTCCTGATTTTTTGCTTAAACATCCAAACAGTCTTGATTTTTGTTGACAAAAATTTCAAAATAAAAAAATCTAATGTACTGTCAAAATTTTAGATAAGAGTCTGGGGTTTGTCAGAGTTGTCAATGAAACTCATTTCCTGTCAAAATTGTATAAAAATTTTTATTTTTGCCGAATTTGTTCGAGAGTCTCGCTTCATGTCCAAAAATTTCGGGTTTTCATCAAAATATCCGAAAAAAAACCATATTCGACAAAAAGTCCTGATTTTTGTCAAAATTACGACAGTTTTTTTTCAATTTGCCAAATAAAAATCCAGTTTGTTTGGCGGCAACATTGTCAGAAAGTCCTAAATTTTTTTTTTTTTTTTTTTTTTTTGCAGAAATTGTTGATAAGTTTTTTTTCTACCTATACTGTCACTAAAAGTCATTTTTTCAGTTCATGTCAAAAAAGTACTTTTTTCCAAAATTGTCAAAATTTCATCAAAAAACTTGAAAATCCGCCTTAAAATATCTAGTTATAAATTATTTTTAATTTTCAAAAATTCGCCAAAAATCCGAAAATGAACTTTGGGATTTGAAATTTAGTTTATAATTAAGTATATGAAGGTTTCAAGGGTAAATTTCGTCGATTCGTTAATGACAAAAAAAAAAAAAAAAAAAACATGATAGAATAATAATTATTATTAATAGTCTTGTCAATCGAACCAAAAATGTGTTCAAATATACGAAAATTAGCTCAAATTCGACTAAACATTATTCTAAATGAACATGAAATTCATGAAAGATGCGAAGGTAATTTTTCCGTTTCTAGTTTGGTTATTCCAGTAAGTATAACCATGAAAAACTATGCTCTGCTACCATGAGAACAAAGATTCCAAAAATCTCACAAAGACGAAAATTTCAAAAAAAAAGTGGAGATTTTGAAGAGTTCTTCTAAATTTTCAAACCTTTGCAAAGGTATAGGCGTACAGTAGGTGTAAAAATTGACGAAGAACGGCTAAGGCAAGTTGCGAAATCTGTAGCAGAGGCTCGATTCCGGTTAATTTAGAGCCCATAAGGCTGGTTATGGTTAATGTTTATTGTTCCCACTTTACACGTATCATCTACTCGAACATAAAGGCGAAAAGAAAGGAAAAAAAAGAAGGAAAAGGACGCTCGTACATAAGCCTACAGTTATACGAGAGAGAGGACGAGTAACGACGAAAACGACGACGACAACGACGAGCTTATACCTACTCGTATTTTGATGAACGTTGCCGTTTTCACGCCCACTTGATCACTGATATGATATCGACCGCGAACGCGAATACAAGTACAACACAACACAGTATACAGCACAGAGCACAGCCCACAGTCGTATTCATCCTTTGTCTGTAATAAGAGCGATTAATTCCGCTGATGCTACCGCTTGTCCTATTGTGAATTCATCATTTTCGGTACGCTGGCTTGTATCATCCTCACCAGTCGTCGTTCGTTTAATTTATTAGGCATTATTATTACTCGCAGTACCCTCGCTTCGATCGCCGCGCCTCACCGCGTAGATTTCAATTCGCGACGACGACAACAGCGACATATCAACTAATACGGGTACAGCTCGTCCCAATTTTCGCTTCGTCGGTGACAACGAAAGCGAAATCGTTTGCTTTGCACGAGTAATTTAATTTCATTTATAAATGTACTCGTACGATACGATGCAATTCGGTGAGCTGATACAGCATATTAATACTTGACCTAAGCGTAGGGCACGTGTTAGGTAGTTGGTACTATGGAACATGATACGACACTCACCTTTAGGCGAATGATTTCGATGGTGTGACCGGCGTCGTTTTTTATATCTTTTTCCCAAAGCAAACGTTGCAGAAATTCGTCCAACACGTCGGCTCGTATGTATTTCGATATTTCAACGGTCACCGTTCCAATATCCTGCGAAACAAAAAGGTGAAATCTCAATAAAGTACTTGACGATTTACGTTGTTTGATGGTATATCAATGAATGTAGATCTACGATTGGATTAAATGCAAAGGCAGCTTTGATCGAATGTGGAGATAAGACTCACCTTTTCAATAACGTGATTCGCATCGACGCACATATTTTCATACAATTTGGCTGCGTTTGAACTGGAAAAAACAAACATTTATTCATTACAATTTGTACAAACAAATTCATTACAATAATGTAAATAATATGTACTACTTAGACATGAATGAACTCGTATGTTAATTGGGGAAGCACAGGTTACACGACTTTTTGATTTTTGAGACATTTAGTGACCTATTGTGGGGCTCAGAAGGCTCTAATCCGAAAAGTAAGTCAAAATTTGAAATCAGCGTATCTAAAAACCCAACAAACCATAGGTCGCACGGATTTTTTATTTTTTCTGAAATTTGGGCCCTTATGAGGAGGGGGGGTTCAAACACTCTAATAAAGAAATTGACCAAAATAAGTCAAAATTCGAAATGATCCCTTCCACAAACCAAGCAAACCATACGTCACGCGAATTTTTTCGTTTTTCTGACATTTAAGACCTGTTGTGGGGCTCAGGGGTCTCAAATTAAAAAAATGAGTAGAAATTCGAAACCAGCGCCTCCAAAAACCAAACAAACCATAGGTCACACGAATTTTTGAAAATTTTTGAAATTTGGACCCTTAAGGGGACTGGGGGTTTAGAAAGCTCAAAATCAAAAAATCAACTAAAATAAACCGAAATTAGAAAAAAAAACCGTTCCAAAAACTAAGCGAAACCATACGTCATTCACACAATATTTTCGTTTTTCTGAAATTTAAGACCGGTTGTAGGGCCCCAGAGGTCTCAAATTGAAATATGGGATTACAAATTCGAAACCAGTGTCTCCAAAAACCAAACAAACCAAAGGTCAAACGTATTTCTGCAATTTTTTCGAAATATGGAACCTGCTTTGGGGTCCAGAGGTCTCAAATTGAAAAAGTGAATCTAAATTCGAAACCAGTACCTCCAAAAACCAAAAAAACCATACGTCACACGGATTTTTTCAATTTTTTTGAAATTTGGGACCTGTTATGGGGTCTAGAGGTCTCAAATTTGAAAAAAAAAGTTAGAAATTCGAAACCAGCACCTTCAAAAACCAAACAAACCGTAGGTCACACGAATTTTTTCGTTTTCGTGAAATTTGAGTTCTGTTGTGGGGCTCAGGGGTCTCACATCAAATGAGCGATTTGAAATTCACAATCAGAGATTAGCCCCTCCAAACATACAACAAACCATAAGTCACAAAATTTTCCCATTTTTTTTGAAATTTGAGGCATGTTGAGGGGCTCACGGGTCTTGAATCAAAAATATGAGAAGAAATTCAAAATCAGCGTTTCTCAAAACCTCACTAACCTTAGATCAAACGAATTTTTCAATTTTTTTTTTTAGAAATGGGGGAATTTAAGGGTCTGCCATAAGGAGCTCATTGTAAAAATTGTTATTTCTAAAAATTTGCTGGAGACTCCAAAACTGCTAAAATTAATCGAAATTGCTCCAAATCTATTTAGGAAGTGAAAGAAATAAAATCTATATTATCAAGTTTCATGTTTCTAACTTGAATTTAGTAAAATTTTGTAGAAATTGCCATTTCCAAAAACTTGCTGTAGGCTCCAGAAGCTCTCAAAACAACTTGAAACTGCTGTAAACCGATTTGAGAGGTCAAAAATAGAATAAGATGTTCAATTTCAGTTCTCTAAGTTGAATAAAATGAAATTTTGTTGAAATTGGCATTTCCTAAAAAATTTGCTGGAGGCTCCAGAACTGCCCTAAATCACTCGAATCTGCTTCCAATCAATTTAGGAAATCAAAAATGATATCTATATCAAACTTCAGTTTTTCAACTTCAATTTAGTAAAATTTTGTAGAAATTTACATTTCCTGAAATTTGCTGGAGGCTCCAGAACTGTTCAAAATTACTCAAAACTGCTTCCAATCAATATGGGAAGTGAAAAAAATAAAATCTGTATCAAATTTCAGGATTCTAATCTTAAAATTTCGTAGAAATTGTCATTTCCAAAAATTTGCTGGAGGCTCCAGAAGCTCTCAAAACGGCTGGAAACTGCTGTGAATCGACTTGAGAGGTCAAAAATAAAATAGATGTTCATTTTAGTTCAAGCTATAACTCGAATAAAATGAAATTTTGAAGAAATTGGAATTTCCTAAAATTTGCTGGAGGCTCCAGAACTTCCAAAAATCACTCGAATTTGCTTCCAATCAATTTGGGTAATTAAAAATGATATTTATATCAAGCTTCAGTATTTCAAATTCGATTCAGTAAAATTTTGTAGAAATTGACATTTCATAAAATTTGCTGGAGGCTCCAGAACAGCTCAAAATCATTCGAATGTGCCTCCAATCAATTCAGAAAGTGAAAAATAGAATCTAAATTAAATTTCAGGTTTTTAACTCAAATTTAGTCAAATTTTGTAGAAATTGGAATTTCCTAAAATTTGCTGGAGGCTCCAGAACTTCCAAAAATTACTCGAATTTGCTTCCAATTAACTTTGGAAATCAAATATGATATCTTTATCAAGTTTCAGTTTATCAACTTCAATTTAGTAAAATATTGTAAAAATTGGCATTTTCTAAAATTTGCTGGAGGCTCCAGAACTTCTCAAAATTACTCGAAAACTGCTTCAAATCAATTAGGAAATTGAAAAATGAAATCTATATCAAATTTCAGTTTTCTAACTTGAATTTAGTGAAATTTTGTAGAAATTGTCATTTTCAAAAATTTGCTGGAGGCTCCAGAAGCTCTCAATAGGAAACTGCTGTGAATCGACTTAAGATGTGTCAGAAATAGAATATTATGTTCAATTTTAGTCCTCTAACTTGAATAAAATGAAATTTTGTAGAAATTGGCCATTCCTAAAATTTGCTGGAGGCTCCAGAACTCCTAAAAATCACTCGAATCTCCTTCCAATCAATTTAGGAAGTCAAAAATTGAATATATACCTATTGAACTTCCGTTTTTCAACTTCAATTTGGTAAAATTTTGTAGAAATTGTCATTACCACAAATTCGCTGGAGGCTCCAGAACTGTTCAAGACCGCTCAAAACTGTTTCTAAACGATTTGGTTCTTGATTTTATTTCACAACCTTTTCTTCATTAACCACTTCTAATCTTCCAACCCCCCCTCAAATTGCCGAAGGTGGCTGCCCTACCCTACCGTTCCTTCTCTATTACGAACCAGAGATAATATTGATCTGAAGCAAACGCGATTTCATATCCTCAAAAACGATTATCATTTTTAAAATTAATATTTACAATATTTTCGATATACGAATATCGTGCACGACAAAGGCCAGTCTCGCAGACCAATAAATAAACGTTTTATCGCCGCCACGTTTACGTTTATTCGTATTTAGCGCGTACTGGTCTATTGTGCAGGATGAAAATAATAATCTATTAATAATTTCGAATTGTCAAAGATGCGTTCGCTTTGACAAATGCTCGTTTAGCCTTTTCCAACAATGCGAACGTGACGATGCGATAAATACGCGAATTAAAAAAGGTCAACGAGGTACATTTGACCGCAAAATTTATTCAATAATCTTTCCTGGTACACAACGCAACGGTCGCTAGCAAATCATAATATTGCTTGTGATAAATTTACTTTTCCACGTCTTTGCATTATTATTATCATAAGAGCACGAGTGTATGAGAGAGGAAAACAAAAATATTAAATGGGAAAGATATTGAGAATGTGGACATTGGGCGAGGTTTTTGTATGTATAACATAATACGCATAAATGATGACCAAAAACCATTAGATGGGATAACTTTTGCAAGCAAACGATGTATATTAAACGTGGAAGATTTTCCCATCTATTGAACTGATTTTCGACGACCCTTCCTCTTTCAGAATCTAGCACCATTAAACTCAGAGCCCATTTAAGGATCACCTAAGAAATATGACAACACTGAAGAAAAATTTATCAACTTTTTGAATCCTTATCGCCTTCGATTATTCAAAAATGCTCGATGACCTTCAACTCACAGAATTTTCACTAAAACGAGATTAAAATGTGAAGATCGATTTTCCAAATCCACAAAATGAACAAATAAAACCCACAGAATCTGTAAAAAAAAATCCCCAAACTTCAAGGATATCAAATTAATCTCGCAAGAATCTCATCATAATGGGTAAGTCGTCGGTTGTCGACGACGAAGGGGAAACGTGAAACTGGTCAGATGGCGCTGCTTAATAAAATATTGTACCATCGACGCGTAGGGGTGTATGTAATAAAGTACACAAGATCAGGGGGTAGAATTTGCATTATAGCGCTATTAGGAAGACAAGTGGTCGCGCTTTTATATACGCAGTCTCTCCCGGTCTCCCTCCTTCGTAGTAAACGCGATCATTTTAGCTACTGCTTCTGTTGCTGCTGCCGCCAGGTACCACCACACTATCCCTTTTTATTTACCAACTTCATTGCCGTTTAATCTAACCTCCCCGAAGAATTATTATCGTTATTATTATTTTGATTATTGCCACTATGCGCGATACCGCGATATCCTTGCCATGCCCCAGCCAACGAATTAAGAAGTATCAAGTACCGTGTCGATTTTTACGCTGGTAGCAAAGGTACCTACCCTAGATACTTCAAGGTTCGAGTTCTTACTATGTACATATAAGGCAGGGTTAGCGTTAAAAAATGCTCGTAAGTAGTTGGACTGACTAACCTGCTCGTGTTCGTTGATCCAGTCTCTGCCAATGGCGTCATCGAATAAGCGTTCAAGTTCAAAATTTTATCCAAATTCAGGCTGAAAAAAAAATACAACAAGATATGTTAATAAGAAGTAACATAATTATTCAGATAAATAATAATCAGAACGAACCCCTTACAAATAGGAGAGAAGGTAACCCATTTTGAGTAAGGATCATCCCACCTCAAATCAATCCAGTTTTGGATTCAGATTCTACGATTCTGCTCGACACTTTTCTGAATATTCCTTATATTCCTTAGAATTATCAAGAGAGAAAAAAAATCAGCATCACCCCTCCCCCCACCACTCTTGAGACAATTAGGGTAGTTTTTTTCTGCAGTTGAAATTTCCCATTACAATCTGAATTGTTTGAGGCTGCTGCAACTTGGAGAAAATTTGTTTTCAACGTTTTAAAGGTAATTGAGATTAGTCTGAAAAATATTCGCCAAAAATTCCAATAGTTATTATTTATTAAAAGTCTAAGCTTTTTTTTGAAAACTCAATTTTCAACATCTAGCCAAATTTCGGAGCTCTTGGTTGGAAATTTGGTGTGGGGGGGGGAATCCAAAATCCATAAATTTTTATGATATTTACAACACGAGTTGTGGAAAGGACGGAATTCCCAGGACTCAGAAAGGAGCTGACTCCCATGATACAGAAAGGAGGCAGCGACTCCCAGGCACAGAAAGCTGGTGACAGTATGATTGATGAGAAGCAGACTGATCCAAAGAAAATTGAGCCGTTGGAGAAGAGCCAGATAGAGAACTTTGAAGAGGCGAAGTCTTGTGTAATACCACTGGTGTTTGCGAATATCAAGCTGTATACCCAGCTGGATTCAGGCACTACACCTAATATCATATCAGAGATGTCTGCTAATAAGTTGATAAATGATTACTTTGATTCCAGAACTGTGGGACCGAAACGACCCCTAAACCAGGAACCGATTAAATCTCGATTCAAATCCAATCTCAAAACCAATCCTGAAATCGAAAAGATCCCAGAACCAATAAAATTTTGAACCTGAAAAAAATCCCAAAACTAAATCGTTTCAGTTTCGGGATTTCAATTTTTGTCTTTTTTCTGCGATTTTATTTTGATAAATTGTCATTTTACATCGTTTATCATCATTCATTCAGATTATTATAAAAATTACACAACGAATTAAGCAAAATATGCATTTAAAACATTATATTAACTACACTATCAGATTCCCCATATTAAAACATCCCATTTATTAGACCCCTTGCAGGTTCCATAGGTCAATTTGGGCTTAAAATTGGTTTAAATGAAAATCCCAAAGCTGGAACTGATTCAACCCAGAACTGAAACAAGTTTTTCAATCCCGAAACAAATCCCGAAATTGAAATGAAAATTTAGAACAAATCCCAAAACAATTCCAATCCTGAAATGAATAAATTTTGATCCCGAAACTGAAATCCAGTCCCAAAATAGTTTCAGTCCCACAGCTCTGCCTGATTTAGTTGAATTCATCTACCTGAAAAGAGTACTACACATACAATGCCATCTTGCTAATAACCAGGTAGTTAGAGCATGGCATAAGGCAATAGTTATGCCATTGAAGTACGGTGAATATAAGATAAAAGTGCCATTCTTTGTAATGCCAGGTGACAATTGAATATTGTTAATTGGCACCAAGATGTTGAAAAAAGCTAGCTATCAGAACCTGGGTAGCACAAGCAATGTCAAAGTTGATGGAAAAGATGAGATCTCCAATCCGTCACTTGTCGACACAACACTTGTTGACACCAATGTCAATAAATGACGAGTGAGAAGTTGATATCAAAATTGACTGTCGTCTACATTCATTTTTTGTCTCAACAAGGTCTTGACATTGGTGTCATTTTTCTGAGTCTGAAAGAAGCAAATTTTGATTGAAAAATGTGCAAAATGTGCCCAAAACTCTTTTTTTGATTCAAGTAAAATTATTCTCAAAAGTATTTCACCTTAAAAAATTTTTTGAAAAAAAAAGTTGCCCTGGGTAGGGATCGACTCAGACATCAATAAATGAGTCGGCAACACTTCAAAATTTCTAAAAATACTTTACAGATCTTGTAATGGACATCAACTTCCTCATCAGGGCTTGAAAACCGGATAGATATCACTCTCGGTTTTGGTTTCGGTTTCATGTTTTTTGAAAAAGTAAGTAAAGGTTTCGGTTTTGGTTTTGGTTTTGGTTTAGGTTATAGACACTGGACCTGCGGAGTAAGACAACCAACTGGCAGCCATCTTGCCAAAAAAACCTGTGTAGAGCCAATTTCTCCCGCTGAGTGCTCTTGGCTGCGCTGCTGTCGATTTCTTGAACAAACTACATGCAAAATACAGCGCAGCCAAGAGCACTCAGCGGGAGAAATTGGCTCTACACAAAACTCACTACCGTCCCTTTCCCCCGTTGCCTGCGGATTGAAGTACAGCGCAGCCAAGAGCACTCAGCGGGATAAATTATCCCTACACAAACTTTCTTTACCGTTTCCATTCCCCTCAGCCTGCAGTTGGTTGTCTTACTCCGCAGGTCCAGTGTCTATAGTTTAGGTTTTTAAAAATAATATCTCTCTTGTTCCGGTTTTGCTTAAAGGGTTTGATTTCAAAGGAATCAGTTTCGGTTTTGGTTTCGGTTTTTCCCTTTTTTCTCCTTTTTTAGAGGGAAGAAGGCCAAGAAAGTGATTTTTTTTTCAAGTACTTTGTGTATGTGACTAGAAAGCGGCACTTTGGCAGTACCAAATTTGTCAATTTTTTCAGTTTTCAGGCCTTTTCACCTTTAGCATCAGTTTTTACTTAATTTTTACCAAAAATGCAGTATTAATTGGGCTAATTACCTGAAAAATTCCAAAACCAAAACCAATTCAGTTTTCAATTGGTTACGCTCTCGGTTTCAGTTTTGAATTTGAGAAAATAACGCTCCCGGTTTCGGTTTTGGTTTTAGTTGTGGGAAAATAACGCTCCTGGTTTTGGTTTTGGTTTCAGTTTTTAGCAATTTTAATCGGTTTTTGGGGGTTTCGGTTTCGGTTTTGGTTTCGGTTTGCAAGCCCTGCTTATCAATATTAACCAGATGATTGATGACATTTTGTAGATACTTTTGTAGACCCTATAATTGATATCGAAATTCAGGTTGTCTTGCCGATGCCAAAGTTGATGACAATTATTAGATTGACAAAAGTAACTACACAAGATCAAAATTTTGTAGATGCTTTTGTTGATCTTATAGTCGACATCAACTTTGGATCGACAAGATGACCTGAATTTTGATATCGATCATGGGTCTACAAAAGTATCTACAATATATCGAAATCTTGCACATGACTGTAGATACAAATGTAGATAGCAATGACAACCATCAGCATTTTCATCATAGGTTTTGAAAAAATTGTCAATTTTTAATCAATCATCTTAAATGTAGTTACTAGTTAGATTAACCCCTTTGTGGATAATGTTCTGACTTTTTTCAATCAACAATCATGCAAAATCATGTCGATACTTTTGTCGAGGCCACAGACAATCTTGTCAGTGCTACGTGGGAACTGATCTGAAAACTGGCAAAGCTTCCTGTAAGCCACCTGGTACTAAGAGAAAGGAAGAGCCAGCTTTTACTACAAAACACAAATACAGAAATAGCAAGAGACAACAGAAGTGGTGTCACAAGCTGACCTAGCAAATTTTTTTTTCAAAAAGATGGCCTACCACCAGACTATGGTCCTGTTATTTTTGAAAGAAATCTCAAGAGATTTTTAGGCGAGGCAGTTTGCAAAGGTAGAATAACCAAGGCTGAGTTAGATGAGGCGCTTGAGGAGTTGCTCAAATTCAAGGATATCTTCAGTCATTATCCAGACACATTTACTGAGGTATAGGTCAAATTAAAGTTCATTGAGCCAGTAAAATGCCAAAATTTCATGGCCCAAAGTATAATCCTTCAAATTGTCAGTTAGATAAGGCGAGAGCTAAATACAAATATTGACCTATTTTTTTTCAAATTGGTAACACTGCCCCTTGCATCCCAAAATTTCCAAAAAAATTGGAAAAATCGAGTGATACTATGGTTTATCTAATGCAGTTTTGGGAGCGCTGAAAACAAATACTGCCCAATTTTGTTGATTCAGCGCCCATGGCTCCTTCAATGGCTCCCTTCATTTCCTGAAAATTTGTGTCAAGGATTTCAGAAAAATGCAGATTGTAATAAACAAAAATGACCTGAAAGTTATTGGAAAAAATTCAAGGTCATTGCACATAAAATATTAATAAATCTGGTCTTCAAAAAATTTGCAGCTCTAATTTGTTGTTCACTATCGATTTTAAAATTTTGTGATCCTTTTGTGATGTCCAAAGGATCTCATAGTCTCCAATTCATTTTTTTAAAAAAACTCGTATCAACGTTTATTACACCAAAAGAAAATGGCTAACAAAACTTTGAATTCAATAGTGAGCCACAAAATAGAACAACAAATCTTCTGAACATCGATTGGACCATTTGGGGGGGGGGGGGGTGTTGGAAGGGACGAATCAGAAAAATAAGTTAATATTCGTACTCAGCACTCCCGAAATCCAATAAACCATATGTCACACGATTTTTTCAATTTTTTAGAAAATATAGAGGACCAATCTGGAGGGGGGAGGGGGCTTTGGAGGAGTTGAATCGAGAAAATGAGTTTATATTCTTAAAAAGCGTTTTCGAGAACCTATCAAACCATATGTAACACAAATTTTTCAATTTTCAGGAAGTGTGGGGGTCCAAATAGAGAGCACTGGAGACTGGAGAGGTCCAATCCAAAAAATAAGTTGATATTCGTATTTAGCGGTCTCGAAAACATATGAAACGATATGTCACATAATATTTGACATTTTTTTACATTTTGACCAACATTTTGGGGCTCCGTACCCCCTTCCCCCTCCTGATTTTGCGAATCACACCTCAAAAAGTTGTAAATAAATATAAATACATTATCACAAAAATGCACGATTCTTAAGTATTTTTACAATTTTTAAATAAATAGCTCTGAAATTTGGTAAGATTCAGGAAATTCTTCAATGAAATTTGCCTATTTTTTTTTTTTTTTTGAAATTGCGTTCAATAATTGCTTTTGAAACGTCGAAAACATACCATTTTCAAAATGCACCAAATTCGAGCAATTTTAAACTTCAAATTGGGGCAATATGACGACGAGTAAATTCAACTGCTGAAAGAAAAAGGACAACTCAAGTACCCAAAGGGGAGTTGGGGGACCAATGATGGTGATTTTCTTTCCTCCTCACAATATAAGGAAGCTATAAAACAATTTTAAGCAGAATCAGAGTACCTGAATCCAAAATCGAACTAATTTGGCACGGAATGACGCATGTAAGAGGGATGATTTGCCAACCAGGGTTTTGAAGGGACTGACGACGAGCTATGCTCGCATTGAAGACCTCGAAAAGGAAAAATGAACACAATCCTCAAAATGTAACTAATGATAGAAAATCAAACTTGATAATTTCAGACAAAAATTTTCACAGTCAAAAAATTTTGTTTTTTTAAAAAAAAATAAAACAAACATCAAAATTGAAAAGAAAAAAAAATCAGTTAAAAAATGTTGTTTTTCGTTGGACGATTTTATTTATCAAATATCCTGCTTTTGGAGTAAAAATTGAAAATGTTTATTACCTGCATTTGGTGGTGTAAGCTATTTCTGCCATATTGTTGATTTGTCTGAAAACAAACACAAACGAGAATCAATTTATAATTTTTTTTCAACAACAAATTAATGGACAATTTGAACTCCTGCTCAGAAAAATACAACCAGCAGGTATTCGTGAAATTAATAACTACACAGTCGCTTACTTTATATGACTGCTCAATTTACGAATATTTTCTTCAGAAGCAATGTCGATCTTATTAATGACGAGAAAATCGGCCAACGCTATCTGCCTGTAAACAATTAGAAAAAAAATATAAAAAAATAGGTAGGTAAATAAAGTAAATTATTCGTATTTTATCCACAAAATATGCATAATGTACAATACCTATCGTAAAATTAAACATCTATTTACAATTTTTAGAACCAAAAAAAATATAAAACGAAGCGAAGGAACCTTTAGTGACCAAATTTCCACTCAATCCCAGCTGAAAAATTGATAGGCAGGTTGTATTCCTATACCCTTATAGTCAATACCTATCCGAGAATTCAACTCAATAGTCGTCAGCCACAAAAAAAAGGGCACAAAAAATATCACCGAAAGAAAATAGATTAATCACCAGCTTTTCGTCGTAGTACTATTTAGTCTCCTCCTTGTTCGTTTCACAGTTTTCTTTCGTTTTCCATTTGTCGGAGCCTGAACGCGGGCCGTTTACAATGATTGCATTATTACACCGACGATAAGCACAGCAAAGGTGCGGCGTGGCGTAGCGGCATTAAAGCGCCCGTTTAAACTTTCAAGATGGATAATCCGTTTAGTTTAGTCGTTTCCCTTTTGTAAGCGAGAGCGACGTAAACAGCCCAATTGAACGATTACATTTTCAAAGCTGTTAAATGCAAATTATTTTGTTTTTTTCGCCGACGTCGTCGTCGTCGTTGTTGCTGCACGTTCTCGTTCTCTCGTTCTCGTTATAACCAACAGCTCGATACCTACTCGCAGCTTGAAAAATGTTCTATGCAAAACGGTTTCTTAAATTCAATTTGCCCTAACAGCTCGAAAGTGTTTATTCATCGCGTGACGAGGAGGCGAGTGTACGAAATTTAAAAAGTTTTGTAGCCTGGTCGAGAGATAGGATTTCATTTACGTAAACTAATTTCGACCAATTGTTTACAACACTCCATAAGTACTGCAGACAGTGATCGTATGTTCGAAGAAACTAACGAAGGAATAATTTGAATTGGCACTTTCTGATTTGAACGAAATCGAGCTAGATCGAAAGAGCATGTTCTGAGACCACCGGCAACTAAAATTTCATATCCTTAAATTCGTTTTTGAATTTTTGAAAAATTTTAAAAATTCAAAATAAGCTATTTTAAGATCAATTTTAAAGCTTTTTCATGAAATTCTGACAATTTTGGCACAAAAAATAAAACTTTTATAGGAAATTTTGAAAAAAAAATACTTTTCGACAAAAATGAGGACTTATTAACAATTTTCACAGAAAATGGAACTTCATGACAATTTAGTCGAATATATGGGACTTTTTTTTGGCAATTTTGACGAAAAAGGGACTTTTTGGACATGAAGTGAGACTTTTGGACAAATTAGGCAAAAATAAAGATTTTAACACAATTCTAACAGAAAATGAGTCCCATTGACAATTCTGACAAAAATGCAGACTTTTTTTTTCAGAAATTTTGAGTTTGAAAGAACATTAGATTTTTTATTTTGAAAAGGCAAAAAGCAGGATTTTTTGTATTTTTGTCAACAGAAGTCGATACTTATTTGAAGTTTAAGCAAAAAAGCAGGAATTTTGTAGACACTTTGGCAATAATCAGGACCTTTTTGACAATTTTTACAAAAAACGGAGCTCTCTATTTTGACGATATTTAGAAATTTTAAAAATAGAAAGAGATTTTTACAAAAAAAAAACAATTTTTTGATAATGTCAAGAACTGACATTTTTTTGGAAAAAATTGGACTTTCTGACGAGTATGTGCTGAAATAATTACTTCTGACAAAAGTAGGACTATGAAGCGAAATAAGTATTCGGTCAATTTCCACAAAAACGAGAATTTCGACAGAAAATAGGACTTTTTGTCAATTTTGGCAAAAACCAAGCCCACTTTTTAAAAAACTTGAGAGAAAAAACTGTTTTGCATTTTTATCAAAAAAAAAAAAAATTGATACGTGGGCAAAAAAGTAGAAATTTCTCAGCAGCAATTTTGACAATGTTTGCAAAAAGCAGGAGGACATCTTTCATGATTTTGGCGAAGTATAAAATTTTTATTTAGCAATTTTCAATCAAAAAAAAATCAGGATTTTATTTTACAAAAATTAGGACTTTTTGACAAAAAAATTCGAAACTTTCCGAAAACTTTGACAATTAGAACTGAAAAATGTTGAAAATTTTGACCAAAAAATGGACCTTTTTTCAACAATGTTGGCGAAAAACAAGGGCAATTTGGACAAAAACCAAGAATTTAAGTATTCGACAAATCTGGCGCAAACAGGATTTTTTTTACCACAAATGGACAATTGGATTTATTATAAAATTTAAGGCGGAAAACTGCATTTTTAGACATTTTTGTTCAAAACGAATCTTTTTGACAATGTTGGCAAAAAAAGAGGACTTTTAATTGGTAATTTTGGCGAATATGGGACTTTTTCCGGCAACTTTGATGAAAAACAGGATTTTTGTACATAAAGCGACACTTTCGGACAAATTCGGCAAAAAGTAAAGATTTTTACACAATTTTAACAGAAAATGAATCTCATTGACAATTCTGACAAAACCAAGACTTTTTTCGGAAATTTTGACAGAACATTAGATTTTTCAATTTGAAATTTTGACAAAAAAAACAGGACTTTTTTTTGACATTTTTTACTATAAACGGAACTTTATGACAATGTTGCAGGTAAAAAACAGAGCTTTTTTGACAATACTAGAAAATTTTAAAAAGAACAAGATTTTTAAAAAAACGACGTCTTTTTAATAATTGTTGCAAAAAATAGGATTTCTTGGCAAAAATGGGACTTTTTGACGATTTTGGCATAAACAAGGAAATTTTGACAAAAATGAGACCAGAAAGTGAGCATTTGGCCAATTTTGAAAAAAATAATTTTTTTCACAATTTTGACAAAAACCTTTTTTTTTGAAAATTTAGGCAAAAAAAATTTTGAATTTTTGCAAAAAAAAAAAAAACGAAAGCCAATTCCACAACAATTTTGGCAAAAATTCAGACTTTTTGTTGACAAAAAGCAGCACTTTTTTCGGCATTTTGGCAAAGTACCTAACTTTTATTTAACAAATTTCAATATAAAAAAAATCATAATTTTTGTTCTGCAAGAATTAGAACTTTTTGACAAATAATGAGAATTTTAGACAATTTTGGCAGAAATTAGGACTGTAAGGACTGTTGACAGTTCTAATAAAAGACAGGAAACTGTACTTTTAGGAAATTTTTGCACAAAACAAAACTTTTGGAACATTTTGGGGATTGTTTTACAATTTTTACAAAAAAATAGATCTCTGTGACAATTTTGGCAAAATATCAAACCAAGATTATTTTTTGGCAATTTTAGTTTAGTGAAATACAGGATTTTCAACACAAATTAGAAAACTGGATTTCTTATGTTTGAAAAACTCCATTTTGAAGCAATTTTTTCTCAAAACGAATCTTTTAGACAATTTTGACCAAAAACAGAACCAAACAGCAGGATGGTTTTAAGTTCTTATTTTTTAAAAAAAAACTTTAAAATTGCAAAAAAAAAGGACTGTTGAGAAAAAAGTTGATATTTTTAGTTGCTTAGCCAAAAAAGCAGGAATTTTCTAACAAAAATGAAAAACTTTTGACAATTTTGGCAAAAATTTGACTTTTTGTCAATTTTGAGAAAAAAATAAGCAAAAAATTCGACGTTCACAACTTTAAGAAAAGTACGACTTTTTTAGAAAAAAATTAGCTTTTCTGATAATCTCGCCAAAAAACAGGACTTTTTCAGAAATTTTGGAGGAAAAAAACTTTTCAAACGTTTAGAGAAGAAAATCAGGAATTTCTCATTTGAGCAATTTTTACCAAAATTACAACTTTTGACAATTTTTGCAAAAATGAAAGTTTCTGACAATTTTAGCAAAAGTGGAACTTTCTGCCAATTTTGAGAAAAACCCAAGACCTTCTTGACAATTTTTTCAAAAAATATATTTTTTTATAATTTCAATTTTCAGGGAACTTGGGATCTTTTTTACAATATAGGATTTCGGAAAGTGTAGAAAGAAAAAACGTTGGCTATTATAGTTATACCTAATTTCAGGTTGAGAATACTGGAAAAATCCTGCTGCTGCGTTTCAATTCCAAACCTATATCCATAATAATATCTATAATATTATTAACTTACTTGGTAAATACGTTGGTACATCCTGTTTCCTCACTTTCTCCATCAGAAGTTGTTCTATCTTCCAGATGCTGCTCAAACAAATAAAAAAAAAGACAAAAAAAGCGATTAATTTTCATCACATGAAATCAAATGACAAAATAAACCACAAAATGATCCTAAAAGTCAACAGTGCCTACATACCAATGAACTTACCCTATTCTAAAAATACAAAATAAAAACATCGTCGCACGTATATCCAATTAAAGTTCAATTAGATGTTCGATGCAACGAAGTCGCGTAATAATCAACAAAATAATCATCAACATCTCAAAACTCTAAACTCCAAAGTAAAAATAAAGCCCATCAAAACACTCATCTCGCACAGATCGATATTTAAAAAAAAAATCCAAAAGCGCATAAAGCAATAACTTAGCAATCCGAAGAGTGTTAATAACGCGCTATTCGCAAGAAAATCAAGTATTTTTATCAAGAACAATGAAGAGATGACGACTTCTCATCGTTTTAACTTTAATCCAACCGAATATTTAATTTGTATTTGAAAGCCGAAGCCCCTTTTACACTGGAAATTCTCTCGTTTAAACCCTCTTTATCCTCAAAGCGTAATACCCTTATTATTAAATAAATGCCAACCGAGCGGATCGCGCTACGATAAACATAAGAACGCTGACAAGCTCGCATTAATTCGAACTTAATGAACTTTTCTACCGGATTGCAGTTCTTCAAAACCTAACTTTTATTAAACAAACCATCGCATTTATAATTCGTATATAAGATTATAAATTGATCTACGGCAATCTACTTTACATATACGAGAACGAATTACTCTCATTGATCGTTATTATGTACATAGTACCTTTAAAACGTGGAAAATTTCGAGTTTAAATTTGAGGGCAGATCCAAAATATAATTTTTTCGTCGCAGAAAGCTCGTTTTACGTCGATTTATTTTCGGGAAAAAATATTTTCGACGCAGGTTTAAGAAAAAAAAGACCAAATGCGCAACAATGTGCGAGCTAAGACGTTTCAAATATATTTTCGAAACAATTTAAATATAAAATTGAATAAATTTCCAACGACGATACCGCGACTTCAGCTGAAATTAAAGACTTCTGCGTAGATAAAGATATACGTGAAAACAGAGCTAGAAAAAAGAGAGAGAAAGAGAGAAAAAAAATACGAAACGAAAAGCAAGGTGACTACCGAATGGGAGGAGAGAAGAGAGAAACGATTCGACAGCGTGATACGATTTTCCTGAAAGGCGGTCTTGTTTCACCAATCTTTTTGCCGGTGAAATATTATTTGAACAACCTCAAAGGACAAAAGAACCTACTTGACGACTTTGTTTACAAATGGCAATCCGTTCATTTTCTTTTGTTTCAATCCAACTCCATTTTACTGTCATTCGTATTCCTTTGTCGTTTCTTGCTTGCTCAATTCTACTTCGTAAGATTTGCGCTATGTTTCAGAGAGAAATTCGCTTCATTCTCTACTAAATGTTATTCGAATAAAACCACCATTTTCCTCTTCGTTATTTACATTATTATTATTATTTACATTTTCCTCTTCTCTTATGACTCTTTGCACTTGGTAACTTTGCTTTTTCGAGTGGAATTAATTTTAATCTTTTATTACTTTCCAGTATAATAAAACTTTTCGCTCGAGAATCGTAGACTTGGGTGTATATACTAATAAAAACCTTACAGTTCACTCTCTTTTGTTCGACACCTACAAACGAACGTATTGTATCAACTGTGCAATATTTCTAGCTTTCTGTACGACGACTATAGATAGGTAGTAGGTACGTTGGTACGCTTTTCGTGCTTTCTATTTGCAAACTTTGAACTTACAAACGCACTATGGTAAACAATAAATGTTCGAGTTGTATTTAAATAATACGAGAACTGAAATTTAATCACTAATCTACCAACTGAGCAGTTTTGTAAAAATATTTTATCTGAAAATTCTAAAATTTCATCATATTGATCGTCAAGAAGACTAAATAAACGATTGGAGTAATTTTCATCATAAATCATAATTAAAAGTATCTTATTGTAAAAAAATGAATACTCACGCTCAAACCGTGTCTGCCATCGATTATGGTAACGATTCCTGAATACAGATGAATATCGAAATTAAACATCGAATAATTCGAAAAGAAACCGTCTCAAAAATTGAAAAAAAAATATATATATAATAAATTATGATTCTTCAAAATAATTAAAGGGCTTACCATCTAAGTGTATATCACATTCTAATTCTTTATCAATCCAGAACATTTTAGCAATAGGACCTGAAAAATAAAATATTGATTACAGAATAATTCAAGAACCGAATTAATGAACGAAAATCAAACGTGAAAGTAATTTTTCACTCTAATTGCTCTCATAACAAAACAAAAAAAAAAAAATGAAAAATATCGAACGAATTCAATTTGTAACTCGATCAAGAATACTCGACAGGATTTAGACTTGAGCTTTCCAGTCTTAGAACGAGTGATTTTACGTAAAAACAGATAATTGAATTTCTCAGTCAAAAGTTTGAGCTAAAGCCACACTCAATAACAAATACAAATGTACGTTTTGATCGTACATGGGCATGGAATTTGAATTTAGACTATTTTACACAATTTTTGAGCTGACAAAAGTGTTTCGAATCGCAGAAAATCAAATATCCATCACTAAAATCTAGTTACAAAATGATTTCTCGGAATATCAATCGATCATCCTTGGTTTACATGTATTTGATTCTAGAAAAAGCAATTGCATATTACAATCGTTAGTATAATAATCATGTTTACCAGGATCAGCTAGTCCGGTAGTTTCTAACAAAATGTAGTCGAATTTTCCTTGATGCTTCATTAAATTTTCAATCGCTTTTACGCCATTATCTCTGTAATTAAATAGAATCATAATTGGTTCAATTTTTTAGAACATTACATTACGGTTCATGTTCGTAGATCATAAATCAGAACAAAACTTCGAAGTTAGAACATACTTGATCGAGCAGCACAAGCATCCATTTCTCAATTCCAACCATTCTTCGTACAAGTTTCCTTTCTTATTGACAGAAATTGCTTTTTCAAGAGCACTACCTACGTACAAAGAAGTGAAAAAACACATGAAATGTGTGAATACATTTTTTAGAAATGAAAAAATAACAATTTGAGATCAGATTTGTTTTCATTACCTTCGCCAAATTCGTTCAGAATCACAGCTATCTTTCGTTCGTGTTGTTCGGTTAATATGTAATTCAACAGCGTGGTTTTTCCAGCACCCAAATATCCGGTAATTATGGTCACAGGAACAGATTTTTTATCGAGAGAGGCATCGACCAGATTTGGAATATCTTCGTCTGACGAATCCATGACGATTATCTGCGAAATGTACGACATGGATTACTAATCTAACGTAATAATAAGAGTGAATCGAGCATGAACTTACGTATTAATTGAATTATAATACATTATTTTATATAAGTTTCGAATAATTCGAGAGTTTAGTTATTAAATACGTGAAACACATCGAAAATTAAGAAAAATTTGCGGGATAACCGGTGATAAGATTGTATTTTACAAGGTTAGTAACATTTCCAAGGTTCGAAAGGTGAAGCAATTCAGCAATCTTGGAATTGAAACGCATTCTGCGTTTTGATTGGTGTAATGTTGGTGACGTCACGCATTCACATTGCTGACGTCATCTGTATTCAGATCGCGAATTTTTTCAGTGATTGGGATTTAGGAGCTAGATAAATAATTGATAATTTTTTCGGGTTTTGAAAAATTTATTTTTCGTAGTTTATGAAACTTGAAAGAGATATTAGAATCCTTAAACCCTGATACTCAACATGATTACAAATATACAAAATAATTAGAACAGATTTCCATTTTTAGAAACACAAATTCATTATCTCAATTTGTCAATTTATTTCCATTTCCCTACCACTTTGTTACATATTAAACCATTGTCGAATTTCAAATTTCAATTTACATTACTCGTGATCAAAACTGATCAATTGATAGAATTTAATTCAGTTTTAACAGTATTATTTTCGTTAGAATCAATTGTAATTGTGTTCTTGGTAACAAAAACAACTCGATAAAGACAAAGATGAAAGATTAAATCAAAGTATCGTTTATTCTGCAGCAAACCTGAAAAAAAAATAGGAGAAAACTGAAAACAAATTCTAACGAGTATTCCTAAGCATTAAAAAAAAGAACAGCCACTAAATTCGTAAATAGGTAATACTTTCGTTAGCAAATCCTACAACGTCGCACTCGGTGATAAATCCTCAGACATTACAATTATTACTCTTTGTCAAAATCCCCAGTTCTGTTCAGTGTTCTGGCAGCTTCGATTAAAATATGCAACTCGTTCTCAGTAAATATACGTCCAAGAACTTGCGTCATGAAATCCATGTGCATCATACTCTTCATTATAAAATCTGCCAGAATATCTTTTTCAGCATTTCGGAAAAACGACCATAATTCTTCGTTGTTTAATCGCATTAGAAACTTTTCCATACTTCTAAATGGTACTTTCCCGTAGCAAGATTTCATAAAGGAAGTTTGTTTAGGTAAACTCAAACGATTCAAGAAATAATCCAAAGCACAAGCTGGGTAATCGTACGGACCGTAGAATAAATTTCTGAGAATATATTTACTCAATCCGGCAGTCTTTTCGTTTCTGCAAACACGTTCCCAGTAAAAGAGCAACGGATAATGACGTTCGGCTTTTCGCATATTAACTTTGGTTTTCAGATTAACTCTCAATCTTTTGATCTCAGTTCTTAAACAATGATTACACGCGATTCTGTACTTTTCCTCGGCGCTCAAGTCGTCTTGTTTTAGCATCTCTAGAGCTGTTTCCTCGTAATTAATGGCACCATCGGCTGACCATACTAATACGTGGAAATATTCCTGAGCTCGATCGCAAAAACCGTTGAAGAATATCTCTCTATTGTAAAAATTATTCCACGATGCTATTTGTTGCTTGGTCAGCGGCATGAAGCAGTTGATCTTACGTTCGATGATTGATGGTAAAGTGATGATATCTCGTACCCCGATTCGCGCAAATGGCAAAATATTTTGCCAATGCCACTAGGTGTACTAATGGCAAAAAAAAGGCAATATAATGGCAAAGCTCCAACCAATGAGAAGACAGCATTTTAACTTTGCCAATGTGGCAAAAGATTAAATTTTGCCAATAAGATTGCCACTGGTGGCAATCTCATTGGTAAATGTTTTGCCACCGTTTTGCCACTAGTGACAATTTAATTGGCAATTATTTTGCCTCTGTTTTACCACTGCTGGCAATCTCATTGGCAATTATTTTGCCAATGATTTTGCCACTCAGTGGCAATCCTATGGCAATTGATTTAGGTACCTGTAAAGAACACATTTGAAATTTGAAAATCGTTTATTTTAACGGTCAAAGTTGCAGGGAATGATGCAATTAATGTCTGAAGTCGAAAATCAATCTGTACCTAATTATATGTACCTGTATACATTCATTGTAGCATTAGTACCATGTGCTTTGTTTTATCTTGTTGTAAGTAGGTACACGCATATTATGTAATTTGGTTTTCAAGTGATTCAGACGTTGTTACAGTATTGTTTTCATTAGACTATCATTATGGAAACTGCATAATCTAAAGACTTGGCTGGTACATGGTGAGCATAAATACACCCAAGTTATGATACCAGATGATGTGATTTCCTCAACGATCACTGTAACATAACGTCTGAATCACTTGCAATCAATTCGCAAAATACATACGTGCATGAAGTTACAGATACCCACAACAAGATAAAACAAAAGTCATGGTACCTATCCCATGATAGATGTATACAGATATATGGTACTTACCGATTCATCTTCGACTTCCAGACGACATTTTCACGCATCAATTATAACCAAATTTCTGTACAACGTGTTCACTACTTCACCATCAACTGAAAACTGAACCAAAGTATGAAGTAACCAACGAGGCAGAGTGGAACATGCGCTCGACTCTGCCTAATCTCATCTTATCTTCCCCACTTCTGGGAATAGATTATTTTTTGAAATTTAACGGACAAAGTTTTGTCACTATTGGCAAAATGTTGTAAACGTTGGCAAAATTTTGTCAAAACTAGCATAAACAGAGTGTAATCTGTATTGTAGCAAGTTTTCAAAATTGCCATCAGCACTGGCATTTTCGTCTGGTTTTCATTTCAATTTGAGCTTTACCACTCTTTTGCCAAGAATGGCAAAAAAAAGTGCCAATCAAATTGCCACTGCGCGAATCGGGACGTTTTCTTGAGGATTGGTTGGGTTCATCGTGACAGCTTGACGGTTCAACATCGCAGCAGATACTACCGAAGCTGTTTGCATCAAGCTGAATGGATTTCGGCGAAATTTACTCATTGGTTCAGGTTCGAGAAAATACGAAGACATGATTCCACTCGAAATAGATCTGAAATTAATGACGATTTATTGTTAGAAAACGGACAAAAAAAATAGGTATCAATTAACAATATTCATGATTAAAATATCGGTCAAGACAGGTGAATGGCAAATGCAGGGGTTAAAAAGTGCATTTTTTTTTGAAAATTGAAAAAAAATTAAGCAACTGTAACTAAAAAATTATCAAAAGTTGAAAAGTTAACAATGAGTTCTATAATTCAAAAATTTCAATGTGCCAACCTTGATAAATTTTTTGTATTTGAATAATTTTGACCTGAAAAAAATACAAAATTTTTTGAAAAAGTCACCAAAATTTTTTTTTTAATTTTTTCAATTTTTTTTTAAATTTTTCAAGTTTATAAGGTAATTTTGCAATACTTTTGAACTTTCCTTTAGGACAAAAAAAACCTTCAATCATACCCATGACGTTAAAAGCGAAAAGTTTCCTCAGATTTCAATAATGATCTGTAGAAATTCAATGGACTGCGATACCATCATATCTACTTGGCATTATTAAATATTAAGGTTACGTCAATTTCTAATTAACAAACAGAAACTTCAAGTTCGATCGCTAGTTTCCCAATCTCAACTGAAACAGACTATATCTAATAGTAATAGATAATACTTTCGCATCGCATAAACCAACAAACCAAAAATAGGTAGCTATTCAGTTCGCTGCCATTGCTTTTCCTATGATCAAATTTATTGTGACCTTTTTTAAAGCCAGCAAACTGCTATTGCAACATTCACTAATGGGTACGTGTTGTTGATTAATACCTAAGTACATCAATAACTTTGGACTTTGGAATTTTTTCAAGATTTTGAGTTGAACAAAATGACATTTTAGTTTTTTCCAATGATTAAATAATTTTCAAGTTTTCAAAAATCCAAAGTCACAGAAAATGTCATGTTTTTTGGGGTGTTTTTCGGCGTAACGAATTTTCAAATTAGATATATGTACCAAAAGCAATTCCGTTTTCACTTATTATTGTAACCTGCGAACCACAAAGGTAACGGAAAACGAAGAATTCCTAGATTGAATTAGTTTAAATGCGCCGGCCAGTACTGTTCGGAATTTACCTATTTGCTGCTTTCATTTCCAGAACATGAATTTCAATCTTTTATCTCACTTAATAATGGCACATCTCTTATCAGGGACATCAGGGTACAGGTGGTGGGTGAATTCCATGGAGTCCACGGAGGACGTTTATGATTCCGAAACCAATGACGAGTTATGTGCTGATAAGAGCCGTGAAATGGAAAATTATGCAGTGAAAAATGTAAAGTAAATTGTTGATAAATTCGAACATATGCTTCGTTTTTCTTGTATCGATAAACTCACAAACTGAACAAAATTGGAATTTCTAAAACTACACCTAGGTTAATCTAAATTGTGTATTTTTATAGAGAATTCTTTTTATAGAATGGCTATCTCAAATATGTACAATGGATCAAAATACATGACTGGATTATTGACGTAGAAAAAGAATTTCCGGATTGGTTGAGCCATCTTGAAGTCGATCGTTTAATTAAATGGGTATTAGCTATAAAATTTGTCGAAGGACCTATTTTCGACGATCTGCGAAATTGCTTTAAAAAATGTAATCAATTACGCTTGGAGGAATTTGCTAATGAAATCGATCCAATGTTCGAAGTAACGACAACTTTATTTGCTGGTAAAATGTCTGGAGTCCCAAAACCAAAGCAGTATGAAATACCACAAGTATGCGAATTAATTTTTGGAGAGAATGCAGCGAGAAAAGCCGCGTGCAATATCTTATTAAGTGCCATCTCTGATGATAAAACTAACGGTAGGTTGCATGTAGGTACATTACTATAATAAACATTATTTACCTACATTTTACACAAACATGATTAATCACCAATCAGAACTCTATAATAGGTACCTATTTCTTTTCTTTTTATCTATATTCTTGGCATGACTTTTACTCGGTTATGTTTTCAGTTCCCACATCAAGTGCAGATATATCTTCTTCAACTGCTGATACTTATCTTGCAAAATTTTATGTGATTATCGCAGAATGTAAAAAATTGCATAACGATGCTAAAATTCGTTTTAAGGATGTTTTAAAAGTGAGTACTTTCTACGAAGAGAATATTTTGGGTCAATAGATCGAATATTCTTATATTTGTGTTATGTACCTACCAATTTCAGAAAGTAGAAAGTAATTCGGAATTTATAAACCATAACTGCACCATATTAGAGAGTTTTCTAGTGAATCGTAGTGAAATATATGATAGTACAGAATATGCACAAAAACGGAATACCAATTTACCCGCTATAGTTATTCAAATACGAGTAGGTTTCCCTATAAATTTACAAGGTGTATCCACTGAAGAATTCGAAGAAAATTATTCAAACCTTGAGTCTTTGATGAATGCTGTAAGTAAATAAATATAGGTATTATATATGTAGGTAGAGGTACCTAGGCATCTGTAAAATTACCTATAAATATGAATTTGTGTGCATGTTGAACATTTCATTCTATTTCAGATAAAGACTGACCTAGAAGAATTACTACGAGTAGAACGATTTGGTGGAAACTTTTTCACGCCGGTGGAATTCATACCTATCTCATAAATAGTTCAGGTCTTTCGTTAATCCATCGAACACTGCTGATTCCAACGGAAAAGGAAACTCAAAGGAATTTAAATCAAGAAGAACTGAAGAAGTCTGTAAAAACTAACAGCAAGTGACGCGAATATTTTAATGCAGAAAAAAATCACAAATAGGTATCTACCTAACAAGAAACTTTTCAATTAAATTCAATGTAAAATTATCAAACAAAATGTCTCAATGTCTCAATTAAAATCTCGTTATAGGCAATTTTAGCAAAAAGCATAACTTCTTGACAAATAGGTAGGTATCTACTACCTATTAGCTTTGTAGCCATTTGAGAAAAAAATGAGATATTTTGGAAATTTTCGAAGGAAAGTCAAATTTTTAAAATTTTTAGAAAACTATGTATGTACCTACTAGAGCTGAAAACGGTACTCGCTGACAGCGGGTAACTATCTTATCCGTATCGTAAATTCTCGCTACTCAGTAGTAGCGGGTAGCGAATTGAAAAAATGTCGCACCGGTTCAGGATATAACTAGTAGCGCATTGAATGCGTAGCTGGTGTACCGGCATGACATCATCATTGTCATCAATCATGTCAAACGTCAATCACACATACGAACGACAGGTGTAGAAGCGTAACTCCTCCCACTTACGCATTATCAAATTTTGGGGTGCGTGCGCAGACCAAGTGCGAAAACATTCGGGTTGTACTCGCTATGCGCTACTATCTATATCCGAATCAACCCGATACAACCACTTAGCGGGTTTAGCCGGTATTTTAACCAGATACCGGTAAGCGGGTAGCGTAGCCGTTTTCGGCTCTAGTACCTACCTATTAGAAAAATTTCAATAAAAAAACGAAAAGCTTGGAGTACCAGAGCACCTTGTCAGTCTTATGAATAGTCTTTATGTGGACAACGTGGCACAGGTGAGAGTTGAAGGAGAGCTCACCACTCATTTCCACACAGCAAAGGGAGTAAGACAGGGATGCATACTAAGCCCAATTCTCTTCAATGCATATGGAGAATGGGTAATGAGAACTGCCCTATTGGGACATAGTGATAGAGTGCATATTGTTGAGTAGGTAACGAAAAGGTGAACAACAAACGTCGACAACCAATCACAACATTGTTTCGTTCAGCTTCAGATATAAATGGTTCCGTTTGTTCTTGAGGAGGGCAGAGAGGATGGTGGAGGGTTTGTTGTTCACCTTTTGGAGGAAAGGAACAATATGCCGATGACACATCCCTGCTCGCAGAGACACCAGATGAGATGAAGGAAATGCTCAGGAAAATCGAAGAAGCCAGCAATGAGGCAGGCCTGAGGGTCAACAAAGGAAAAACGAAAATAATGATAATGATAGGGAGCAAAAGAACAGACCTAAAATATTGGAGATTGATGGTATAGAGGTTGTACAGGACTTCATTTACCTTGGTTCATTAATAACGAATCAGGGAAGCTCAGCCGGAGAAATCAGTAGAAGGTCGACCATAGCAAAGACAACAATGGGAAAGCTCAACCGGATATCAAAAAGCAACAACATTACAAAGGTCACAAAGCTGAGAATAGTAAAAACGCTAGTCTTCTCCATCTTCCTGTATGCGTCAGAGTGCTGGACAATATGCAAGGCAGATCAAGATAAAATTGACACATTCAAAACGTACTGCTACAGATGCATGCTAAGGATATCATGGGTCCAGAAAAGAACAAATGCGTCAATACTTCAACAACTGGGTGTAAAGGAAAGGCTAAGCACAGTCATCAGGAGACGAATACTGTGCTACTTTGGGACACATCGTGAAACAGGGCAACTTGGAAAAATTGACGGTCTAAGGTCACATAGAAGGCAAGAGAGAAAGGGGAAGATCACCTACCCGATACACGGACTTGATCAAGAAAACTGCCAAAATGTCACTGGGAGAATGCATGAGAAAGGCCGAGGACAGAGATAGCTGGAGGGAACTGGTCGCTGGGATTTTATAGTTGCAATGTCCAGATAGGGGCAAGCGAGGAAGAAGATAAGTCCACAGCAATTGTGATAAATGGTGAAACTTTTTGCTAATGTTTTCTGAATGCGAAACTACAACAATTTCAAGCAAAAGGCAAGGCTTTCGAGCAAGCTTTTTCAAAATACCAAAAAATTTTTAGCGAAAAAATGGGATTTTAAAGCAGGACTTATTGCCAATTGAAGGGTTCCTTTCCAAGTCGGCCTAAGTCCATTTTTTTCGTTTCGAGAAAAACACAAATAAGTGTTTTTCTCGCCCTTCCGCTTCAATAATAAATGATGTGATTATATGGTTGTGAAGCTTGATCTTTCTGCTTTAAAGTACCGTATTGGTATTTTTTTAATTTTGCGTATTTTCAGCTCCAGAGCGCGTCAAACAGTCAGAAAAAGTGGACTTAGGCCCATTTGGAATTATCTGATGTTAAAAAGTTCGAAAAAGAGCTGAAAAACGCGTTTTTTCAAAAAAAAATTCACGAATCATTAATTTAATACATTTCTGAAACAATTTCATTCGAAGCACCTTCAAATTTCGTCTCTCGAAAATCGTTGAAAAATTTGAAAAAAAAACCGGCACAACCGCACTTGTATACAAATACTCGTAAAAAATGGATTTAGGCCACTTTGGAATAATCAGCTGTTTTTTCGAGCCGGCAAAACAGCGCTCCTGAGCGAAAAAAGTAACGCCAGGTGTTGGGACAAGGTGATAAAGGTGTTAACCGACCTGTACCAGCAGATGGCGCTGCTAACTCAAAAATGATAAAAATGGACTTAGGCCGACTTGGAAAGGAACCCTTCAATTATTGGCAAAAAACTAAAAAGACATGTTTTTCAGAATTTTTTTTCAAACGGCAAGACTTTATTACGAGTTTTTGTAAACAAACTAGATTTTTAAACAGTTTTTAGCAAAACAAAATCTAAAATTTTTCAAGAATCCGTCCAGCTTTTTTTTTGCCAATAAACAATACTTTTTGGCCAAATCAAAAGGAGAGACTTTCAGCAATTCTTGACAAAAAGTGATAATCTCTGACAAATTTGAATTTTAAACACTAAAAAAATCAATCAACTGCAACCAAACTTTTAAAAAATTACCATAAAGTTCAAAAAAGTAACCGAGTACGAGCCCTGCAAAGGTCGGGTCGTCTTCACTCCCCTCAAATCTCCTCCTCACCACGTTCACACTTTTGGGTCTTACCTTGCTTTCATCAAAAACAATACAAAAATAGACAAAAGTATAGGTATACCTTTTTGTACCTGGAGAGTGGGGAGGAGGAGGGGCTTCTGAACTCAGATCACTCTAAAAGACACATCTAGGGTACTTGCAAATTATGCACGCCAAATTTCAGCTCCCTAGGTAATCAAAAACCTTCAAAAAAGGCGCGAAAATTCGTTTTTTGCAGCTGTAAGAGGAGTGAGGAGGGGTTAAAATGCTATAACTCCCTGGAGGCACATTTAGGACACCCTGCGGATGTACATGCCAAATTTCAGTCTCCTAGTTGAATTTCTGGAGGCTCCATGTGATAAGACAAAATCAAAAAACCATTTAAAAATGGCGCGAAAATCCACTTTTTTGTAGCTGAAAAGGGTGGGAGAGAGGTTGAAAAATCAATACTTTGAAAATGCACATCTAGGACACCATCCGCATCTACATACCGAATTCCAGCCTCCTAGGTGAATTTGGAAGAGTGGTAGGCATGACAAAAGATTTTTCAAGGTCAAAAGAACCTAAAAAAAATAAAAACGGTTTTCTCTCCTCTAAATGGCTCTAGAAGGTTAATTTTCAAATATTTTGATTCAACTTTTCGTTTCCTATCGTTTGGTTCTTAAGATGACTTTTTTTGACCTGATTCACCCCTCTCCACCCACTCACAAAAATCTAGACTCTGCAAATTTTGACTCAAGGTCATCCCCATTCAAACTTTATCAACTCAATGTCAATTGATGGAAATGAACTGAGGGGGCGGGGGGTGTCTCAAAACGGATTTTTATGAGTAGTCCCACCTCAATCCTGGAATCACGGTTGAAAATTGATGAGTAAGCAGTACCTAAGCACCATGTGAAATAAAAATATGCCAAAAAAAATTCTGAAAAATTTATTCTAGATATTTTAAGATAGGTAATTAATTAAAAATGTACATATTATATCTTACATTAAATCTGTTCAATTTGTAATAAAACTCTAAAAATGATATGTAGTTTTATCTTATGTAGGTAAGCTTTAAAAAAACAATCATCTACTAAATTAGCACAAATACTACATTTCATATTCAAATCAATCCTTTCTACACCACTTTAAAAACGATCACAAGAGTCAGGATCTATCTGGCATTACAGTCGTTTTTTTTGCCAACCTTTTCAGCCAATTAAGTATCAAACTGTGAAAACTTTTGTATTCAGTATGAAGTATGACACAAAAGTAGTGCCAGATGGCTTTTATTTCTAAGTGGAAAGAGCTAGAGAGATGAATGAAGCAACGTTGAGTAGGGAAAAGTCAGGGTGAGGGCTTTCAAAAGCGACCTTGAAAATTTTAAGCCAATGCACAGGGTGTCCACAAATTGACAAACCGGTTTGGTCAAAAAATTCAAACTGGTTTTTATTGGCGCAATGTATTCTACAATCCAAGGCGACAAAAACGAGATATGAATTTTTTGAAACCGGTTCATTAAATTGAAGATAAGAGAAAAAAGCTTGAAACAAAAGTTGTAGAGCGTGAAAAATTACACAATTCTGTCTAATCACATTTTGAAACCGGTTCATTGGTTCGCATTTAGCAATCAGTTTTTGACAATCACCTAAACGTTGGAGATAGAGAAAAAAAGCTTGAAACAAAAGTTGTAGAGCGTGAAAAATTGAACCATTTTCGCTGATCGGATTTTGAAACCGGTTCATTAATTTGCAACCAGCCAACAAAAGATACCCAAATAGTAGATAGAGAAAAAAACTTGGAACAAAAGTTGTAGAGCGTGAAAAATTACACAATTCTGTCGTATAACATTTTGAAACCGGTTCATTGGTTCGCATTCAGCAACCAGTTTTTGTCAATCACCCAAACGTTGGAGATAGAGAAAAAAAGCTTGAAACAAAAGTTGTAGAGCGTGAAAAATTGAACCATTTTCGCTGATCGGATTTTGAAACCGGTTCATTAATTTGCAACCAGTCAACAAAAGATACCCAAATAGTAGATAGAGAAAAAAACTTGGAACAAAAGTTGTAGAGCGTGAAAAATTACACAATTCTGTCGTATAACATTTTGAAACCGGTTCATTGGTTCGCATTTAGCAACCAGTTTTTGTCAATCACCCAAACGTTGAAGATAGAGAAAAAAAGCTTGAAACAAACGTTTTAGAGTGTGAAAAATTGAACAATTTTCACTAATCAGATTTTGAAACCGGTTCATTGATTTGCAACCAGTTATTAAAAATTACCTAAAAATTGGAGATTGAGAAAAAAGCTTGAAACAAAAGTTGTGGGGCATGCAAAATCACACAATTCTGTTCTATCGCATTTTGAAACCGGTTCATTGATTCGCATTCAACAGCCGGTTTTTGACAATCACCTACAAATTGAAAATAGAGAAAAAAGCTTTTAAAAAAGTTGTAGCGTGTGAAAAATGGAACAATTTTTGCTTTTGGTGATTGGATTGTAAACCGGTTCATTAATTCGCAGCAAGTCATCAAAAGATACCGGGTTGCAAGTAAATTAGCCATTTTCAAAATCCGATAAGCAAAAATGGTTCAATTAGTCACGTCACGCTCCACTACAACTTCAGCTTCAAGCTTTTTTCTCCATCTCCAACTTTCATATGATTGTCAAAAACTGGTTGCTAAATGCGAACCAATGAACCGGTTTCAAAATGTTATTAGACAGAATTGTGTTACTTTTCACGTTCTACAATTTTTGTTAGAGCTTTTTTCTCTATCTACAATTTTTGGATATTTTTTGGTAACTGGTTGCGAATTAATGAACCGGTTTCAAAAAATTCATATCACGTTTTTGTCGCCTTGGTGTGTAGAATACATTGCGCCAATAAAAACCAGTTTGAATTTTTGGACCAAACCAGTTTATCAATTTGTGGACACCCTGTGCATGGGCCTGAAATTTTCAAGGTCGCTTTTGAAAGCCCTTATCTTTCCCTACTCAACGCCTCTTCATTTATCTCTGTAGCTCTTTCCACTTAGAAATAAAAGCAACCGGGCACTACTTTTGTGTCATACTATAGCTTGAAATCATCATCAGAACATCAAATACACACCCACACAGAATCCTTACAAGCCAACTGAACATATCACTACCTCTTGCCATGCAAACAAAATCGCCTCGAACAACAATTCGTCGCCGACTCCAAAACCTGTCTTTTAAGATCACGAGCTACTGGATCATTTTCAAACGAACCTTCGATAAAATCAATGAGCTCATTAGACTGAGGCAAATGAGGAAAATCTAATAGTTTTCTTTCATATGTATAAGTGTCTTCTAAGAAGTAATATCGCAGCATATTCTGCTTAGTTCGCATAATTCTAGCCGAATCTGACGAAAACACGTTGAAAAAATCATTCAATTTGGAAATTTGCATTTTTTCCAATAAAACGCACAAGAACAAATTTAATGAGCTGTTATTCATGACTTTCACCTTGAATTCTTCACATCCCCCTTCTTGGTTTTTACAACATACCTTCATGAACTGCTCGAAACAGTCAGCAGGGTATTCAAAAAATATTTCGCTCCAATTTTCAATCCAGAATTCGTATCGTTCAGGACTGGTAGATAAAACGGCAATATCTAGTCGAACGTCCATCGAGCTTACATAATGCGTCCACCAATTATTATCGATGTAATCTTTAAATACCGCCAATCGATACTCGAAAGGAGAATGATTGAAGATTTCTACAGCCAGCGACGCATGTTCGATCGAGTCAACAGGCATCGTCACCTCAATCAATACGAAAGTTTTCATCAAAGCACGAAAATAGAACTCAGAAAAGATATCTTGTATACGAATCCACACTTGCAGCAGGAAATCCGCGTGCATCCAGTACTTCACCATCACTTCTTTCATAAAACCACATACTCGTGCGCCCGTCATCAACGGCAATAATTCTTCGTTACTAAATCGCATCAAAAATTTTTCCAAACTTTTGAAAGGCAATACCTCATAGCGAGAATGGAAAAAATCACTCCGTTTTTCTAAATTTAAACGATGCAAGAAATAATCGACAGCACAAGCTGGGTAAAATTTACCACTGAATACCACCATGTTGAGAATATGTTTGCTCAATCCAGCTATAGTCTTACCGTTTCTGCAAAGATATTCCCAGTAATACACCAAAGGATAATTATGTTTGGCTCTTACCATATTAACCTCGGTTTTCAAATTTAACCTCAACTTTCTGATCACATTTTTCAAGCAATGGTTACACGCGATTCTGTACTTTTCCTCGGCGCTCAAGTTGTCTTGTTTCAGCATCTCTCGAGCTGTTTCCTCGTAATTAACGGTACCGTCGTCTGACCAAACTAACACGTCGAAATATCCTCGAGCTGGATCACACGATCTATCGAAGAATACATTTTCATCGTAAAAACGGCACCATGATGATATTTGCTGCTTCACCAGTTTCGTAAAATGATCGATCTTGCGTTCGATGGTTAATGGCAATTCGACGATATTTCGCAATTTAACAGGAGGTTTGGTTGGGTTGATCGTGGTTACCGGACGGGTCAGCATCGCTGCAGATACTATCGAAGCTAGATGTGCCAAACTAGACGGATTCCGACGGAAATTACATAATGGTTCGAGTTCGAGCGAAGGCGAAGACATGATTCTGCTTCGAAATGATCTGAAATTAATGACGATTTGTTGTTAGAAAAATTCTGGCAAAGAAATCAAATGAACGATTCATGCTTATACAGAGAACAAGAACACAATCATTGCGAATTAGGATTCTACTCAAAATAAAATTTTTTCATTTATCTGCCACCATTTTCGAGTTTGTAAAAAGCATCTAGCAAAAGTAAACTTTTTTGTAGGTAGCAGTTTGAAGTAGCTCTAAAAAGCGTTGTCTTAATTAACTTAAGCAGCTGAAAACTTGATAGTTAATTACACATGAGAGAAGCATCGGTGAGAATTGATTTAGCAGGTGAATCGGAAATCTGATAAGATGGATCGAAAAGTGCCGATAAACCGGGGTAACTTTGGGCGAAAAATTTATTTATTTTTCTTTAATTTTTCATAGTTTTCAACCCCTAAGATTCGAGTTGGATTTTTTCTATAATTTTTTTCTGAAAGTCGCATCTTTCCTCTAAATTTTGACGGCAGAATGGGTTGTGTAGCCTAAGGTGATCAATTGGTCAGACGTGAGAATTTTTTGAAATTAAAAAAAAAAAAATCAAGAATGGGGTAGGTAGGTAGGTAGGTAGGTAGGTACCTATCGTTGATTGCTTTCTTTAAAAACATCTCAGCAATGGAATAAATCAGCGAAAACGTGAAATGAGTAGGTACCTGGGGTAACATTGGCATAGATAGACAAATACGAGTACTTAGAGTAACATTGACATAGTCCTTCGCATTTTTTCTTCAATATAAATGAAAAAATCTGGGAAAACGAAAATTACTAAGTAAAATAATCCGGAAAAACAAAAATTACAAAAAATATTCGATAAAAAAATCCAGAATAATGAAAATTATGAAAAAAATTGAACAATACTGAAAAATTCAATTCAGGAATAATACAAAAATTGTTGATAAGAATTCTATACCGATATCAATGTTACCCCGTGTTTGTAAATTTGAAACGGTGGCGATGCAATGTGAGATAAAAAAATGTTGAAAGAAAATTAGGGCTACTTACAGTAAGTTACTCGTATTATAGACGGATAGGAAAATGTTTCACCACGACTACCACGAGGTTTTCCTTATTTTCGAAGATTAAGAAGAAAACTGCACAGTGCACATTTTAATTTCTTGAAATAGTTGAAATAAAAACATCAACTGATAAAGATGATACACAAAACATCACAGATCATAGACTTAAAAATTTTCTGATAGCCTGGTTATTTCTCTATCTCTTTCCAACGATCACGTGGCGACCACTGTAGCTTCTTATTTACGTCACCCAGAGCACGCTATGTGTTGAATATACACACTGGACCTGCGTAGGCTGCGTATAAGAAGACAACCAACTGGCAGCATGGCAAAATATCCTGTGTAACGCAAATTTATCCCGCTGGGTGATCTTGGCAGCGCTGTACTTCAATTTTGCAGGCAACAGGGAAAAAGGAGGGTTGTGTAGTCTGCGAGGTACTTTTGACTGCGCGCGCAGCCAGGAGTTCCTTCAGGACTACACAACCCTCCCTTTTGCCTGTAGCCTGCAAAATTGAAGTACAGCGCTGCCAAGATCACCCAGCGGGATAAATTTGCGTTACACAAGTTTTCTTTACTGTTTCCGTTCCCTTCGGCCTGCAGTTGGTTGTCTTATACCGCAGGTCCAGTGTCTATAGTGTTGAATGAAAAACAATTTTTCACCAAATATCAGTTTTTAACTTTTTTGACTTTTTTTCAAGTGAATATAATGGTGAAAAATACACCAGAATGCCGTAATGACCCCACAAATTGATTTCAAATATCTGGTGACTCACTGACTCCTTGGCGAGTTCTGGTAAATCTTTCACCAGAAGTAACCAAGTCAGTTTTTGACATTTTTTCAGGTGAATATATGGCGAAAAATACACCAGAATGCACTAATGACCCTACAAGTTGATTTCGAATACCTGGTGACTTCTGGTGACAGATTCACCAGAACTCATCAAGTCAGTTTTTGACTTTTTTTCCTGGTGAATTTATGGTGAATGAGTAACGAGAATATCCTCAGAGCCTTTGAAAATGTTTTTTTTTTAGCTTCCAGTGGTGATATGGTGAGTCCTGGTGACTTCTGGTGACAGATTCGCCAGAACTCACCAAGTCACTTTTTGACTTTTTTCAGGTGAATTTATGGTGAATAAACACCAGAACGCCCTAAGGACCCTAGAAATTGATTTCAAATATCTAGTGACTCCTTGGTGAGTTCTGGTAACTCTGGTGACAGATTCACCAAAACTCACCAAAGTCAGTTTTTGACTTTTTTTTCAGGTGAATTTATAGTGAATGTGAATGAATCATGAGAAAATCCTCAGAGCATTTGAAAATGTTTTTTAGCTTCCTGCAGTGATTCCTTGGTGAGTCCTGGTGACAGATTCACCAGAAGTCACCGGGTGAGTTTTCGACTTTTTTCAGGTGAATTTATGTTGAAAAATACACCAGAACGCCCTAATGACCGTAGAAATTGATTTCAAATATCTGGTGACTCCTTGGTGAATTCTGGTGACTTTCACCAAGCCAGTTTTTGACTTTTTTTTCATGTGAATTTTTGGTGAATGAATCACAAGAAAATCCTCAGAACCTTTGAAAATGTTTTTTAGCTTCCAGTGACTGCTTGGTGAATTCTGTAGACTTCTGGTAACAGATTCACTAGAACTCACCAAGTCACTTTTTGACTTTCTTCAGGTGAATTTATGGTGAATAAACACCAGAACGCCCTAATGACCCTAGAAATTGATTTCAAATATCTAGTGACTCCTTGGTGAGTTCCGGTAACTCTGGTGACAGATTCACCAAAACTCACCAAAGTCAGTTTTTGACTTTTTTTCAGGTGAATTTATAGTGAATGTGAATGAATCATGAGAAAATCCTCAGAGTATTTAAAAATGTTTTTTAGCTGCTGCAGTGACTCCTTGGTGAGTCCTGGTGACAGATTCACCAGAAGTCACTGGGCGAGTTTTCGACTTTTTTCAGGTGAATTTATGGTGAAAAATACACCAGAACGCCCTAATGACCCTAGAAATTGATTTCAAATATCTGGTGACTCCTTGGTGAATTCTGGTGACTTTCACCAAGCCAGTTTTTGACTTTTTTTTCATGTGAATTTTTGATGAATGAATCACAAGAAAATCCTCAGAACCTTTGAAAATTTTTTTTAGTGTGCAGTGACTGCTTGGTGTATTCTGGTGACTTCTGGTGACAGATTCACCAGAACTCACCAAGTCATTTTTTGATTTTCTCCAGGTGAATTTATGGTGAAAAATACACCAGAACGCCCTAATGACCCTAGAAATTGATTTCGAATATCTGGTGACTCGTTGGTGAGTTCTGGTGACTCTGGTGACAGATTCACCAGAACTCACCAAAGTCAGTTTTTGACTTTTTTCAGGTGAATTTATGGTGAATGAATCATGAAAAAATCCTCAGAGCACTTTCGTATACCTTAAAATTTGAAAAATGTTTACCACCGCGTTTGAGACGATTTTTCAAGAAAAATAATCTTGACCAGCTCAAAAATTGCGAGCGATTTCTTGTTGAAAAATTCAGAATTTGACCATTTCTTATTTGAAATTTTAGGCATCACATTGGACAAATGAGAAGTGAAAATGTTTTTTAGCTCCAGTGACTCCTTGGTGAGTCCTGGTGACTTCACCACGTGAGTTTTCAACTTTTTTCCAGCTGAATTTATGGTTAAAAATACACCAGAATGCCCTAATGACTCGAGAAATTAATTTCGAATACCTCGTTACTCCTTGGTGAGTTCTGGTGAGTTCTGGTGACAGATTCACCAGAACTCACCAAGTCAGTTTTGGACTTTTTTTTCGTGTGAATTTATGGTGAATGAATCACAAGAAAATCCTCAGAGCCTTTGAAAAGTTTTTTAGCTTCCAGTGACTCCTTGGTGAATTCTGGTGACTTCTGGTGACAAATCCACCAGAACCTGTCCAGAACTCACCAAGTCGGTTTTTGACTTTTTTCAGATAAATTTGTGGCAAAAAATACACCAGAACGCCCTAATGACCCTAGAAATTGATTTAGAATATCTGGTGACTCCTTGGTGAGTTCTGGTGACAGATTCACCAGAACTCATCAAGTCGGTTTTTGACATTTGTTCATGTGAATTTATGATAAATGAATCACAAAAAAATCCTCAGAGCCTTTGAACAGTTTCTTTTAGTGTCCAATGGCTGCTTGGTGAATTCTGGTTACTTCGGGTGACAGATTCACCAGAAGTCACCAAAGTCAGTTTTTGACTTTTATTCAGGTGAATTTATGGTGAATGAATCACTAGAAAATCTTCAGAGCCTTTGAAAATGTTTTTTAGCCTCCAGTGACTCTTTGGTGAATCCTGATGACTTCTGGTGACAGATTCACCAGTACTCACCAAGTCAGTTTTTGACTTTTTTAGCTGAATTTATGGTGAAAAATACACCAGAACGCCCTAATGACCCTAGAAATTAATGTCGAATATCTGGCGACTTCTTGTTGAGTTCTTGTGAATCTTTCACCAGAAGTCACCAACCAATTACTGATATAAGTTGCGTTACTCTATGCGTTTTTTTTAAAAGTTACCCCGGTTCATTCTTTCCCTACTCACTAGTTGAAAATCTCAACAAATATTCAAAAACCTTTCCAGACTGCGTCATGGTCATGAAGACCTTGGGAAGCCAGATTAGGCACGCGGACAACCTCGAGAGAACAGACAGGCAAACAAACGACCATGAGAGGCTAGGCAGATAGATCAGTGATCTGAAGAGGTCAGATAGGGGGACAGACGACGATCTTGAGAGGCTATACAGGAAGGTCAGTGACCTCGAGAGGACCCAGAGGCTGACAGACGACCTTGAGACGCCAGACATACTGTTTAGTGACTTGAAGAGGCCAGATAGGCAGAAAGAAAACGACCTTGGGTACCCAGACATGCATGCGAACGATCTTGAGAGGCTAGACAGGAAGGTCAGTCACCTCGAGAGACCCACTAGGCAGACAGAACAGACAAACTTGAGAGATCAGTAGATCGACTGATAAGTAGCTGCATATATACCAACTTCCTTTCACAGCGGTGATTAGTTACTTATCATTTACCAATCATATGATTAAAAGCGGAAAGATTTATAGTCAAAATTCAATAATGATCTGTAGAAATTCAAATAAACTGCGATACCATCATTTATCTACTCGTATTTGGCGTTATCGTTATTAAATAATAAGTACATACCTACTTAGGTATCTTATTTAGGTTTCGTGTATTGCTCATTAACAAACAGAAACTTAAAGTAACTGTTTAGTTTGCATTCATTACTTTTCCGAGAACCAAATTTTTTATGGCCTTAATTGAAGGGAGCATATACCTATTGCAAACTTCGTTTATAGGTGGGTATTGTTGATTAAGTACAAGTATGTATGTAATATCAATAACTCTGAAAAATTCGAATTCATTCTACTGCTTTCATATGTATTTCACAGAACATGAATTTCAAGCTTTTTTCCCACTTGACGATGGCACATCTCGTATCGGGGTGGTGGAGTGTCCTATGCGAGGATTCCAATGAAGGTATACTTGATTCTGTACGTTGACACTACATAGTAAGGATGTTCTGTATCATTTAATGTTTGGTACCTACATCTACATACTCACATTATCGATTATCGACTGATTTTGATTTTTCAGAACGATCAGAAATTACTTAAAAAGCTAACATATGACCCAAATTTGTACCAAGAAGTAGGGGATACGTTGATTGGTCTAAAACAGGAGTCAAATAAAAAACGTGAAGAAGTAGCGCAGTTATATTATGCTGTATGTGAAGAAAACAAGAATTATCATGCGGAAAATGTAAGTAAACACTTGATAAATCCGAACATATTATTATTTTTTGCTCCTATTGTCATTAATAAATTCACAAATTGAACAACATTGGAATTTCTAAAACTATTTATGATAAATATAAAATGTGTATTTATCCCTGATCAGTAACCAAGTAAATTATTTTTATAGCATGGCATGCTCAAATATATACAAGCGGTTAAAATACGAGACTGGATTGTTGATCTAGAAACAGAATTTCCGATATGGTTGAGAGATCTTGAAGTCGATCGTTTCATTAAATGGGTATTAGCTCTCAATTTTGTCGAAAGACCTATTTTCGATGATCTGCGAAATCGCCTACAAAAATCTCCTATAAACGTGGACGAATTTGCTAATGAAATGTATTCAATGGTCGAAGAAACATCATCTTTCTATGCTAATTTGTCCGAAGTCCCGAAACCAAAGCAGGCTGAAATACCACGTTTATGCGAAATAATCATCGGAGGCGAAAAAGAAAGAAAAGCTGCTTGCAAGATCCTACTAAGCACTATCTGTGGCGATAGAACTAAGTGTAGGTTTATATGCATCTTTACTTTACCTACTATAAGCATTTTTCACAAAAACATATCTAATTAATCATGCAATGAGAACGCTATAATAACTAGTTCTTTCTTCTATTACCTATCTATTCTGGGCATGACTTTCACTCTATTGTGTTTTCAGATCATACAATAAATAATAATATTATATCTTCTTCAATTGCTGATACTTATCCTACAAAATTTTACTTGATAATCACACAATATAAAAAATTGAATACGGAAGATAGAATTGGTTTTGATCAAATTTTAAAAGTGAGTAACTACCTAGGTACTTTTTAGGAAAACAATATTTTATGTGTTAGTACCTACTCTACCTAGATTGAATATTCTTATGTTTGTGTTTGTGTTACGTATTTCAGAATGTAACAAGCAACTCGGAATTTAATAACCAGAAGTGCGCCATACTTGAAAGTTTGCTTCTGGTTCGTAGTCAAACAGATGGACAAGAACAAAAAACTACTTTACCCACCATAGTTATTCGAATAGGTTGCCCGATAAATATAAGAGGTTTATCCTGTGGAGAATTCAAGGAAAATTATCCAAAACTTAGGTCTGTGATGAATGCTGTAAGTACCTATCTGGCAAATAAATACATAAGTAGGCATCTGTAAAATAATTGAATAAATGAATTTAGGTGTTTAAAATTTCAATCAATTTCAGATAAAAACTGACCAAGAAGAATTACTAAGAGCAGAACAATCTGGTGGAAACATTTTAACACAGGATGACTACATATCTCAGAAATGGCTAAGGTTTTTCGAAAGTCGATCGATCACTGCTGATTCCACAGGAAAAGGAAACTCAAAGGAACCATCACGTTAAACGGCCCATTCTTACACAAAAATTAAAAACTAATGAGCTCACCAACCAGATGCTCATCACTTAATATTTCTCTCCAATTTCCACGTCTTTTGTTGGAAACCTCTTTGTTTGAAAGTATCTTCGTTTTTCAATTTCTAGTCCCGCCAAAAATTATTTTCTGAAAAGATTTTTTACCTAGGTAGAGCAATGACCTTTACAGAGAATAATATAATGCAATATCCCTATAAGAATAGATCATGCAATATTTCCTCAAGAGAACAATAAAATTACATTATCAACCTCTAGGCAGTTAAGGCATGCCTACTCATCATAAATTGTTGATGAATTTTTTTGTAGATATAAATTTTTTTACATTTTTTTGTGAAATTAGTTTGATTTTTTTGTAAAATTATTCGAATGAATTTGAGTTATATTTGCAGGGGATGATGATACTTACAGGTTATGTGTTAACCAAAAAAAAAAGGTATGACCATTCGGGTCAATGGAAGGAGGGGGGGGGAGATATAGGCCCTCACATTTGTATACTGCTTGAAAAAAATCTGTTTTTTGGAGTTGAAATCAAACAAGATGTAAAATTGAATTCCGGATCTTTTTATATCAGTTTTCCTGGACCCTCAATATTTTTTTTGATTAGTCAGCATTATTTACATATGTTGATACACAACCCATAAGAACCCTCATTTGCCAATTTGGACTAAATTTGTGAATTTTTCTTTTCTCCTCCGTTTTTCTAATGAAACCGGTTGCGCTGTCACTGTAAGGCTGTAAGTAGTACCGATTTTCTTTTGGTGGCCAACTGACGTAAAATTTAATCATCATCATTGAACTTTGACCAAGTGATCTGTTCAGCCCATCTAGGGAAATGTAGAAGAATTGCTCGCCCATGTATCATCAAGTCTTTTCTTCGGTCTTCCTCTGCTCCTCTTGCCAGTTGGAGTGTATTCTTCGACTTTTCAAGGGGACCATTCATCAGGCATTCTGTCAACGTGTTTTCGCCATTTCTTTCTGTAATCTTTCACTATTCCTCCCACATTCCAGGTAGCAATCTTCAGCCTGTTTTGTTTCTTCCATAGCGTGGGCTTTTTTGCCTGCTGCCCAACAGGGTTCCCTGATTTTCCAGCCAGTGTCTTCTTATTTTTGTTTTCTCGAGAAATTGTTTTTTTTTTCGCTTCTATGGGTTTCTAGCCCAAGGAAGTATAGCTTGATGAGGGGGCTGCCCTCTGCACCATCAAGCTGACTTTCCCAAAGTTTGGTTATAATGCCGAATTCTCGCTTTTGTACAGGATTCATGTCTAGCACTAGCAGTATTTATGACTCTAGAGTATCGGGGTTCACAAGCTTCACTGCTCTTCCTGTTGCTGCTTCAGGGATATTTTCCGATTGTTTTCTCCTCTCCCCTACTTCCTGAGATGGCTTGATGTTGTAGCCCATTCAGGTTGCAGCTTTGACACTGGGCACATGCCAAGGTGTTATGTTTGATCTTAGCCTCATCCTCAACTTCCAGCCTGCTGAAGATGAGTTACCAGCCTCTGTGATGTGAACGCTCCAAACCTCTCTTAAGGTTTATCTTCTCTACTCCTGGGACTTGCAGTTGTAGCGTAGATTGTACTTACCCCAAGTTGGCCCAAGAGGCATGTAAAATTTAATAAGGTTAACTACCAGTTATGGGCCACTTTTTTACAATTAATCGCCAAGACATCATTGATGACCCAATTTTGATATATTTTTTAAAAAAATAATCCTTGAAGCTTCCTTTTTCACTTTAAGGTGTTCAGCTTTGAAAAAAAGTAATTATCATTTCCTTAATTCCTATTTGAAATAAGGTCTAAAAAAAGGCAGTTTTTGAAGAGGTACCAATTACGAATCATGCAAATATGAACGGAAGCGTTGAATTTTTCTTCACTCTGAGACCAGTTATACAGTGAGTTCCGCTTAATGTGTTATCCGTTAATAGAGAAATTCGCTTGATAGAGTTGAAATGGGTTGGAACGGGATGTTTGCATCTTTTTACATGCAAGTTTTATCGCTTATAATAGTGAAAATGAGCATTGCACTCTGTTAATAGAGTGGACTAATCTTTAAAAGTTGGAAAAAATCATGAATTTCAGCAAAATTTAACAAAAATTGGATGTAAAAATGTGGAAATTGATGAAAATTAGCAAAAGATGATGAAATTTATGTAAGAATTTATAAAAATTGTAAAAAAAGTTGTTCATAGTGTATTAAAAGATTAACCGTAACTAAAAAACACAAACAGTATTGAAATCACCGTTAAAAAACATCGAAAAGTGATACAACTTCAAGTAAATTTGGAATTTTGCAGTTTTTTCCCGCATCGGTTATTAGAGTTTTTTGCTTAATAGAGTTGAACATGCCTTGGACCAACGCGCCCACATTAAGCTGAACCCACTATAGTACCGTGAGAACCACATTAGAAAATTTTCATCATCAAAGTTCACAAATATTGAAGTTGAAAAACTACCAATTGTGGATTGTTCTGTAATTGGTACCTGACAACATTTTTGATATTGAAAAATTCATAGGAGAAAAAAAAATTAGCTACTAATTTCGGATCAAACCAATTACAGACCAAAACTGAATTTCACAATTTGAATGTTTATTCACCTGAACATGAAAATATATGCGTTATGCAACATAAATACATAAGACTTGGCTTATAATCATCAATTTTGAAAACATTACAGCGATTTCAAGTTTGAACATTGTCATTCTACCAAAAAGCGGCTAACATAAACCTAAAATCTGCAAAAAAGTTTGAACATGTGAAAAAGTAGTTCTTGGCACTTAGCTTCACACATAGAAACCAAATGTTCGTTGAATATACTCTTTGGATCAATGTAATTGAATTAATTAAAAACCCTTGTACAAATTTAACAAAATTTTTGCTGTGAAAATTTTTACTTTCTGATTACAAACACGGGGAGCACACTGATAACACCCAACATCCAAATACCATGCATTATTCTAGGTTGGCTACACTCGAGGCAACACAATGCAGCAATCGGCACTCTTTTTGGACAAGTTGCAAACTAGCCAGGACCTCGCAAAAAAAAGATCCGTAATTGGTACCCCAGTCCATAACTGGTAGTTTACCTTACAGAATAAAATTCCTCTTGACCATTTTCACGATAAAATTGGAAATGCGAGTTGAAATCACGAAAACCCCAATTTAATAATTTAATTGGATAATTTTCTCATTGATTGAAAAATATTAATCGACTTCAACATATTAGCTTATCAGTTATCAAACCATCATAAATAAGCATCCAGGAAATTTTTAATCAATTTTTGAACTTTACATCGTCCACATTCCATTGAATATCTACTTACTCCGTGATTTCACTCCAACATCAGAGAAAACCATGAAACCTTTTATATAGTTTGAATTTAACTTTATATTTTTTATAGCTTTTTTTTGTTCATCAAAGTCCATTTGACAGAAAAAATTGTTATGTGTTTTCCAGAACATGAATGCCAAGCTTTTTTCTCACTTGATAATGGCGCATCTCTTGTCAGGGTGGTGGAGTGTCCTAGGTGGAGATTCCAGTTCTGTATGTTTACTCATATACATTACTTATATGTAACATTACCTAACTCGTACATACCAGGATATTGTGGTTCATTTAATCTACAGTACCTACATATCTAGGTGCTGGTACCTGTACCTACATACAAACATTTTTACATTACTGACTGGTTTTAATTTTTTAGGTGGATATGAATAAACTTCCACATTCGTTCGAAAGAGTATGGGACAGGCCAGAATTTAAGCAGATATATGATATTGCAAAGAATGCTAACGCAAACACAGTAAAACAGCATAACAAAAATCGGATTACTAAAACTACATAGAAGTACATAAATATAAATTGCGTATTTTCAGAGATGTAAAAATATCGTATTTTATTTTTTACGTTGTACTGTAAGTAATAAATTGAGCGTGAACTCAAATCAATGTGTTGTGATCTTCGCTTCTGAAGAAAGCAATCATTTTTTGATTTTTTTTAAGGTAGGTACTATGTATTTTGACGACGAGTGATTTTTCGAATTTGTAAATCTTGAATTCACAATAAATTCAACTACTTTATAATTTCACATTTCTGGTATAAGTGAATTGTTTTTATAGCATAGAAATTTTTTTTTGTAAAATTTTCTGTCAACATTTTTTTAGTTACTTAATTAAAGCATTCAAACATCTTTCTTGTGAAATGTTTTGAAATGTTTTTTCTTTTTTAGATATCTTTTAATCCCATGTATTAGGTATTTTTGTAAATTTTTTTGAATTTATTTCGTGAATTATCTTGGAACTGTTTTATTTGTTTTCATAAAATTGTTTTAAATTTTTTTGTAGATATCAATTTTTTAAATTTTTTTTTTGAGAAATTATTTAGAATTTTTTTTTGTAAAATTATTCGAATGAATTTGAGTCAAATTCACAGAGGATGGTACTTGTTGGTTATGTGTCAGCCCCCCCCCCCCAAAAAAAGGTATGACCATCCAGATCAATGGGGAGGGAGGGAGGAGAAGGAGATATGGAGTCTCAGAGTTGAATACTGCTCATTGGAAATTCGATTCAAAATCACGAAACCCCCAATTTAATAATTCAAATTAGATAATTTTCTCATTGATTGAAAAATATTAATCGACTTCAACATATCAGCTTATCAGTTATCAAACCATCATAAATACATCAAAGAAATTTTTAATCAATTTTCGAACCTTACATCGTCCACATTCCATTGAATATCTACCTACTTACATAGCTTCACTCTAACCTACCCTTTGGACATCAGAGAAAACCATGAAACCTTTTATAGTTTGAATTTAACTTATTAGGTATATTTATTGTAGCTTTTTTTTGTTCATCAAAGTCCGTTCGATAGAAAAAAAATTGTATTCCACTGCTTTCTTATGTGTTTTCCAGAACATGAATGACAAGCTTTTTTCTCACTTGATAATGGCACATTTCTTGTCAGGGTGGTGGAGTGTCCTAGGCGGAGATTCCAATAACAAGAACATTATTGATTCTGTATGTTTGTTCATATATATATATATGTATGTAATATTATCTACTCGTACATACCAGGATGCTGTGGTTCATTTAATCTACATACCTACCTAGATACTGGTATATAAACACATTTTTACATTATCGACTGGTTTTAATTTTTTAAGGAAGATCTGGAAGTACTTAAACTGGTCACAGAGGATCCATATTTGTACCAACATGTACGGGATAGGATTATTGCTATGAAACAGGAGATTATTGAAATAGAGAGGTTACATGATATTGCAGAGAAAGAAAACTTAGAAAAGCAAGTGAAAATTGTAAGTATACACTTCGTAAATTGTGTATTTTCAGAGATCTAAAAAAATATCGTAGGTACCTTATTTTATTTTTTACGTTGTACTAAATTGAACGTGAACTCAAATCAGTGTTGTGACCTTCTGAAGCAAAAATTTCAATATATTATGCACGTATTTGATCTTTGAGGATTCATTTTCAAAAAAATTAGAAAATATTCAATTTCTTCTATGGCGAGTCACTTTTCGAATTTTTAAATCTTGAATTCTCAATAAATTCAACTGCTTTATATCTCACATGTCCGGTATAAGTGAATTTTTTTTTAGCATTGCTATCGCAAATATTTACAAGCGGTTAAAATACGAGACTGGATTGTTGATCTAGATGAAGAATTTCCGAAATGGTTGAACGATCTTCCAGTTGATCGGTTCATTAAATGGGTATTAGCTCTAAAATATGCCGAAGGACCTATTTTCGATGATCTGAGAAATCGCCTACAAAAATCTACCATAAACGTGGAGGCATTTGCAAATGAAATGTATTCATGGGTCGAAGAAACATCATCGTTTTTTGCTAATATGTCCGAAGTGCCGAAACCAAAGCAGGAAGAAATACCACATCTATGCAAAATAATTATCGGAGGCAAAGAAGAAACAATAGCTGCGTGCAAAATCCTATTAAGTACTATCTCTGGTGATAGAACTAACAGTAGGTTTGCATGTATGTACATAAGTACTCGTATTTTACTACAATTAATTGGCATGACTTTTACTCGATTGTGTTTTCAGTTTCTATTCGTCGTAATAAAGATTCTTCAACTGCTGATACTTTCCCTACAAAATTTTACGTTATTATTACACAATACGAAAAATTACACGCGGATACAAAAATTGGTTTCGATGACGTTTTAAAAGTGAGTAGTACTTCAAAAGGAAAATAATATTATTTTGTGAGTTAGTACATATATTGAATATTCTAATACTTGTGTGATGCATTTCAGAAAGTAAAAAGTAATTCGGAATATATTATCCATAACTGCACCATATTAGAGAATTTTCTTGTGAATCGTGTTGAAACTGATGATTCAGAATATGAAGAAGAACAAACAACTACTTTATCCATATCCACCATAGTTATTCGAATAGGTTACCCGATAAATTTACAAGGTACATCCCCTGAAGAATTGGAGGAAAATTACTTAAAACTCGTGTCTGTGATGAATGCTGTAAGTAAATAGAATAAATAGGTAGTCATCTGTAAAATGATTGAATGCGAATTCATGTGTTTAACATTTCATTCAATTTCAGATAAGGACTGACTTACTAGAATTGATGCAAAAATCTGATGGAGACATTTTTATCCAGGATGAATTTACATCTCACTAATGATTCAGGTCTTTACTTAATCCATCTATGTACTCAAAGAATCCAAATTAAGATTTTTTTTGTAAGTAAAATTTTCTGTCAACATTTATTTTTTTAAAAGTATTCAAACATCTTTCTTGTGAAATATTCTGAATTTTTTTTTGAGAAATCTTTTAATGTAATAATTCAAATTTTTTTTGTAAAATTTTTGTTTTTATAAAATTGTTTTTAATTTTTTATAAGTATACATTTTTTGTCATTTTTTTGTGAAATTATATTTCTGAGTTTTTTTTTTTTTTTTTTTTTTGGTAAAATTATTCGAATGAATTCGAGTCAAATTCACAGAGAATGGTACTTATTGGTTGTGTGTCAACCCCCCCCCCCAAAAAAAAAGTCTGACTATCCAGGTCAATGGGTAGGGGTGGAAATATGGGGGTTCAGAGTTGGATACCGTTTGAAAAACCCCAGTTTTTTGGAGTTGAAATCAAACAAGAAGGGTTGAAACTTGAAAGTGGTATCAAAATCAGATCGACGATGGATCAGGAGGAAGTTAAATTGAATTCCGAATCTTTTTAGATCAGTTCTCCTGGTCCCTCCATCTTTTTTTTGATTAGCCAGCACTATTTATGTTGATACACAACCCACAAGAATCCTCCTTTGCGGATTTGGACTAAATTCGTCTACTTCGTTTTTCATAACGAAACCGGTTGCGCTGTCCTTGTAAGTGGTACAAATTTTCTTTTGGTGGCCAACTGATGTAATATTTAATACAGAATAAAATTCCTCGAGACCATTTTCACGATAAAATTGGAAATTCGAGTTAAAATCACGAAAACCCCAATTTAATAGTTAAATTAGATAATTTTCTCATTGATTGAAAAATATTAATCGACTTCAACATATCAGCTTATCAGTTATCAAACCATCATAAATACATCAAAGAAATTTTTAATCAATTTTCGAACCTTACATCGTCCACATTCCATTGAATATCTACCTACTTACATAGCTTCACTCTAACCTACCCTTTGGACATCAGAGAAAACCATGAAACCTTTTATAGTTTGAATTTAACTTATTAGGTATATTTATTGTAGCTTTTTTTTGTTCATCAAAGTCCGTTCGATAGAAAAAAAATTGTATTCCACTGCTTTCTTATGTGTTTTCCAGAACATGAATGACAAGCTTTTTTCTCACTTGATAATGGCACATTTCTTGTCAGGGTGGTGGAGTGTCCTAGGCGAAAATTCCAATGACGACGACGATACACTTGATTCTGTATGTTGACTCAACAAATTTACCTAATAATATTATCTACATGCCAGAATGTTGTGGTTCATTTAATCTATATAGGTAGGACATTTATATTAATGACTGATTTTAATTTTTTCAGAAGGATTTGAGAGTTCTAAAAATGGTCACAGACAATCCAGACCTGTACAAAGTGTTACGGGACAGGTTGATTAGTTTAAATACATTCAAGGAGTTATATTTTAATGAAGAGGGTGAAAACAGGAATTATTATGCGGGAAATGTAAGTAAAACATTATTTGATAAATTTAAACATATTTTTTGTTTCTCTTGTCATTGATATAGATACGTAAATTCACAAATTGAACAAACCTTATCACATTTTTGTATTAGTGTGAGAGGGATATATGCCGTTCCTGTAAGGGATATTAGGGACAGATTACCACCCTTGTGGTGGTAACACTGAACAGCGTCGCGAGCTGGACGTCGAGTCCGGTGATCGGCGCTGCGGCCGTTATTCGTCATGTACTACTGTGTAGTGTCGGGTCAGTTAATTTGAATTTATTGGGCACGTTCGCGTGAATGGTTAATTTGAACTTATTATTTCTTTGTAATGTCAATTTGAGTTTATATGGTTAATTTGAGTTTATCAGTGTATTAATTGTGTTAAACGGTTTCGCCGAAGAAGGCAATTATTATATTATTGTTTCATTGTGTAATTGTGTTTAAATCGACATGTATCGTAATTGAATACATAATTCTACCAACACCGCGTGTCGTGTATTATTCTGTGTAATATTATTTACCAATCTAGCCGGGGTAAGTCTCTTCTTAATCCATTATAGGAAGTCAGCATAAAGTAATATTTCACATTGGCGCCTAACTGCAATCTGAAATTAAATTTAGTGCATTTTTCCTGCTTATACACGCATCCGCGTGAGCTTAATTTGGGCTCCCTGGCCCAATTTGCATGATAAATACTGCGCTAAATTTATCTAGATAATATTAGGAGCTTTTTTCGCTTTTGTTCGTGTGAATTTTCCGGAGAATAAGCGCCCACAAAAGGCCGAAGAAAAGTTCCCGCGTTTTTAGATAGAACAGTGCATCGTACAGTAGCAGCCGGCCCGCCAACGCCGCTGCTGCACCCGCTCGTTGCATCGAACATCGGACGATATCGCCGTAGCTGCAGCTGCCGCCGTCGTCTCAACGGTTAAAACGATTCCACGAGTTCGCGCCAATTTTTCAAGTGCGCGTCTCGTGTGAAGGTACCGCCGCAGTACCTACTAATTTTCTCTTTATTACTACCTCGTGAATATTCTTAACTTGCTTCAATTAGTTTATACAATAAAAATATTTTTCGAATACGTTTAGAGAATTTATTTTATGTCCAATACACCACTGCGCCGCAGTACTCGGACCACCACACGAGTAGATTATAACGAACGTGCGTTACAAGGAAAGAGTACATCGCGCCGTAGTGTGCCAAAATCTACTTTACAGCCAATCTCCGAAGCTAAACCCGAAATGGCTGGGAATAATAACATTCCGAATATAAACTTCCCGGATCTACCTGAGGATGACGAAGCAATCAATTGCGCATACTTGAAAGCTACAATCCAACAAGGATTCGCGGTAGAAAGAGAACATTTGACAGAGCTGTACATTCAGCAACAACAATTTAATAACCAAGTGGCAACTAGCAGCCAAGCCGCTCAGAATTCGCGCCTTGCCGCGCAAGAAGCTGCTATATCAGCTGCGAATGCAGCTAATTTTGTTCGCAATGTCGACCCTAGACTAACATCATCGGAGACTAATCTCGCCGAATTGAGACAATCGATTAACAACATAAACACTTGGGCCACTGAGCACGCAGCTGAATTCGCTGAATTAAAAACAAGCACACAGTACTCGGTACTACAACTTACCGAACGTGCAGACAATACAGACGAAACATTACGTCAAAACATAATTGAAACTAAAAGGAATACTCGTAACCACGAAGTACTAACAACTGAATTCTTTCGTCTAAAAGATAAATACGACGCGGTGCCACCGCACCAACAATTTACAGCTATTCAAGGCAATTTACAACCACCTCGTATTGACTTCGGTATCATGAAGAACGCCGGCATTACATACACAGAGGAGAATCGGTGGCACCCCCACGAATTCATTGAAGCCTTTGAAGATCATATGGCGATGTACAAAATTGAAAATCAGCACAAAGCGGCTGCGTTTAAGTCCGTAGTCATTACGAAGGACGCCGCCCAATGGCGACAAACGTGCCGCAGCACTGACACGTACGAAGCGACGAAAACCAGTTTCCTCAAATATTACTGGAACGCAACCATACAAGGTCAAGCTGAACTTCAGTGCGACAGGGTCAATTCCGCTAAGACTCTGCCAGAACTCGTAGCATTTTTAACAAGATGGTTAAAGACATTAGCGCAATCAAATCATCGCGGTACAGAATTCCTATTACAGATGTTTAGGACTAAAATGCCAAAACAATTCCACAGAGAATTACCTATAACAAACAACACGACGGTTACTGAATTTATTGAAAAAATGCAGAGCATTGCAGACGATTATCAGCGACTTTGGCACCAGGAAATTAAACTGGAACCATTTGAGCGTGGACCAAACGGTAACCCTCGCCACACAAATATACCTCGAGATACGATACTCAACAACCGTTGGAATGCGGATATGAAACCGCCTAAAGACCAACGAAGCGGAAATTTCGCGCACCACGACATGCACGGACGTGCAATAAATGGAATACCACTTAACCCTTTTACGACGGGGTACAAACAGATAGGAAATGGTTATAACATTCCTCCTCCCAATAGAGGCCCACTCGCGCTTACAGCCCCCCCTACACCGGGAGTACTCACGATAACAAATGGTAAAGCGCCAAATTTTCCACCACCCAATTTCCAAAATAATAAACACAGAGCAAAGCCTCTGGAAGTGAAATATTTAGCTTACGATGCTGAAGGTAACTGTCTAGGTGAATTTTCACCTCACTCAGGTCAAATTGAAGTACCTTACAATAATACACACTCAGTAAACGTAACTGATATCGATACGGAAACGGACAATACGGTGCCGGCTTATGTAATCGCATACGATCAATATGGTAATGTTGTTGACCTCGAAGAGGAGGAACAACAACAACAGACAACGGCTACATTGCCTCAGGAAACATTTTTTACTGCAACACAAGTACAACAAATGTTGCAAATGCAACAAGTACAACAATCGCAAGCAGCGATGGCAACTCTTGCTGCTAACGTAGCAGGTATCCAATTCAATACCCCGCCACCACCCACCACGCCCCAACCTACCACACAGGCTTCACAGCAGGCCCCAATTACGAGTCCATTTACACAAACTGGACCCATTCCGCAACCCACTGCGCCTAATACAACTGCATCTACCACCACTGGTACACCCCAGCCTAATACAACTAACACGGCGCAGGGAAACGCCAAGAACTAGGCGATCAGGAGTCTGCGCCTAGTACAAATGAGACTCCGATTAAGCCAGACTCGTCTATACTTGATGACTACATTTGGGTTGGCGACAGCCTCGTACACTATATTCGTAGAGGTACATTCAAACGACAATACGATCTACCTGCTTGCATACAAGAGCAAATTAAGCTCAATGACCTCCACGATATAATCAAAAAATCGAAATTTACACCTAACGCAACATTCATATTATCTGCTTGCCAGGCAGAATTAAATTTCTTCAACGAACCATTCGATAAAACAGAAGAGAAATTACGTAAAATTGTAAACATGATTTTCGATAATCACAAGGCTAAACACATCATACTCCTGATGCCTGTTGTACTACCTTACCGCAACCCGAAATACGGCGTCAAAATAGGCAAATATAGCAAAACTCGCGATATATTCGTTCGTATTGCGGAAGATCCGCGAATCACTTTTATACGCGACCTAGCGTACCAATTTTTACGCACTGAAACATGCGTACACACTGATGACACACATTTTCAACTACCGGAAGCATCTACGGATAACAAAATAATGCCATTGGAAAACACGTTCCATTTTTCAAACACAATGAACAGACATTATCCAGAAATGGCTATGTACCCAGTTATACTAGATATGATGTGCCAGCATCTACTCAAATACGAAAACATCCACCTATCTGACAATGAAAGAGTACATCCTAAGACTGAACAGTCTGAAGAATCCTCACATGAACATAAGGACGACCAAGTCCAAATAAACAGAAGCACAATGCGTGCTTTAGTACAATTATTAGCAGAACGAATTCACTGCAGTCCAATCTCCGGTGAATATGAACGAAGGGAATACATTCCCGACGGACATAAAGGTTCATTTCACAAAATTACGTACGATCCACCAGCAAAAGCTGCCAAATTTTCAAGACTCTACGATTACAATTCGCCACTAGGTCGAAAACAAATCGCTCAGGACGGCGACAAAAAACGTACAATCGTGAAAGACGAAGCGAAGAAGTCGCCTACAAACGACAGATTAAATGAATATTTGGTCAATATGGCCGACATAGAGGACCTATATACTCATACTGTAAAAATTGTAGACGATGGCACTAAACCACCAGAAATAAAATTAAGAAAATTAGTCGAAATACCAGTTTCGATGGCAAACATTGCTGACAATGCAAAATACTATGCATACGATTCGCCTTTAGGACCAAAAACAATAAAAGTGTCCAAAGACAACAAAATAGAAATTTGCGACGACCAAGCATTAAAATGCGATCCCAATATCGAATTAAACAAAGCTATACTTGAGCTTGATGACATTATGAAACTCAATACTCACAACATCAGGTTTATTCCTCAAGAAACAAAAGGTGGTTTTGATCCGCCACTAGTAATGCTTGAAAAACATGATCCTAACGATGGAGAACATTACTACAACGTCGTAGAAATCACTAAACCTGAAATTGAAAATATTAACGAAAACACTCTCGAAAATGACACTGACTCAGGGTTCGATGAACCCGACGACGTAGTTCCAACGTTTGAAATACACAATGTGGGTATAAACGTGATACCAACGGTCAACGAAGACAATGTTACACAGGACTCAGTTCCTCAATTGCCCAGTCTAATGAAGATTGACCATATTACAGCGATACCTATTTTTATTAACGACATGCCATTACCAGCTCAGTTGGATTCGGGGGCTCTCCCCAACGTAATGACGAAAACTCTCGTTGACTACATTACAAGAGAACACCCACAATGGATACGTTACGTAAAATTGAACAATCCTGTCAATTTACGCATGGCAGACAACTCACTAGTTAAAGCAATGACGCACTGCGTCGAGATATGTGTACGTCTAGGTACCCATATGGTATGCATGCCATTCTACGTACTTGACACAACAGGTAAATCACTGTTAATTGGCCGATTATCAATGCGCCACCTTGGCATAGTCATTAACCACCGCGAGGGGCATGAATATGCCGAGTGCCACCCTAAAAAGGCAAAGTCCTTTAAAATACCATATTTGAATAAAACTGAAATCAACGATATTTACCCAGTCAAAAAGATTGCAGTTCTCAGAAAAAACAAACGTGAAGCTATTCGTTTGATCAGTCAAAACACATTCTACATGGATGAAGACTGGGCTCACGAACAAAACCAAGCTAGAGAGCTTTACCTAAAAAATATGAGAACTGATCTCAATAACCTAGTTATAAAAGGTGACATAACCTTACAAGAAGCTAATGACGCTTGGGACAAACTTAAAACTTACTCAGACATATTCAGCTTCAATGCTGGCCGATACCGTGGGGAGACGGTCAAATTTAAATTTAAAGATGGAAAAATTCCTCCATTAGGCCTGTGGAGAGGTGAAAAATTCAGACCCTCCCAGAAAATCATTGAAGCGCTCCGACGCACAATTTCCAAAATGCTAAAGCTCGGCATTATAAGACCTTCAAGGTCTAATTACATAAACACTACCGCACCTGTTATCAAGAAAAACGGTGACATACGGCTATGTTTAGATGCCGACGAACTGAATAAAGTACTACAAAAAGTGCTCACTGAGCCTAATACTGTAGAATACATTATCTACGAAAACCAAGGTGACAACCTTTTTTGTACGCTGGATTTTACTTGTGGATTTTGGCAATTAGTACTAGACGAAGCTTCTCGTCAATTTACAGCATTTCAGGTATGCGGCCAAGTTTACGAATTTTGCCGACTACCTTACGGCTTGAACATATCAAGCGGCGAATTTGTCTACATGATAAATAAGGTTATACCTGACCAAAAAGGAATTACAAAATTCGTAGACGACGTGAAAGTGTCTGGCTCGACATTCAAGGAGACTCTAGACCGATTATTATACGTATTTGACAAAATACGCGAAAATGGATTAAAACTCAATCCAAACAAAACACAATTTTTCCGCAACTATGCAGAACACTTAGGATTCGTCTTATCTAAGGATGAAGTCGCTAAACAAAGCGAAAAGGTCAAAAAGTTCATGGAATTTGTTAACAAACACCAGAAAAATGGCAAATTTCACATTACGACTGTGAAACAACTTCTACAATTAGTTGGCCTAACTGGCCTGTACAGAAACTTTATACCTAACTACATGCAAATTCTTGCACCTATTTATGCTACTACGCAAGGTAAAAATGCCAAAGATGGCAAAATTGAGTGGGGAGAACTCCAAGAAAAAGCTTTCGAGGAGCTCAAGGCAGAATATTGCAAAGACTTTAAAATACAACCACCCCCGCCTACGGGGGAACTCTGCTTAGACACCCACGTTACAGACGACGCAATGAATGCGGTACTATTTTACATTACTATTGATCCTGTTACCGAACAGGAAATTAAACACGTATGCTTATACGTATCGATAGCTTTCGAGGAGCACCAAAAACATTTTACACCTTTTGACAAAGACATGATGGCTCTTGTACAAGTACTGAAAAGGCTACAAATGTGGGTACACGGACGTATTATCAACGTCAAATCACACTTACTAGCCACGATCAATCGGTATCGTGAAATGATGCAGACTCATCGCAAAGCTGCGTACTGGATCACGATGCTAAATTGCTTCGATTTACGTTTCAAATTAAATACATCAAACAGAATGCTATACGTGCTACAAGCACCTGAACTGGAAATAAAAAATTTCCAAACACTAATCACGACGTTTGACATAAATTTTCTAGATGAAAACGTTCCCATGCTAATTACTAAACTATCCGACATTGCAAGATACCAACAAAAAGACGATACTTGCGCTAAACTTATTAAAAAATTAAGAAAATATCATTCTCCTGACAAAAAAGCTGAGATTGAAGCTAAGAAAAAGCTATTAAAACGCTTTACCCTACGAGAAATGAAAACTACAGAAGAGATCTCATCTTCACCTGACACTCGTAGCGAATCTGATACGACTCAGAAAAAAGTTAAGATGAAGGTAATCCTAATGAAAACACTACCTGACAAAACTCAGGTGCCATACTTACCTGACGAACTCTTCTACGACACTGTAGATTTCTTACATACTGCATATGGCCACACAGGTGCCAATAAACTCGACATGGCATTCCGCCGAATTTACTACCATCCTCGATCGCTGGAATACATTCGCGAAATAACCAATGCATGCCTAGTATGCAAATTAAATAAAAATTACTCGCAACCTAAGAGTATAGAATTTGGCAAAGTCGAAGCCTTCGGCATTGGAGAAGTCCTATCTGTGGACTTATACGGACCAGCTCCGGCTATAGAAGGAAAACCTAAGTACCTACTTGTCGCTAAAGACATTTTTACCGGTAAAAACTGGATTCGCTCACTGCCTGAAATTAAGGCTGAAAACGTTTGTCGAGAGATGAAAACCATACTTAATGACATACTGAAAAATGCAGTAACAGTCAAAAAAGTTATCACTGATAACGGTAAACAATTTATAAGTGAAGAGTGGTATAATCTACTCCAAGACAGAAACATAAAAGTTGCGCATACAAATGCGTACAACCCGCAATCTTCGTCGGTTGAACGTACTATGCGAATTATAGGTGACAAATTGCGAACCAAAATAAACAAGGAACACGATCCTTACACAACACACGCAAACTGGTACACTTACGTCAATGAAATTGAAAACGAGATAAACAATACTCCAGGTATTTTTGGGTTCAAACCTAATGAGGCCTGGGGCATTTCAGATCCCATTTCGGAGAAATTACCTCATAAAGACAATATATTCAATTTCACTCATAGCTTACTTGAACTGCTGCAAAAGCTAGCAAAAACAAAATTACCCTCAATGACAATCCAGGAAAACTGGGAATACAAGCTAGACAAAGATGATGTGATCATCGAACCAGACGGTAGTGCACGCGTCACCGCGGACGGAGCTTGCTCCAAAAACGGTGACGACGATGCAGTCGCTGGAATCGGCATTTGCTTCGCTCCCGAATCAAATAAAAACATATCCGTACGGATCGGAGAGAAAGGAGACTTTCCTGTCTCCAACAACTATGCTGAACTCATAGCGATACTCATAGCACTTATGACGATGAAAAGAAATGGCTTTGAAAAAGTCAAATGCTTTTCTGATTCGAACTATGCAATCAAAGCACTGAACCACACCGTCGAAAGATGGAAAAAGAATAACTGGTTAAACTCTAGGAAAAAACCTGTTTTCCACAAAATCATTTTCGAAAAAATTCTCAAACTCAAAGAGCAGTTTAAACGTTGTGAATTTATTCATGTATATGCCAGAAAATTGGAATACACTAACATTATTGCAGACCAACTTGCGAAGAAAGCAGTATACACCACTGACTTACTTAGCCTAAAAGTTGACAACATGTCACAAAAACAGATTATAGAAACTTTCATACGTGAAAAACGTCGATTGAAAGAAATCGAGGACGAATATAATTTTAACAAGGAACACCCAGACCCCACTACATTACGTCTAGGTGACTTAGTATTACTCACAAATCACAAACTGTCCAACAGTGACAGGTTAACAGGTGAAAAATTTTACCCAAAGAAATCTGGACCTTACATGATCTTACAACGATCTGGAAAAAATTGCTACTTAATAGAACCAATTGACAACTCGAACGTAAATCGAGTAGCAAACGTGAGACAACTCACGCTTTTCATGACACAAGACGAAATAGACAGAATGAGGAAAGACCCTTGTTTACACTCGTACATCGATCAAGCAGACATGATTTCGAAAATAAAAAATTTTCTAAACAATCACTTGACAAAAACCTATTCGTCTACCTCGACTGAAGATAGCGATTCGCGCGTAAGACGTATACAAGGCATACCATTAGCCACTGACGCTGACAAAGCAGTATATGACAAAGGCTCACGAATGATTATTAAAAAGGTAATTGACGTAGCGCGAGAACAGCGCCTAAATTTGCGAAATTTGAAAAAATTTGACACACAACTTTATGAGTCGATTATGAGCTCAACAAATCTCTCATCTGAGGAGAAGACACAAAAACAAAAAGCTCGTATCGCACGCAAGAAGAAATATAAAAAACGGAAAAAAGCTGAACTCAAGCCTACACCTACACTTACACCTAAAAAGAAAAAACCATCTGTCGCAGACAGGATCAAAAATACTACACAGGCCACAGGCTCGAACACCAACACTAATATTCATCCCCCTAGTACATCTAGAGCACTACCGACAGGGGCAGGGTACCCCACTCCCACCCCCAAACAGGACAAATCCCGTATTTCAGCTCGACTAGCTGCAAGACAGGCTAAAACAGGCTGGAAACCACAATTTACGAATTTTAATACTCAAAGTATTCATTTCGATGATCCAATCGATCAAGGCTACGAATCTATTTTTGATACTGAAATTACAAAAAAACCAAAATTGGACACTGGGGCAAGTAAACAAACCCCCAAACCCAACCAAAAAGAAATTCCCACGGTGGAAAAGAAACCTACAAAGGACAATACAAATACCGACTCTATGGTCGAAGAATTAAAAAATTTAAATTTGTTTCACGTCAAACAATATGACGCATCGTCTGACACTGACAACGAGTCAGCTAAAACGTCACGAAAAAAGAAAAAAGTGAAATTCAAATCAGACACTGAACCTGAACAAAAAGACCTAATTGAACTACTACAAAAACTCAAAGTCGACCCTACAGAGATCGACGATGCACTTTCGGAACCGACTCGAATTCGTAAAAGAAAACAGTTTTTGAACCAATATGCTGAATTGGCTAAAAAAGTCAAACCACGCTACAACGCGTGTATACGCGACATTGAAAAAAGAAACCTCGAACTCAGGAAGAAACAAAAAGACAAAAACAGCGAATCTTATTTGCGTTTAAAAGCTGACATGGCACAGCGTAAAAAAGAAAAAGAAAAATTTGACGAAAAGTGCAAAGAAATGGAAAAAGAAATGAAAAACAAACCCTACCTATTTCGGGGGTTGCATTAACCATCACCCACTGTGGAAAGACAAATCGAATACAATTCGAAATACCCTTACTTTGAAATTACTTTCATTTTCCAACTGAAAAAATTATTCGAACGAAGCTTCGTATACCTGATCTGACCAAATTACGCGTACTCGTGTAAAAAAACTACTACTGATTCGCGCCTCCGTGTTCGACTTCGAAACCGATTCGATTTTTACTCACGAGAGAGAAGTGAGAAGTACAATATTCGTGACGTAACGAAAATACAAGTGACATTTTACAATTCCGATTACTTTGAAATACAATTTCCAAAGATGAATGCATACATCGCTTCAATCCACCCGGACTTCAATTTTACGTTTTTTCCAAGGTTCACAGAAGACCAATTACAACTTACTCGTCGAATATGAGGACTCGAACGAACCGACCCAATATCGATACAGCAGCGAGCAGATATCTTACAGATTTTGCACCTAAATAATGTCGAAATTGAAGAAGACGACCCTTTTACTGTCCACGTTTCAACCAGTCGTGAATACGCAGGAGTTCGCCTACACATAACTATTAACGGACGACGTCGACGCTCCTTCAAGACATCCATAAAAAAATTTCGCGAAGTTTTAGCGCATTTATAGATGCGAACAATTCGAAGTAGGATATGATCTCGCATGACTTCAGCTACATTGCTGAAATAATCCAAACATTACCTACCGCGGTAAATTGAATAGAAATTAAGCTAAATTTACGACGACGTAGCCAATACAATTGGCCATTTTGGCTACCTAGCTTTACGTGATACTACTACGCACCGACTAGCGGTTATTTAAACGTTGTAAATTTAATACTAAGAATATTCAAAACTTGACTACTTGTCTGATTTATTTCGCATACGTATTTCGAAAAAGCGAGCATACCAGCCGAAACTGGAAATTCAAAACCTGACTCCTTTACCCAGGTACCTACTTGAAAAACCGAGTTACGTACTCGCATCAAGACTCAATCATACTAACGTAAGTATAAAACTTCAAGGTAAGTACACAATTTTTATACAGCTGAATTTTTAAATTCCCAACCCACACTCATCTACTTTTACCTACGAGGCATTTTTAAACACATTTCAAATGCGAATAATCACTCTCGATCCATCTTGGGTAATTTATTCTGTAAAAAAATACATGACTGAAAACACGTACGTGTGTAATTTCGAACTCGAATATCCCAAATTCAAATACTTTCAACATACCCCCTTTACCAAAATAATACTATTTTCAAAGCAAAATTCACCTTTTTGACAATACGTCACACTTCGACGTGTTTGAATTCGAACACAGTTGTGACAAAGTCTGACAAACCTGAAATCTGGCAACTAAGCCAACAACACACCAACCTCTCTCGAATCGATCGAGCTAAAAATACCCAGAATTATCTACATGATAAAAATCAGACAATAAAATATATTTCGCAGCAAATATAACGTACATAATATTCAACTGGATCGTTCGACACTCTCACACATACACACTACCACACTCGCAAAACTATCAGCGAAATTAGGCAACAGAGCCTACAACTCTGATCGAAACAAGCCAACGAAGCAAACATTTGCAAGCTCACAACGGCTTGATAGCAAAATTCCTAGAAATTCACCATCGAATTACACTCACACAACGACACACATACGCCTGTAACATGAGACGAACCGATTCGTCGCCATTTTACTTTACGTCAACGGCACGTACACGACACTCGCCACAGGCAACGGCGGTAGGGAGGGGAACTCGATAAGCCGCTCTAGCCGGTTGCATCGAGGCGTACGCCGCTCGACTGAGCCATTATGTATGTGTTCGTCGTCTGCGTATGTGTTCTCTCTTCGCAAGTTTGCTAATTTTGCGGTTTTCTGTGCGTGTTTAAGCATTTCTTAAAATTTTTCGTGTAAATTTACGATTACAATAGCTAAAGCTATTCGTTTATTCTTTTTACGCGATTAAAATTCGGAAATTTAGTACTTTTTCGGGTTCGCTCACGTGTTACCAACACGACCGCGTGTTGGCGTCCGTTGCGCCCCGATTCGGGTACTTTTCAGCGTTTTCTTTTCGCTAAAACTATTTCCTCTTGTGTGCTCGATCGTTATCGAGTATAAATCGAAAGTGTAAGTGGCCAAAATTTGGCAATTTGAGTATTTCACCGCCCACCAGAGGGTACAACAGTGGATTTATTTTTCACTCCACCTCAACCAACTAAATCCCGGTAGTTTAGAGTCCTACGATAAGGTGAGTTTTTAACTTTATTTTACTTTAGCTTACGACGCTTATTTTCATTTCGTATTCGACCACGCGTTTTTTCCAAAGTGTAAAATTCTCGAAATTCATTCGCGTCGTATTTTTTGCTTGCCTATTTTCACAGATGTCGGTGCACCCAACGTTGCTCTGCCAATTCTGCGGCGAGCCCATGTACCTCCCTTCGATTAACAGGGATATCGCTTCGTTCTCGGACGCAATGTCTGCATCTGCGTGTCGCCATCTGTACCACACGACCTGTGTGGACCGTATGTTCGCCGCGGACTCCGCTCCGGTCCCGGGCAGTACCACTCCGACGACCGCATGCCCGCATCCCCAGTGTCGTATTCGGTTACAGAGATCGCAGATCTTTCCAATGATGACCATGCTACGTGCTATGGATCTACGCGCAATCGCTGACAATGCGGTAAACGACGAGGCTACCTATTGGCACGACCAATTTACAGCCAGCAACGAGCGCGCGGCGGAATTGCAAGCGCAGATAGATGCGTACGAACGCACAACCGCCGATTTACGCAGCCAACTTATGCAGATGACGCAATCGTATCAAAGCGCCATCAATCAAGCAGCGAACCTCGATTCGCAAGTCCGCAACCTTCGTTCCGGTTCTGTTACGGGCAGATCGCCGCCAAACAGCGTACACTCGCAACAAAGCAGCCGCCACAGCAGCCGCACGTCGTCCCCCGCTCGATCCGGAACACGTCAATCATACGTCGACAATCGCTCTACTTCGGGCACTTTACCTAATCAACCAGCTAGCGGTTCGCTAGTGAATTTTTTTCCGGTAGCCGGCGACATGTCATCGGACGTGAACATGGGCGCCTCATCATCACACTCTTATGCTGCCGCAGCCGCAGCCCCAGCCCAACAAGACGACGCCGCTCGTACTAACCGCGCGTATAGACCGCAATTAGGATCAATGCAACAACGCAATACGTCTCCGATGCCAGGTACAGCAGCCGCAGCGCCGCAACAACAACCAGCGAATTATCAACCCCAATTCGCCGCTCCTGGAGCCGCTAATGTACGCATGCCTCGCGGCCAAGCTCCAGCACGTCACAACATGCCGCCACCGGCGCCCGTGGCACCTGCTTCAAATACACCACGGCAATGACGTGCGCTCCAAAATCAACAGGCTCAGCGTCTCGACAATGCGGTACCTCCGCAAGCCAATCCGAACGAACCAGTATTGGAACAACATAGACAGCAATATGACGCGCAAGGACGCGTAATTGTACCCAACGCAGCTGCACCCCCTCGTCAACGGCGTACAGTGGAAAGTACCCCCGCACGACCCGCTGCACCGCGTCAGTGTCGTGACCCGCTAGCTCAAACACGACGCAATCATAATCGCTTTAGAACGCGATACAATATCAATACGGACTATTTACGTCCGTTTTTCCCACTAAACCAATACCCACTGCGGTATACGTTACTCGGAATCCACAACCGCGACAGTACGGTTCAAACTGCGCTAGCTGCGCAAGATATTTTAATGCTCGGCGATGGATTTGTATTTGGCATGGTGCAATACATTTTGCAACGTAAACCCGAAATGCGCGACCTCCTCCACCCCTCGCTATATCGCAGAGACCTTACGCTCCAAGACCTTATCAATTACTTGACTTCATTACCACAGATCCCACGGCGGCTCATGATATCGATTGGAAATTGGGACGCATTCCATGGAACAGCAGCGTTCAATTTCGAACAACAATTTATTGCGCTACTTCGCCTATTGCAACGTAGACAAGTTGAGGAAATCTATGTAATGCCATTGATTCGCTACCGCGAACAACCCCAACAAGTCTTACAAGACTACGAGCGAGTTCTCCGCAGCACTTGGACTAGAACGTTCAGCGGTACCATCCAAATGATGGCACCACTCGATTTCTTCGCAGGTCTAGAACCTGAGATTGATCAATTCGGTCCAATGTACCGACTAGAAGACTTCACTGACTTCGTCATAACCGTACGCAACGAATTTATCATGATTCCATTAGACGTCACCGAACGTGCCAACGATGATAATGACAACTACGAAGGAAATGACGACGACAATGCGTCCAATGCGGGAAACGATGATAGCGACCGTGAACTCAACGCCTCAGTACAGCAGCAACTCGCTGCGAATAATAATACTCAGCAAAACCAGCAACCAAACGCCGTTGCTGGACCATCGAGCCAACCCGCTCCTACGCCACCTGCCGACAACGCAGCATCCGCTGGAGCTGGTATTAATCAACAAACTTCACAGAGCATACCTGCTCTCGGACAACAAACAGTGAAAATACCCGGAGGCACGGCTACTATCACAGTAAACTCTCGCATATTCTCTCCAACGCGTAATACTACGCAAAATGCCCCTACTTCGGGTCAAAGTGCGAATGAGATATTTCAATCGATCGATAGTCTGGCAACACCGCCAGCATCTCAAGCTCAAGCTACACCGTCAGCTCCGGCTTCACCGGCGCTACCTGCGTCAACTCAACCGATTGTCCAAGGGTCACCGCGATCCACCGCACCGAATTACCTCAGCTTCGCACCCAACCCGAGCCCACGATCGCTTGGAATCGAACACATGGACACCAGCACAGCGCCGAATACACCGACGCAACCTCAAACCTCATTCGCATCATCGGTGGCTACTACGCCAGCCAATACAACGTTTCAATCGCCGAACACATCGGCACAATCGACACTGTCCTCAGCGACAGACGAATCCAAAATGGAGGATGAGCCCAGCTTAGCTGAACTCAAATCTCCGATGAAAGACAATTTCGACGATTCGAAGAACGAGGAAGATTAAAAATTCCTAAAGAGGTTACATACCTAAACAATATACAAAAACTGGTGAAATTTTTATTCAACTTTTCCCACTGGGAAAGTTATTAAAAAAATAAATTTTGGCAATGTAAAAATGAACTTCAAAATTGTAGGTACCTACCCACCAAAAAGTAGGTACTGATAAATTCAAAAAAGGTTTCTATACCTAGGGCCAAAATTTCACCAGTAAAACTTTCAAAATTCACTCGAAGTCGCCAATATTTTCGTAGTTTTGACCATTTTTATTTATTTATTTTTTTTTTTTTTATCAAAATCGAGTGAATTAACGTAGTTTCAATAATTTAAAATTGTCCAAATTTTTACAACGCCTACATCGGCGTGATATTTTCCATATCATGTTACTAATTGCTATGGGTTTTCGCTTCACTTAGCAAATCATCGAATGTCGTAACGATTCCTGGCAACGTTAAAGCCAGTCGACTCAGCGTAGTAAAGGCGAGGGACTGTACCGCCTCAACGAAATTAATTTTCCATCTCGTCGTCGTACCATCACGTTATCTACGATTTTCATCCGACGGTTCCAGTATTTTCAATCGACTCTTCAAAGATAAAAAATTGTATACGATTCATTACGTCTTGCTAGTCGTTTTCTCGCACCTGCGTGTGCAATCGATGATTTTCTTTTGTGATGTTGATATAAACAGTGTAATTTGTCCGATTTGTAATTCATTCAATGATGTTAGAATTGTGTAAAATATCATGTACCCTGTAGTAACTAGTTTACGGTTACGTGACCGTTTTTTCATTTTTCCTATCTTGTTGTTTATGTTTGTTTTTGTTTAATTTTCAATCTTTATTTTTTCTTAATTTTTATTTTTTCGAAACACGTGGACCAAAATTGTAAATTTTTTCAAAAGAGGTGCTCAATTTTTAATTTTTAAGCATTTGTTATTGTTTTTATATAAAGCGCCAGTAAAAGAAGATAAAAAAGAAGTCCACTATTAATTTGTAAAAAGTGTTTGTTTTATGTATTTTGAATGTTTTTTGACGTATTTTTTGACAGTTTTCATTTTTATCAACTCTTGAATTTTTTGATGTAATTTCGCCCATTTCTGCCACAGTGCAGTACAGCTGACCTGAAACAGAATCCACTGCGATTCGAATAACGGTTCGCTCCTCTTGGCTTTTGTCTTATCTCCAATTTTGACCGGAAGGGTACTCCAGCCACTGCGCTGAAACAGAAAAATTTCGAATAGATTAGGGAAAAGTCTTCTTTTTGGAAACTGTCTCGCAAGTATACTGTACATACCTGGTACACCTGGCTCATGTGAGCTGCTCGCGCTTGCCTTCGGTTCTTGGATCGCTGGTGGACAGTGCAGTGCACTGAGTTCAGGGGTGGTAGACGAGTGCAGTTACTTACGTACGTGGGTGAAAAGTGTATTTTCTCTGCTCCTACTTTCACACAGTGAAACACACGGGGGGCAGGGGACCGATCCTACATCGGGTCAATCACCTTACAGGTGCGTCATATAACTCTCATAATATCCGTATGTTCCTCTGTGGCTACTCTCACGAGTAAACACACGAAGGGGCATATGTGAGAGGGATATATGCCGTTCCTGTAAGGGATATTAGGGACAGATTACCACCCTTGTGGTGGTAACACTGAACAGCGTCGCGAGCTGGACGTCGAGTCCGGTGATCGGCGCTGCGGCCGTTATTCGTCATGTACTACTGTGTAGTGTCGGGTCAGTTAATTTGAATTTATTGGGCACGTTCGCGTGAATGGTTAATTTGAACTTATTATTTCTTTGTAATGTCAATTTGAGTTTATATGGTTAATTTGAGTTTATCAGTGTATTAATTGTGTTAAACGGTTTCGCCGAAGAAGGCAATTATTATATTATTGTTTCATTGTGTAATTGTGTTTAAATCGACATGTATCGTAATTGAATACATAATTCTACCAACACCGCGTGTCGTGTATTATTCTGTGTAATATTATTTACCAATCTAGCCGGGGTAAGTCTCTTCTTAATCCATTATAGGAAGTCAGCATAAAGTAATATTTCACATTAGGTATGGGGTATTGTATAATACCTCACATGCCCCTTCAGTAATAACTGAGTAAATTGCTTTTATAGTTTGGCTACCTGAAATATGTACAAGGGATCAAAATACGCGACTGGATTGTTGATCTAGAAAACAAATTTCCGAATTGGTTGATGCATCTTGAAGTCGATCGTTTCATTAAATGGGTACTAGCTCTAAAATTCGTCGAAGGACCTATTTTCGATGATCTGCGAAATCGCATAAAAAAATGCACTGTATTAAACGCGGAGGAATTTGCTAATGAAATGGATTCGATGTTCGAAGAAACGACATCTTTATTTGCTGGCAATTTGCCCGGAATCCCCATACCAAAGCACAATGAAATACTACATTTATGCAAAATAATGTCCAGGGGCAAAGAAGAAAGAGAAGCTGCGTGCAATATCCTATTAAGTACTATCTCTGGTGATAGAATTAAGGGTAGGTTTACATTAATGCTTTACTTACACATTATTTACAAAAAAAAGTAATATCAACCATGAGAACGTTGTCTAGTTCCTTTTTTCATTATCCATTCTTGGCATGACTTTTATTCGATTGTGTTTTCAGTCCCTACAACAAGTAATATATCTTCTTCGATTGCTGATACTTACCCTTCAAAATTTTATGTGATTATCACAGCATGTAAAAAAATGTATCTCACGGATGCTGAAATTGTTTTTGATGATGTCTTACAAGTGAGTTGGGTACTTTTTAGGAAAATAATGTATTTTTTCATGTTAGTCGACTGAATATTCTTATGTTTGTGTTATGTATTTCAGAAAGTAGAAAGTGATTCGGAATTTATAAACCATAACTGCACCATATTAGAAAATTTTCTAGTGAATCGTATTCAAACAGATGATACACAGAATGAACAAAAACAAAAAACTACTTTACCCGCCGTAATTATTCGAATAGGTTTCCCAATAAATTTACGAGTTACATCCCCTGAAGAACGAAAGCAAAATAAATTGATTCTTGATTCTGTGATGAATTCTGTGAGTAAATAAATATCTAATCCAAGCAAGCAGGAGTAAAATATTATTGAATATGAATTTGTGTGTTCAACATTTCATTCGATTTCAGATAAGAACTGACCTACAACAAATAGTACCGCAATCTGATGGAAACATTTTTATCGTGTATGAATTTATATCTCACGAATGGTTCAGGTCTTTTGTTAATCCATCAAAGAAAAAGAGATGAATCCGGCGAACTTGCTAAATCCGAAGATAAAAGAATCTTAAATGGCCAATTAGGTTAAACTGACGATTCCTACTACACAAAAATTAAAAACTAACAGCAAGACCACCAACCAGCGAACCAGCCGCTCATTCAGCCATCTCCTCTGTTCCTATAATTCCCACTTGATAGGTACATATTTGTCTCCAATTTTTAATTCTATTTTTGGAATCCTCGTCATTGGAAAGTATCTTCGTTCCTTCAATTTTTAGTCCCAAAGTACCGGAAAATTGAGTGTTTTGAAAAAAATTTTAAAATACAAATATTTTCTGAAAAAATTTTTTACCTATGGCATTTTTTTGGCAAACTTTTTTTTGTAAAATTTTCTGTCAACAATTTCTTGTGAAAGTATTTTAAAATCTTTCTTGTGAAATGTTCTGAAATTTTTAATGTTATTTGAATTATTTGCAAAAATTTTCGAATTTTTTTCATATATTTTTTAGATGTTTTCATAATTTTTTTTTGATTTTTTTTCCTAAAAGGTATATTTTTTCAGCATTTTTGAATTTTTTTTTGTCAAATTGTTTTGAATTTTGTTTGTATTAAAGTACCGGTTTGATTATTTTTTTGTAAAATTATTTTTGGATTTTTGAGAGGTAGGTACCAAATAAGGTTTCATAAAAATTTTGAAATTCTGAGTACAAGGGCATTCCACGTATCTTACCTGGAAATATAGTTTCGAATTCGTCACCCCCATTATGTCCATCCCTCGCTTCTTACTCACATCGCCAAATTAATGCTAGAATCGCCATTTACAACCTCAACAACATACTCACATTCAGAAATATCACACTTCATTTTGGTGAAATTTCGAATTTTTCACACCCTGCACCCCTCACAGACACTCTCAATCGAAAACCTAAAACACAAAATTGTCTAATGAAGAACCCAGTCGACATTTTTTTCTCATCACTCAGTGGTACCTACAGCTCTTGATGTTGAATAATAATATAACAAAATTCAGGTGACTTTTTTTGTATTAAAAAATTCCAAAGTTCACAACAAAATGCTAACAGTGCTTCTAATGTGAAAGGTGCTGACTATTACAAGGCCTGGTTCTAATAAATTTCAATATAATTTGGTCGACTGATGAGTAGATATTAAGTATACCAATTTCCTCTTGTGTGGGATTACTTATCAATCATACGACGTTAAAAGCAACGAGGTTTCATCAGAGTTCAATAATGATCTGTTGAAATTCAATTAAAATGGTGTACACTCATAATCTATTTGGCGTTATTAAATATTATTTATCGTCTTCAGGTTTCGTGAATTGCTCAATAACAAACAGAAACTTTCAGTTCGATCGCAGAACAGACTATAAATAGATACCTAATACTTTCGAATATAAACCAACATTATCAACGAACCAAAAATAACTGTTCAGTTTGCTGTCGTTGATTTTCCTATGATCAAATTTTTTGTGGCCTTTTTCGAAACGAGCAAATCGTTATTGCAAACTTCATTTATAGGTACGTGTTGTTGATTATATGTATGTAGTATGTACATCAAAATAAAGGCCTTTAGAATTTTTTCAAGATTTTTAGTTGCACAGGATGGCATTTTATTAAATCTTTTCGTCAAAATTTCTTTTTTTTCAAGTTTACAAAATGATTGTACTAGTAATAGGTACCTATACTCGCACTTTTTTCAAGGCTTTCGTTCCCAGTTAGAAATTCTGTTTAAAAGTTTGTCATAGTGCATCTTGTCTTCACTGCTTCCCGCACAACAATTGTCGACGTCTACATTTATATCGACTACGTTTTTTTCCAACATAATGATGGAAAAGTGATCAATTAATTATTTAGTAGGAATCTTCTGTCTATACAAAAGCCAGGTAAATGAAAAGTTTCGAAATTTTCTCATTATTTCTGATACCGCGACATGCCATCTCGACATGTAGATGTAAAAGTCGATGCTCGAAATTTACATCTACAACTATGTCGATCAATTTTGCAGAATTAAAATTTCTGTTTTAGTGTTTAAAAGTTAGTAAACATTTAAAAATATGATTTTGTTCAATGAGGAAAATCCACAGTTTGGAGGTGTAGATGATATGATGTTGATATTGTGGATGTATTTGTTGATGTCGAATTTCACATAAACATCAACATCGATGTGTTGACATGAAAATGCATTAGTTTAGTACTCTTAGATAAAGTGTTGCACCATCTGTGATATAAGAAATTTCTGTTCATTTTTTTGATTATACAGACTTTTTGCCTGTACTTCTTTGGAAGTGGACTTTGCATCGATGCTGTTTTCAGCACGAGCAATAGCAACATCAGAGGAAATCATTTTTGGAAAAAAATTTTTAAATTTTTAAACTCAAATTTTATAATTTTACAAAGCAGGAGGTCGACATATATTTTGATGTGAATGTCGATCCATCCACATCCGTCACTTTTAGATGTCCCATGTCGATGTGAATTTCACCCCTGCGTTGAGCAAATTGTCGACACAAATGCAGATCAACATCAGTCAACAATTACATCGACAATTAGCTCGACACAGGGTCAAAATTCACATCTACATGTGGCATCCAAAAGTGACGGATGTGGATGGGCCAACATTCACATTGAAATCAGCATGGCTATTGTTATACAGGTTAGGGTGGTAATTATTCTATGTATGTACTTCCTGTACTGGAAGTACTCGGAAGAGTGTAATTTATAGCTTGACGTTAGGTCAATAACCTCTCCCACTCTCATGGCTATGGCGGCTTACATCAAAGGAATTATTTCACGCCACAAAAGTATAAATAGGGGTGCTTTGGCACTAAATCTTCACTTGATGTTGAATCTGCAGTAAAACGACGTCTTGTCATCTTAAATATAGTGAAGTGTCACTATTTCTCCACAGTCTTGTGATGATAATTAAAAACCACCTTTGCGTGTATCAAGTTAAAGTAATTTGTTTTTAATAATAATTTGATCTGAGACTTTTTTGATTTTTGGGAATGTAACCACCCGTACGGAAAAATACTATGGTTAACTATAGTATTTTCGCGAACTGTAGTTGACTATAGTTCGCGAAAATACTATAGTTAACCATAGTATTTTTCCGTATAGGCAGTCATACCCAATAAGGCGAAGTATTATGTGTACTTCTTTTAGTTAAAGATGCCATGCTGCTCTTAGTATTAGTAGAGTCCCGAAAGAATGGAGAATGTGAACAGTGTTCTGTGGGTGCTGAAATGCATTCACCTACCGAATTGATCAGCTACAGGGTGCCCAGGAATATCAAGTACCCCTAAAAAAGTTTTCTACTAAAATACTTTGGTTGGTCACAGTGAATGATAATAATGATAGCACATGATTGGCTGTTGGACTGGAGTATAGACACTGGACCTGCGTATAAGACAACCAACTGCAGGCCGAGGGGAATGGAAACGGTAACAAAAACTTGTGTAACGCAAATTTATCCCGCTGGGTGCTCTTTGTAGCGCTGTACTCGATTTTGCAGGCAACAGGGAAAAGGGATGGTTGTGTAGTCCGCGAGGAACTCCTGACTGTGCGCGCAGCCAAGAGTTCCTCGCCAACTACACAACCATCCCTTTTCCCTGTTGCCTGCAAAATCTAGTACAGCGCTACAAAGAGCACCCAGCGGGATAAATTGGCGTTACACAGGATATTTTGCCATGATGGCTGCCAGTTGGTTGTCTTATACGCAGGTCCAGTGTCTATAGACTGGAGAGATGACATTGTTAGATGGATATGCCTTAATGGTAACATGTATATGTAAATAGGTAATTCTACCCTTCCAGCACCGTTCGGTGATGTGGTTGGTAACAGTGACATGGTCAAGGTGTCAAATAAGCCTTCCAGCTTCTTTGGCAACTGGACCAAAGTGTAGTTTGTTTTTTGCGAGTCTTCGAGTTGCCAAGTTAATATGTATGTCCTTAATTCTTTAGAGCTCCGGCCCTAAGTTTAAAGTGTTCCTGTACCATACATTTATAATTCAGATTAATTAGTGTTAATGTAATTCCCCCATGAGTAAATTGTATATTTAAATTTTAAACCCTTTAATTACTCCAAGTCGGTTTTAAGTGTTGTGTCTTTCAACAAATACAATCGTTTTCACGAAATCTTATAATATTTTAGTGTGTTTGGTAGTGTACTTCAAATCCCATAGCCGGGGTAAGTGGTAATTTAATGCGATTACAGTTGTGCACCCATCGTAGCATTACCTGCTTATTTTAGTAGGTAACCTAGTAGGTATCTGATATACGCACGTATAGTCTGGTGGTACCTATGACACAATAATATTTTATCAACATTCCACCAATCATGTGCATCTATCTCACGTTGCCAACCTACATACATCTTTAATGAAAAACTTTCTTTGGGGTACTCGATATTTCTGGGCAGCCTGTACATTGATTGATTGGTGAGGATAGGTAGGTACCTATCTAGAGGTATGGGTACCTATCTAATTATTTATTTTACTGGTTTGATTACATAACTTAATTATGCATTTAATTAGGTATCTGATATTGCACTCGTGGTGATTTCACTTGAGCGAATTATCTTGAGTTAATAAATAGCTGCATAATATTTTACTAGTCTAGTGATGTAATTGAAGCATACGTTTCCAAAACGCACTAAGTCCAAAAAAATATTGATAAGAAATGCATGGTACTTAGTACAATTTGGAAACGTAGAAATGGCCCAAATTGGCTGATTTTTTGATATGTTGTAGCCAAGACCCTTGGGCACAACATACCAAAAAATCAGCCACTTTGGGCAGCAATTTTATGCTAGATGGCCTTGCAATCTCAGAATCTTTGAAAATGGACTTAGTGCGTTTTGGAAACGTATGCTTCAATTATTCTGCCTTAATACGGATCTTAGGCAATTTCTTGTATCGAAAGGTCTAAGCTGTGCTTTTGTATAAATAAATCCTTTAAATTGTTGTATCAAATGAATTTATTTCATTTCTTCACAGCAAACTATGTGTATTTTAGGTTATTTGAATGGGTGTAGGTCTCATGTTCTGACTATCTAGGCAATTTAGCAGAATAATTCCACCCTTAGGGAATTGTTCAAAATCTCACCACGCCACGTAAGGAAGGGATTATTATCTCCCTCTCTTTCCCCCTTCATAATAATTTAAACTATAACAAGTTTTCAATTTTGGGGACCTCTAGTTACATTCATGGTAGGGTTTTTAAGGAAATGGCGACTGAATTCGATTTAACCCCCCCCCCCCCCCCTCCAGCTTTATTGAAGCACTTTATTTTTCTTTTGTTTTTCGCGATTTTCAAATCCTCCATTTTTTGTTCATACTTCATTATTGCAACCTGAACCACGAAGGTAATGGTAACAGAAGACAAAGAATGCCTACATTGAATTAGTGTAATAGATAAATGCACCAGCAGTGTTCCAAATTATTCTACTGCTTTCATAATGTACATAAATTTTTCAGAACATGAATTTCAAGCTTTTTTTCTACTTAATAATGGCACATCTCGTATCAGGGAGGTGGAGTGTACTGGGCGAGAATTCCAATGACGAGTTACTTAATTCTGTATGTTGACACAAAATATGTAATAATATGTATCTTGGTTCATTTAAACCTTCATGGGGCCTGGGGGTACACTACATATAATCGACTGATTTTAAATTTTTAGAATGATCAGGAAATACTTAAACTTGTAACAGAGAACCCAGGTCTGCATCGAGCATTTCGGGAAAACTTGATAGTTGGAAAACTAAAACAGGATTTAAATTTTTTCAAGGGGTTATACAATGATGAAAAGCAAAAAAACATGGATAATGGAGCATTACATGTAAGTAAATACTTTGATAAAAATTCACAACTGTGAACAAAATCGGGATTTCTATTAAACTATAGGTTGATGAATAAATTGTGTTAGTATTTTATTCGGAATTTTGAAAAATTGAAAGTGAATTCAAATCACAATGTTGTGATCTTCTGAAGCAAAATTTTAACATATTACTTACCTATACCTAATTTTAGATTTTTTTACCATTGATAAAAATTAATTTTTGCATTTTCATTTTCAAAAAAAATATAAAATATTCACTTCTTGGTAAGTGACTTTTTGAATTTTTTTGTGAATATTAAATTCTCAATACCTATTCAACTATACTTTAACCAATTTTGAATTGTTTTTATAGACTGGCTATCTCAAATATGTACAAGGGATCAAGATACATGACTGGATTGTTGATCTAGAAACAAAATTTCCGATATGGTTGAGTGATCTTGAAGTCGATCGTTTCATTAAATGGGTCTTAGCTCTAAAATTTGTCGAAGGTCCTATTTTCGATGATATACGAAATCGCATCAAAAAATTTAATATAAAAGTGGAGGAATTTGCTAATGAAATGGATTCAATGTTCGAAGAAACGACATCTTTATTTGCTGGCAATTTGCCCGGAATCCCCATACCAAAGCACAATGAAATATTACATTTATGCGAAATAATTTCCAGAGGCAAAGAAGAAATAAGAAAAGCAGCGTGCAATATCCTATTAAGTACTATCTCCGGTGATAGAATTCAGGGTAGGTTTACATGTATTCAACTATAATAAGCATTATTTGCAAAAACATAATTTATCAGCAATATTTTTACTCGATTGTGTTTTCAGTTTCTACATGTAACAAAGCTTCTTCAACTGCTGATACTTACCCTACAAAATGTTATGTGATTATCACAGAATATAAAACATTGTATACCGATGCTGAAATTGGTTTTAATGATGTTTTACAAGTAAGTAGGTACTTTGAAGGAAAAGAATATTCAGTGTGATTAGTAGATTGAATATTCTTATACCTATTTGTGTTATGAATTTCAGAAAGTAAAAAGTAATTCGGAATTCAAACAGCAAAATTGCAGCATAGGTACTAGAAAATTTTATTGTGCATCGTAGTCAAATAGATGATACACACTATGGACAAAGACAGAAAACTAATTTACCCACCATAGTTATTAGAATAGGTTTCCCGTTAAATTTACGAGGCACATCCTCTAAAAAATTGAAGGAAAATTATCCAAAATATGAGTCCGTTAAGGATGCTGTAAGTAAATGAATATTTAAGTAGGGATCTGTAAAATTATTGAATAAGTACATATGAATTTATGTGTTTAACATTTCATTGAATTTCAGATAAGGACTGACCTACAACAATTAGTACCAAAATCTGATGGGAACATTTTTGTAAAGGATGAATTTATATCTTACGAATGGGCCATGGCTGATTCCGCAGGAAAAGGAGACCCAAAGGACCCATCACGTTAAACTGAATGATGTTTACACATGACAAGGAGTGAAAATTACCAGAAAGACCACCAACTAGCCACTCAATCAGCCATATCTTCTGTTCCTACAATTCCCACTAAATATTAGTCCCCAATTTTTAGTTCTTTTTTTGGAAACCTATTATTGTTTGAAAGTATCTTTGTTACTATAATTTCTACAGTCCCACTATATTGTTATGTGCCATTCTCTCGCTTATCAGTACCTAATCATTAGGTAGAATATTGAGTGTTTTGAGAAAATTTTTTTTAAAGTAATAATATTTCCTGAAAAAAATGTTTACCTATGACATTTTTTTGCCACACTTTTTTCTCTGTCAAAAACTTTTTGTGAAAGTAAATCTCTCTTCTGAATTGTTTTAGAAACATCTTTTTAATGCATACTTAATTTAAATTAGTTTGTAACATTTTCAACAAAATTTTTTGAATTGTTTTTGTAATTTTTTTTGAAATTGTTTTTATAAAATTTTCAAATTTTTTTTTGGTTTTTTCAATTTTTTTTTTTGTGAAATGATTTGGAATTTCAACTTTTTTGATTGTGTAATCGTCATTGAATTTTTCGCAAAATTTTAACCAATTTTGATTGGTCGCATGACCCTTTTGTAAGAAATCCCGAAAATCATTACCCAAAAGCTTTGGGCTGAAAATTCTTCAAAAATGCTCAAAATTATTTTCCAAATAATTATATGACTTCAAGTTTTAACCCTTTTTATGGAGTCATAGTGAACTTTTTCGAAAATTTCAAAATTTATAACTCAATTTTGAGCTCAAAAAGTGTTGACGAAAATTTTTGACTTTCTGTCAAATTTTTAGGTTATTTTTATAGGTCTCATGACACATTTGAAAATCACAAAAATCACAACCCAATTTCAGGCTCGAGATTTTTCAAAAATAATCAAAAAATATTCCTGTCGAAATATTTGAATTTCTTGCGAAATTTTAACCTATTTTTTCAAGTCACATAAATTTTTTCAAACTTACAAAATTTATAACCCAATTTTGGGCCCAACAATTTTTCAAATGCCCCTTAAAAAAAGTGTTGATGGAAATTTTTGACTTTCTGTCAAATTTTTAGGTTATTTTCATAAGTCTCGTGGCACATTATTGAAAATCCCAAAAATCACGACCCAATTTCAGGCCCAAGATTTTTCAAAAATGTTCAAAAAATATTTTTGTCGAAATATTCGAATTTCTTGCGAAATTTCAACCCATTTTGTCAAGTTATGTGAACGTATTTCAAAACTTTCAAAATTTATAACCCAATTTTGTGCCCAAAAATTTTTCAAATGCCCTTAAAGCGAAGTGGTGATGGAAATTTTTGACTTCATGTCAAATTTTCAGGCCGTTTTGATAGGTCGTGTGACACTTTCAAAAATCCCAAAAATCACTACCCAATTTCAGGCTCGAGAATTTTCAAAAATATTCAAAAAATATGTATTTCTGTTGAAGTAGTTGATTTTCTTGCGAAATTTTAACCCATGTAAACTTTTTCAAACTTTCAAACTTTATACTTAACTCAAATTTGAGCCCAAAAATTTTTCAAATGCCTTTACAAAAAGTGTTGATGGAAATTTTTGACTTACCGTCAAATTTTTACGTTATTTTGATAGGTCACATGGCACTTTCAAAAATCCCAAAAATCACGACCCAATTTCAGGCTCAAGATTTTTCAAAAATGTTCAAAAAATATTTTTGTTGAAATATTCGAATTTCTTGCAAAATTTTAACCCATTATTTCAAGTCATGTAAACTTTTTCAAAATTTTCAAAATTTATAACCCAATTTTGGGCCCATTTTAGGTCACATGACACTTTCGAAGACCCCAAAAATCACGACCCAATTTTAGGCTCATCTTGAAAATGCTCAAAAAATATCATTTTCTAAAAACAGCCTTTTCCACAAAATTTCCACCCATTTTGTTAAGTCACATGGACTTTTCCAAAAATCACAAAATTTATAGGTACCTAATTCAATTTTTGGGTCCAAAATTTTTTCAAATATCCTTTAAAGAAGTGTTGATGGAAATTTTTGACTTTCTGTCAAATTTTAACCCAAAAATCACCACCAAATTTTAAGCTCAAAATTTTTCAAAAATATAGGTACCTACTCAAAAAATGTTTATGCCAAAATATTTGAATTTCATCTTGCGAAATTTTAACCCATTTTAACAGGTCGTAGGTATTGTCACTTTTGAATAATTTTACTCGAAATGGGAGGAGGGTACGATTTTAAAATTTGATGGTGCTCAATTGTGCAAAGTGTTATTTGCAAACTGTGGCTCAATGGCAGTGAAATTATTTCGTTTACGATATGATAATAAATTTTTTTTTGGACTACTTACGTGAACAATTTTGAAAATTGGCGGTTTTTAGGCTTCATCCCCCTCATGTGCAATTGAAAAATTCCAAAATACATCTTTCCAAACATTTAAACCCACATCTACATATAAGAAGTCAAAAATGATTTTTTTGGGCCCCAAGTTATAATGAGATAATGTTAATTTTAGGCTCGGTCCAAATTCCTGAAGAAAATTGAATCTTGACAGATGGCTTCAGAAAGAATCAAAAGTAGGGGTTTTCAATGTGGGGGGGGGGGCGTGAAAATACAGCTGGAAAATTTTTTTTTGACTTTTTTTCAGGTCTGGCTCTCCCTCCAAATTGATTTGAATTTTTGAAATTGCATTTCAAGGTCGTTGTTGAGGTCAAAAGGTCCCTTGGAGGCACTTATGATGGTTCCAAGCCCGAATTATGAATTCAAGAATTGATAGGTTTTTATTTTGTCGATTTAAAACTTTGTTCACCTTACATGTCATTGACTTTTTTACTCCATTTAACCCACGAAGTTCACGATTAAAATGTAAAAAAATAATTATTCTATACTCTGAAGTGTGACTGTGACCCTTATTCGCGTTTAAAAGAATTATAAAAAATATTCATTAATTAAACAAAAAAACAAAAAAACACGACAACAATAGAAGTTGAAACATTTTAATTTTTATCAATTAAAACAAAACGAACAGAAAAATAAACTACTAAATAAACACAATCATCACTTTCAAGTTCTAACCTCGAATTCAAAAATTCTCAACTCTCATCCAAACACCATCCCAAAAACGACATCCAACCAGGATCATTGAAAACATCCGGAACATCACATTTCGACGCATTGGCCAGTTCAACGCTTAATTGTACGAACCTTGTTTTATATAGCTCGAAATCTTCATCACGACAACTACACATCCACACAGCATCCATCAGCCAACCAAACAGATCACTTCCAGCAACATTGTAACACGCTTTCAAGCAATTTACCGACGACAAAACTTCTATTTTAAATTCATTAGCTGATCGAATACTTTCAAACGATCCATCGATAAAATCAACCAGCTGATTAGGTGGAGGAAAGACGAATTTATCTGTTTCAAACCAATTAACCAGCTCCAAAAAAATTTTCCGCAATATTATCCGCTTGGTATCCATAATTCTACCAGCGTCCGACGAAAACAAGCCGAGACAACGATTCAATTCGGTGAATTGCATATCTATCAATAAATCGAAGCAGTAATCCCTGAACCTGAGGAAACGCATTTCCATAACTTGCATCTTGAAATCTTCACATCCTCCATCTTCTTCTCCTCTGTAGCACACGTTCATTAATTCTTCGAAACAATCGATCGGGTACTTCAAAAACAAGTCGAACCATCTTTTTCTCCAAAACAAATATGCATGTAAAGAATGAACGGTTGATAAAATGGCCACGTCTAATCTAACGTCGTTTAAATTCGTGTCACGATTCCACCAACCTTCAGGGTCTCTTTCATACTCATCGAATACAGAATACTTCAAATCGACAGGGGCAAGGTTCAAGATTTCCACACTTAGTGGGATATGATCAGTCGAGTCACACTTCCAAAGTTTTTCGAGCAAGGCGCCAAATGCCCATTCGCAGAACGTGTCTCGTATTCGTATCCAAATCTGCACTACGAAATCATCATGCATCCAGAACCTCATCAAATTTCTCATAAACGTGTACTCGAAATTCTCGAACAACGATACTAATTGATCGTTAGTCAACGTAATCAAAAACTTTTCCCATATCTTGTACGGAGTCTTTTTAAAATAGTACTTTCGGAAAAAAGAAATTCGTTTTTCAGCACTCAAACGATATAGAAAATAATTCATAATACAAGTCGGTAGAGTGCGACCACTATTGAATACTTTATCGATGATATACTTGGTCAATCCGGTAGTTTTGCTTTTACCTCTTCTGCAAACACATTCCCAATAATACTCCATAGGATGATATCGTTTAGCTCGTCGCAAATCTATCTCGGTTTTCAACTTCATCCTCAATGTTTTGATTTCATCTATCAAGCAATTGTTACACGCGATTCTGTACTTTTCTTCGGCACTCAAATCGTCCAGTTTTAGCATTTCTCGAGCTGTTTCCTCGTCATTAATGGTACCATCGGCTGACCACACGATGGCGAAAAAATATTGGGAAACTCGATCGTCGTCGCGCGAGCTATCGTAGAATATCTCTTCATAAAGGTACCTTTTCCATAATTCGAGTTCCTTCGTAAGTGGCATAAAACGATCGATTTCGTGTTCGATGAATGATGACAAAGTGATGATATCGGCGGCTTTTTTAGGAGGATTGGCAGGGTTCATCGTGGCAGCTCGCCAACTCAGCATTGCAGCAGATGCGACCGAAGCTAGATGTTCCAAGCTGCATGGATTCCGACGGAAATTGCACAAAGGTTTGAATTCGAGCGAAGACATGATTTTGTCCGAGATTATCTGAAATTATTACGATTTGTTGTAAGATAAATGGTGAAGAAATTGGTTGAATAAATGATGGTCGGTTTTAGTATAGATAGGATGTTTGAAGCAGACAGAGGGGAATTGAAAAGGATCCCAAAATTTTCACATTTTTGGGTGGAAATGAAATTTAGCACCGAAGAGTAGGTAAATATAAACTGGATTCATTCATCATATTTTCCAACTTTTCGTTCGATTTACACACTACATATAGAGAAAACGTGCTTATAAATCGATGGAAAGGGTCACAAACAATGATATGGTAAATTTGAGTTGATTGATGCTGAATTTCATTTCCATCCTACCTAAAGCGTTTTCTCCAAAAACTGGAGAATATGAAAATTTGCTGAAGCCTCCAGAACTGTTCGAAACCATTCCCAATCAACTCAGGAGGTCAAAATTAAGGGGGGAAAATGTAATTTTAGCTTTTTTCGTTTACGAGTATGCGGGTTTGAAAACCTTAAATTTTTCATTAAAAAAATTAAGTGACCTCTTAAGTGAAAAGATAGCACAAGTCTGATGTTTGAAAATCGAGTTCTTCACTTTTTCGAAAACTAGAGACTGTCCTCTTTCAAATGAGACCAACCCCAGTCACCCACCTCTAAAATTCGCGAACTTACAGGCATTTGAAGCTCAAGTATCAAAAAAGTTCATTTTAATGAAAAATTCTGCATTCTAATTTTTTTAAGCATAGAGTCGTAGTGTAAAAAAAAACAATCAAGTAAATTTTCAAATTCAAATATGTTAAAAATGATGATTTTAAAATGAAATTTATAAAAACTTTTATCGAATTGATAAAAAAAAAAGAAAAGAAAAAACAAACAATACTTAAGTCTTAAAAATGAAATCAAAAAAAAATTGATTTTTTAACGTTCTAAATTTGAAGTTTATTTTAGTTAAAATGTATTACCATCAAATTAATAAAAAAAAAACGAGCAACAAAAATCTTGAAAATAAAAATCAAACAAAAAATTAACTTTTTCGAGTTCAGGATTTCAAGTCAATTTTGGTTTAAAATGATTTGAAATAAAATCTGTCGAAATTTTCGGTAAATTAGTAAACACATTAATCTTGGTTAAAAATGAAAAAGCAACAATAAAAAAGAATTTATTGATAAAAAAGAAAAAAACTAACGATACGAATCTTAAAAATGAAATCAAACAAAAAATTGACTTTTTTTAAGTTCTGAATTTCAAGTCAATTTTGGTATAAAATGATTTGAAATAAAATCTCTCAAAATTTTCGTTAAATTGGAAAAAAATGAATAAAATACCAATTCAAAAAATTTACTTTTTCAAAAAAATTTTATCATTTTTACATTTGAAGAGTGATATTCCAAAACTCGCTTTGTCCATTTTCACAACTTTTCAGGAGAGAGGAAAACAGTTTCCCTTTAAACGGGTAAATTGGCTTTTTAGGCGAGTTTAACACTTTATTTGGGTGGATTTATGATGTAGGAGTGTAGGTATACATTTCATCCACTAAATACTGCTGAAAAAAATTTCAATAAAAATGGACAAAGCGCGTTTTGGAACATTATTTTTTTTTTAATTTTTAGTGAATTGGCTATTTAGGTGAGTTTAACACCTCATTTTGGTAGGTTGATGATGTAGGAATGTGAGTTAATACTTCATCTACCAGGTACCACTGAAAACCCAACTTTGATAAAAATGGACGAAGCGAGTTTTGGAATATCACTCTTCATTTTGAATTTCAATGAAAATGTAACAGTAAAAGAAATCGAAAAATTGATTTTCTTACTATTTGAATTTCAAGTTAATTTGGGTTAAAAATGATAATTTGAAATGAAGTCTATCAAAATTTTCGTTTTGAATTAGTTAAAAAAAAAAAAAAAAAAAAAAAAATGAATAAAGTACCTACTAATCAAAAGTTTAAAATAAGATCAAAAAATTTAGTAGTTTGGAAAAACTAATCATTTTTACATTTTGAATTTCAATGAAAATGTAACAGTAAAAGAAATCGAAAAATTGATTTTCTTACGATTTGAATTTCAAGTTAATTTGGGTTAAAAATGATAATTTGAAATGAAGTCTATCAAAATTTTCGTTTTGAATTAGTTAAAAAAAAAAAAAAAAAAAAAATGAATAAAGTACCTACCAATCAAAAGTTTAAAATAAGATCAAAAAATTTAGTAGTTTGGAAAAACTAATCATTTTTACCTACATTTTGAATTTCAATGAAAATGTAACAGTAAAAGAAATCGAAAAATTGATTTTCTTACGATTTGAATTTCAAGTTAATTTGGGTTAAAAATGATAATTTGAAATGAAGTCTATCAAAATTTTCGTTTTGAATTGGTTAAAAAAAAAATGAAAAAAAATGAATAAAGTACCTACCAATCAAAAGTTTAAAATAAGATCAAAAAATTTAGTAGTTTGGAAAAATTAATCAGTTTTACATTTTGAATTTCCAGTTAATTCTGGTTAAAAATGAAAAAGTAACAATAAAAGAATTCAAAAAATAGATTCTATTGAAAAAATTCACTTTTTTTCGCTTTGAATTTCAAGTTGATTTTGGTTAAAATGAATTTTCATTGCTGGCGACATGTTAACGCGTTTGTGATCAATGATCATTGAATTTTTCATTTTTTTTTTCAACAAAAAAAAATCACACTGGAAAAGTTTTTGGCTCGTATATGAAAAATGTTTTGAAAATGCATTTATTGCCTCACTTTATCGAAAGGGTCATAATAAACGAGGTCAATTCAAGTTTTTATGCGCACAATTTAATTTTCATCCTCATTTCTACAGCATTTTTTTCAAAACCTGGAGAACCCGAAAATTCGTCGGAGGCTCCAGAACTTTCCGAAACCATCCCCAATCGACTCGGAAGGTTAAAAATAAGGTACAAACTAAATTTCAACCTTGTATGCCAATTTAATGCAATTTTCCAATTTTGATATTTTTTTTTATACCTAAGGAATGGACCAAATTTGAATTTTTTTTAAATTCTTCAAAAAACTAAAAACGAATTTCAGCACATGCCATTTTTGCATGGTGATGTATTTTTCGGTCCTCTTTCGACTTCCTTTAGTCCGGTTATTTCCCCTGTAGGTGAGTGCACAACTTATCCACTATAATGGTGTGCCTACTGGGACACAAGCGATTTCAAATAACATAACCTACGCAGCACATAGCATACCTAATTACCTACCTATGAGTCTATAACCTACTCGTACTCAAATTTCATGAGTCATTAATTATGTATGTATGTACTACGAATTCACTCAACGCGAACGGTTCAATTATCGAACGAAATTTACCAGCACCATATTATCTTTGCCCCAGCTAGAATTGTGCTCCACAGCATATCAATCAAATTGGAAGGTGTAGGAGGAGGGGAAAGGGGTCAAAATGAAAAATATTCGCAAGTTTCGAGCTCATGCAGCGCGAAATTTTATGTCATTTTGATAGGTCGCGTCCAGTTTTTAAATCTATCAAATCTATGTTTTTATCAGTAACTTGAAAAGGGAATAAGGGACGAGTTGGGAGGGGGAAGGGGGGCAAAACTCCATCGAGGGGGGTCAAAAAGAAAAATGATTGCGATTTTCGAGTTCAGCGAGAAATTTTATATCATTTCGATGGGTCGCATCGATATTATCGGATAGACAATGCAATGTTGAATTCTATTGATGAGGGGGAGGGGAGGGTAGTTGACACCGCGCTCAAAGTGCCATATGAAAGCAGCTGTACGGGAAAAAATTATATATTTGGTATCAGGAGACGTCCCCTAGCAAAACACCGTCGAGTTTTTGTGATTCCAACCATGTTCTCAAAATCAACTTTTTGGGGTCCACCTCCCCCCCCCCCATAGTGAAAAAATACACATATAAAATCAACATCTACAGCATTTTTTCGGGAATGAATTATAGACTGCACATAAATATCTATATTCAAAATTTTGGGCTCAAGTTCCCTGTCGTAAGTTCATTTTTGATTTTGGAATTAAACGGATTTCAGAATCAGAATCAGTGCCTTCAACAACTGAGTAGGTATTATTTGGTCCCCCAGTACTAGATGCATTTCTGACATTTCAGCCTATACAAGCACCATTTCGGTTTTCAGAGACTCGATTTCAATTTTGGGTTACAATGCCACTGCTTCAGGGCTCAGTTTTTGTTTAGGGGTCAAGTGAGTTTTAAAATCGAAAATCCATAATCCCTTTTTTTTTTGATGAGGTGATTTGAATTTTCAAAAATGAACACTTGGGTGATTCATTCTATGGCACACCTTTTCACTAGCAGATTGAATTTTTGAGCAGTAACACCATTTCGTCCCAAACTTTCAATATGTTGCACTAGGCATATCCAGGCTGCCCTCCTGTTATCTACATATGCATATAGAACGTATGTGCCTGAATATTTGAAAATACAAATTTTTGAAAAAGATATCATTCGATGTAATGTGAATTTCATAGGAAAAAATCTCAACGACATGCATATCGCGTTTATTTTAAGGTCAATTAATAAAACAAAAATCAAGAAGAAAAATTGAAACAACGCAAAATTAAACAAATTAATTACTCATACTTAATACACAAAACCGTCAATTTTAACATACGAGTACTTAGGTTAACTTCAAAACTTCAAACTCTCATTGAAACACCGGAACACCATTCTAAAAACGATATCCAACCAGGATCTTTGAAAACATCCGGAATATCGCATTCCGACGCTTTGCCCAGCTCAACACGAAGCTGTAAAAACTTGTTTTTATACAGCTTGAAATCATCGTCGTTACAACTACACATCCACACAGCATCCTTCAGCCAATCAAACATATCACTTCCGGTAAAATTGTAAAATACTTTCAAGCAACTTACCGATGACAAAACTTCTATTTTAAATTCATTAGCTGATCGAATACTTTCAAACGATCCTTCGATGAAATCAGCTAGCTGGTTAGGCGGAGGAAATATCGAACTATCATTTTCGAACAAACCGGTACATTTCAAGAAAAAATTTCGTAAAATCACCTGCTTGGTTTTCATAATTCTACTAGGATCTGACGAAAATATGCTTATAAAATGATCTATTTCTGAAAAGCGCATTTCCCTCGACAAAGTGAAGCAGTAATTTGATGCTTCATGATCGTTCATTTCCATTACTTTCATCTTGAATTCTTCAGATCCTCCTTCTGCGCAACATACGTCCATAAATTGCACGAAGCAATCCGTAGGATATTTCTTAAACAAATCGATCCATTTCGATATCCAAAAGTCGTTCCGTCTATAATTCATATCAGTGGTTGATAAAATGGCAACGTCTAATCTGAGGTCGGTTAAGTTTACATCACGATCCCACAAATCGAGCCAGGTGTAATCGTCGAATACGATTCTTCGCAATTCATAAGGCGCGAGGTTGAAGATTTCTACCGCCAGAGAGATATGGTCAGACGATTGAAATATAGCGTTTTTGCACTTCAAAAGTTTGTGGATTAGCAGAAAAAAATCACAGTCAGGATACTCGTCTCGTATACGCATCCAAATTTGCACCAAAAAATCTGCATGCATCCAGAAATCGATCAAGTAATAGAAGAGGTTGGGTTTGTAACAGTCGGATTTCCACATTTCGGAATCTTTGAACAGTCGCGTTAATTGTTCGTCACTCAATTTCATCAGAAAATTTTCCCAACTTTTGAATGACATTTTCTGCAATCTGCGTTCCCGCAGACACCTGATTCGTTTTTTCAAATTTAAACGATTCAAGAAGTAATCAACAGCGCAAACTGGATACATGTATTCAGTATCGAATACGTTATCGATGATGTATTTAGTCAATCCTTTAGTCTTGCCCTTTCTGCAAACGCTTTCCCAATAATACACCAATGGATAACGTTGTTCAGCTTCTCCCAAGTTGATCTTTTTCTTCAAATTTGACCACAACGCTCGGATCTCATTTTTCAAACAATGATTGCAAGCGATTCTGTACTTTTCTACAGCATTCAAATCATCTTGTTTGAGCATTTCTCGAGCGGTTTCTTCCTCATTAATGGTACCATCTGCTGACCAAACTAACACGTGAAAATATTCCTCAGCTCGACTACTACCCGGTGTATCGAAGAATATCTCTCTGTCGTAGAAATTGCTCCACGATTCAATTTGTTCCTTTACTGTTGGCATAAATCGTTTGATCTTTTGCTCTATGGCTGGTGGCAATGCGATGATCTCTTGTACTTTTTCAGGAGGATTGGTTGGGTTCATGAAGGCAGCTTGACGACACAACATCGCAGCAGACACCACCGAAGCTGTAAGTTCCAAGCTACACGGATTCCGCCGAAAATTGCACAGAGGTTCGAGGGAAGACATGATTTCACTCCGGGTATAATCTGAAATTATGAAAGTTTGTTGTTAGAGACCTGCTGATGAAATCGATGAACGACGGAGAGAAGCAAGGTATAGGTTATAAACTTGAAAAAAAAAAAAATACAACAAAAATGGAAACATCTAAGAAACAGAAACATGGTATTGTAAGTTTGCCTGAAAGATTTCAATTTTTAAGATTCTAGGCACTTTTTGCGCATCATGAGCTACACCTTCTAGCACTTAATGTAAGTATGTGAGTAATGGTAGAAGGGAAATTCAAGTGAGTAATTTGTGCTCATCATGGGAGTACTTTGAACTCACACTCTCTGATTTAAAAAAAAAAAAAAAAAAAAAAACAAGCAAGATTAAAAGAGCATGTCCAATAATTTTCGCAACCTCAAGTTCAGGAGCTGAAGTTCATATTTTCTGGATTGTCGGCGAATTTCTGAAAATTCAAAAAAATCGTTTCGAAGAACGATTTTTAAAATTTCTCATGTAATATGAGGAACGTGAATCAACTCTTTCACATCAACAACTACTGATTTTGGGCCATTTTGTAGCCTCTGGTGATTTTTTCATCTTCTACGGGAATTTCAAATCGCTCCGGAGTGGTCAAAAATGAACTTTAGCACCCATGATTATAGTGTCGTGTCTATAATGGGCACCCTTCTCACCGCTTCAGGCAAATTTTCGCGAAAATCTAACAAGGGAACCTCTTGAGGTGTCACAAGTCACACTCCGATTTGAACGGGACCGCGATTTTTAGAGAGAGCATAGTCTAAAACCCCCAAAAACTAATTTTCAGATGCCCAAGTTCATTTTTCGATTTTTGGCGAATTTTTGAAAAATTCAAAATTGACTGTTTTTGGCGATTCATGCTTTTTTTTAAAAGTACGTACTTGATCAATAAAAATGGTTAAAGTAAGTCCCAAAACAAATATTAATTACCCAAATCCAAATTTCACCATCTCCAGCCATTCTGGAGCCTCCAGCACCATTTTTCAATTTCTCCAGTATTTTGAATTTGCTCCAGAAAGCGTGAATATGCAGTTGGGCAGCTAAAAATCGAGTTGTGTATTATACTCGACATGTTTAACGAGTTTATCTACATTTGAGCAGATTTTGGGAGTGACACCTCAAGAATGGTTTTTTGACCAGCTTTTTTCAAAATTAAAAAACCCAGAAAATCAAAACATAACCGTTTGTGAGGAAATTTTTGAAATTTGCGCGAATCGCTGTATTTCTTCAAGAACTAACCACCGGAGCGCAAATTCTACCATTTCCAGCTGTTTTGGAGCGAGAGTGAAACCTCAAAAAACCACTCTTGAGGTGTCACTCTCAAAATCGGCTAAAATGCGGATAAACTCGTTAAACAGGTCGAGTTTAATAATAATATACAACTCGATTTTTAGCTGCCTAACTTCTTATTCACGCCTTCTGGAGCAAATTCAAAATTCTGGAGAAATTGAAAACCGCGCTGGAGGCTCCAGAATGGCTGGAAATTGTAAAATTTTGATTTGGGGGGTTAGTTACGGACAAAATACAGCGATTCGCGCAAATTTCAAAAATTTCCTCACAAACGGTTATATCTTTTGATTTTTTGGATTTTTCAATTTTGAAAAAAGCTGGTCAAAAAGCCACTCTTGAGGTGTCACTCCCAAAATCGGCTCAAATGTAGATAAGCTCGTTTCACAGGTCGAGTGTAATATACAACTCGATTTTTAGATGCCCAACTTCTTAATCACGCCTTCAGGAGCAAATTCAAAATTCTGGAGAAATTGAAAATCGCGCTGGAGGCTCCAGAATGGCTGGAAATGGTGGAATTTGGATTTGGGTAATTAATATTAGTTTTGGGACTTATTTTGACCATTTTTATTTATCAAGTACGTACTTTTTAAAAAAAAGCATAAATTGCCAAAAACAGTCAATTTTGAAGTTTCAAAAATTAGCCAAAAATCGAAAAATGAACTTGGGCAGCTGAAAATTTAGTTTTGGGGGTTTTAGACTATGCTCTCTCCAAAAATCGCGGTCCCGTTCAAATCGGATTTGACACCTCAAGAGGTTCCCTTGTAAGAGCGTTAAGTTTAGGAAATGAATTTTTGACTGATTTGTGAACTCCAGCTATAGAAATCGGCAGTGGAAAAAAAATCAAATTTTCAAATAATGTATTCCACGAGCATGAAATTTATTTTTGGTCCTACTGGTGTTGAATTTTGTTTAAAACGAGTACCTACATGGAAATCATTAGCAATTTCAAGGGAAGAAATGAGAATTTTTGCTTTAGGCAATTTTGGTAAAAGGTGGAAGTTTTAGCTATTTTCAACAGAGAATGATTTTTTTATATTTTTTAAATCTTTTTGGTAAGGAAGAGAGAATTTTAATCAATTTTGACAAAAAAAAATTTTTAAGTAGGTAAGTACATATTTTTTTTTTTTTTTTTTTTTTTGATTTTTGGACATTTCAGGAAAAAACGAGTAAAAACAGTTTAGTATAACTTTTGGAAAAAATGTGATGAGCGGATATGCCCTGCTCGCCTATGTAGTTATTCGTATAATCTTTTTATGAGTGTGGCTTATGGTAATAATCCTGTGGGAGGAGCCATAAGCTACGTAATGTACTCGCAATCGGAGCCTCGCTGCTAGGATCGTGATGCTAGAAAAATCACTTGGTCCAGGACACTCGAGCTCTCCGGATCAATGTCGCTCTTCATAAATATGTACAAGGCTGATACAGCTTGCGATTCGCGATATACCTATCTTTGGATAGTTCTTTTCGATTTCTTTTCTATAACGCTTACTTCGTTAAATCCTGCGTAAGTTTGCAGTACTTTTTTTAGTCACTGGCCAGGTTACTCCGGACACTTGAGCCTTTGTCTCCACAAAAATGGGTCTTTGACGCATCCTGCTGATGCGACTAATATTTGGGGTCAGCACAGGAGAGGCAGGTAAAGTGTACAGTTACAATGCGTACTTACTTATCTAAGGTAATCGTTTAATTCTTTTACTGGGGTTGCGTTCGCCCTTATATAATGCCCTTTCAGTAATTATTGAGATGACGTCATAAATGTCATCTGAGTACTTTGCTATAATTTATGTCACAAATCATACACTTGTGTATTGTTTACCTTGCATTTAATTAACCCATTATAACGAATGCTAGGTGACGATGTGTTAATCACCTCAGCATTTGATATAGAAAGAATGCAACTACATCGTATTCTTTCCTATTATACTCGCTTAAGGGCCGATTCCGCATACACGATTGCATACCCGGTCCGCCTGATTTTCGAGTGTTGAGATCTCGAGATCTATCCGACGAAAATCGATGAAATTTGAAATATAGATACTATGAAGCAATTAGAAAAAAATGTCGGATGGGATTTTTAATTACTTGAATAGTTTTGGAATTATCAATGATTGAAAAGTGTTCAAATTTCGTTTATTTTCAATTTCAAATTCTGCAAAAAATACTCAATCAAATGAAAATCGCTTCCGACATTTTCTTTTAATTGTTTCAAAGTATATATATTTCAAATTTCATCTAACTCTGTTCAGTAGATCTCCAGATCTGAAGATGCATGCTGATAAGCAAGGTTTACACGCTGCTAGTTTATTCAATTCAAGCAACCGCAACTACTGCAAGTAACTTGATTTTTTAATTAATTGACAGATTATCCATTCTATTTCACGATGAAAAATAATAAATACAGGTAAATTTATTTGATCAGAGATGATCAAGTACTTAAAAGTGAATGTACTTGAATTAAGTAAACTTGCAACGTGTGAATCTTAGTCAAGGATTCTGCCTGCTGCTTATGCAATAAAGTATGCGGAATCGGCCCTTAATTGTTAATTCTTGGGCTGTGCCCATGTGTATTTTAAGTCACATACTCAGAGAGTTAGAAGATAGGTAGTTTTATATTCAGTACTTATCTCACACACAGATTAATTATAAGTTTACTTGTAATTAGTTGGTATAATATGCTAAATTACTTGTTTTACACTAACATCTGTAAATAAAAACCATAAGTAATTGGTACAAGAAGGCTTTCTTTATTTTTTATAGTATAGTAACTTCTCACTGTGTATGTACATTGAGGTAGAAAGGATTGCCTATTCTAGAGCTCGCCAGGTATTTATTTGGAAAATGTTCCTTTTTAATGGAATATTTCTCAGAAAACCACCTTAGGAGAAAATTATCATAATTCCTTCTTCTAGCAGTCCTCCCTAATCTCACTGTTACAAAAAGTTACGCTTTTTGGAATTTCAGTAATTCAATTAAATTTACTTTTACCTATACAAAAAAAAAACATTACATACCCAACAATAAACATTACATATCAATTAATATTCAACAATGAAACTCCATCAAGACTTCGGAAATCAACTTTTGTCAAAAATTGAGTTTATTTCACTACTTTTTCTAAAAAGTAAGACGCTGCTGACAACTTTTTTTTAAAAAAACGAGCCTTCTTGAACTTTTTTATTTTTTTTTTTTTTTGGCAAAGAAACAAACCATTTTTAGCAGAAAAATATTCTTTTTTGCACCTTTTCTATTAGGAAAGCCCTTTTCAACTTCTTGGTAAAAAGAGGAAGGCTTCTTGACAATTTTAAACAAATACGTGAACGTTTCCAAAAATTTTCATCAAAAAGCCGAGACTTTAACAACTTCTTAAAAAGAAGGTAAACACATTCTGGACTTCACTTTTTCTAATTCGAGAATTTTTTTCAATTTTTGGCAGAAACTTTTTTTTTGCACTTTTTATCAAAAAAGTGAAACCCTTTCAACCTTTTGCAATATAATTATTATTATGGTAAAAAGAGATATTTTTTGAAAATTTTTGAAAAAAATCAAAACTTATGGTTTACTTTTGGAAAAAAGTTACACCTTTCGAAATTATTCGTAAAAAGCGAAAATTTACAGCAATTTTTGGCCAGAAACGACATTGTTTGGAAATTTTGTGAAAAGTAATATTTTTTTACAGGTACACGTACAGAGCGTGGCCTTTGGCAATTTTAGCAAAAAGGCGTAGTTTTTGTAACTGTATAAAGTTGAAAATACCTTGAGAAATTCGATACGAGTTTTGAAATATAGATTTTCAGAATGTTGATTCCAATTCCAAAATTCATTCACAAAATCAAAATTGATTGCATGCATTTTTCAAAATTATGGGCTCAAGTACCCCAATGGAAGGCTTATTTTTGATGTTGAAATCTATTCCGTATATCATTATCGAGACGTATCAACTTGATTTTATTCAAATATTGCTTAAAAATTTCCCCTTCATAGTCCACTTTTTTACTCGACTTCACATAGCCAAGTCAATTCAGAATAAATATTTCAAAATAAAGTAGTCAAGTAAGTAGGTATCATTCAATGCTGTGAATTCAATAACACAAAAATCTCTACGAAATTGAAACCACATAGATATATTCGAGGCTAATTTAATAAAACAAAAAACAAGAATAAAAGTTGAAACACACTCTTACTCTAATCAACTACCTAGATTAAACTTGAACAAAACAATTATTCATTAATTAAAGCGTTAGTTCTAACGTAAAATTCGAGAGTTCTCAACTCATTGTCTTAATTCGAACACCATTCCAAAAGCAAAATCCAACCAGGATCTTTGAAAACGACCGGACTTTCAGACAATTTCGCCAGCTCAACACAAAGCTGTAAAAACTTGTTTTTATATCGCTTGAAATCATCGTCGTTACAACTACACATCCACACAGCATCCTTCAGCCAATCAAACATATCGTTTCCAGCAGCCTTGTAACACGCTTTCAAACATTTTACCGACGACAAAACTTCTATTTTAAATTCATTAGCAGATCGAATACTTTCAAACGATTCTTCGATGAAATTAACGAGCTGGTTAGACGGAGGAAAGATAAATTTATCTGTTTCAAACCAATTAATGTACTTCAAGAAATCATCTCGTAGAATCGGCTGCTTGGTTTTCAAAATTCTACTAGGATCCGACGAAAACATGCAGAGAAAACGACCTATCTCGGAAAATCGCATTCCACTCAGTAAAACGTAGCAGTGTTCTGATGCAAACTCATCATCCATTTCCAAAACTTCCATCTTGAACTCTTCAGATCCACCGGTTGTTTCTTTACAACATACGTTCATAAATTGCACGAAACAATCCGCCGGATACTTTTTGAACAAATCGATCCACTTTCTGTACCAAAACTTGTATCGTCTGTAATCTGGATAAATGGTTGATAAAATGACAACATCCAATCTGACATCGGTCAAGTTTGAATCACGATTCCACCACTCCTCCTGTATGTAATCATCGAATACGGTTGTTTGCGTTTCATAAGGAGCGAGATTGAAGATATCCACGGCCAGAGAAATATGATCAGTCGATAGAAAAGGAGGGTTTTCGCAGTCCAAAAATTCTTTGATTAGAAGAGAAAAGTCACAGTCGGGAAACTCGTCTCGTATTCGCATCCAAATTTGCATCACAAAATCTGCATGCATCCAGAATCTCATCAAATAATAGAACAAATTTTGTTCGTGATCGACGAATTTCCACGTTTCGGAATCATTAAACAGCCACGCTAATTGTTCGTTAGTCAATTTTATCAGAAAATTTTCCCAACTTCTGAATGACATTTTCTGCAAGTGGCGTGCTCGAAGAAAATTAATACGTTTTTCCAAATTTAAACGATTCAAGAAATAATTAACAGCACAAACTGGATACATGGATTCACCATTGAATACTTCATCGATGATATATTTAATCATTCCGGTAGTCTTACCCTTTCTGCAAAAGCTTTCCCAATAATACACCAATGGATAACGTCGTTCAGCTTTTCCCAAATTTACCTTCGTCTTCAAATTTGACCACAACGTTCGGATCTCGTTTTTCAAACAATGATTGCAAGCGATTCTGTACTTTTTCGCAGTACTCAAACTGTCTTGTTTCAGCATTTCTCGAGCGGTTTCTTCCTCATTAATGGTACCATCTGCTGACCAAACTAACACGTGAAAATATTCCTCAGCTCGACTACTACCCGGTGTATCGAAGAATATCTCTCTGTCGTAGAAATCGCTCCACGATTCAATTTGTTCCTTTACTGTTGGCATAAATCGTTTGATCTTTTGCTCTATGGCTGGTGGCAATGCGATGATCTCTTGTACTTTTTCAGGAGGATTGGTTGGGTTCATGAAGGCAGCTCGACGACACAACACCGCAGCGGACACCACCGAAGCTGTAAGTTCCAAGCTACACGGATTCCGCCGAAAATTGCACAGAGGTTCGAGGGAAGACATGATTTCACTCCGGGTACAATCTGAAATGATTAAAGTTTGTTGTTAGAGACCTGCTGATGAAATCGATGAACGACGGAGAGAAGCAAGTATAGGTTATAAACTTGAAAAAAAAATACAACAAAAATGGAAACATCTAAGAAACAGAAACATGGTATTGTAAGTTTGCTCGAGAAAGGAGGAGTAGAGGAGAAGGTACAAATATAGACCCCCTCTAGCTTTTTGGCTTTAAAGGGTAGAAAAAATTATCAAAATTTTTTTTCGAATATACCATTCGAAAGGCCAAAGACTCTAGTATATCGTATTGTGTTAAAAATAAATTTTTTTGTTGGAAACTCATGGAGAAATTTGAAATTTAGAAAAGTGACATAAAATGGTACAAATATGGACTTTGGTACAAATATGGACCCACTCAAAAAAATGAATAAAAATTTCAGAAAATTGAACAAAAATTTATTTGAAGATGTTTTTTGATGCTTTGGACTTGTCTTCTTTATTAATAATACGTTTCTCGGTATTCTAAAAACCATTGAATCAAAATTGAATGAAAAAAAAATTAGGGGTTCATATTTATACCCATGCAAAAAAATGGCTAAGTTTATGAAAAATGAGAAAATCATGGTCCATTTTCGACACTTTGGACTTGTCTTTTTTGTTAATAACACTTTTCTCGACATTCTAAAAAATATTGAATCAAAATTAGGTAAAAAAATTTAGGGGTCCATATTTATACCATGATAAAAATCGACGCAGTTTATGAAAAATGAAAAAAATTATGAAAATCAGTTGAAGTACAGACAAATATGAAAGTATATTTTGAAAGTACACACTGTAAGCTACTTACTTCGCTAATAATTTTTTTTCCAAACTTCATTTGAAGTTGATGAATTACTGAATGAAAAACTTATAAAATTTTCCATTGGTAAGAAAATAATGCGCAAAAAAAAACAATTGCTGATGAGAGACACCCAAGTTTGCATGGATCCGAAATAAGTACATGGATCATCGATACTACACTACTAGTATAATTTTTGGTACCCAGCATGACCGTAGCGCTAATGGTTGTACACTAAACCATGGGTGGGGGGGGGTCCATAATTTTACCTTCTCCTCTATCGATAAGGCCATTTTTTGGCCCCAGACAGTTATCGACTGAACCACTCTTAAATTGTTGTAATGAATGCCCCAAATACAAATCCGTGGTTAGTTGACCCAAAACGACCATTTTTTGGGCTCCAGGGGTTCCCAAAGTTTCGAATAAAAAAAGAATTTTCGGAACCACTGAGTATTATTTTTAAAAACTTTTTTAGCATAAAATATCTGCTTGAACCCGTTAAACATTATACGGGGAAATTTTTCCATTTTCGACCCTCGGGGGCAGAAATTGGGGGGTTCATTTTTGGAAAATTTTGGAACCACCATTTTAAATCCACCCCTTTGAACCCCCCCTAAAAAGCTTTTTACAGTTCATTAGTATTTGAAAGACCTCCATCCTACCAAATTTTGAGCTCAATTAAAATTTTGCGCTGGTACTCAAAAATCCAAATTTCCAATTTTTTGTAATTTGGATTTTTTTAGGAACCTCTGGATCGCTGGAAACCTGTGATTTGCGCCAAACGTAACGTTTTGAGGCATACAATTCAATTACCCAGGTAAAAAAGTTTAATTAAGCTTCCTGTATATTCGTAATTTTGAACCCTTTTTTTAGAGCCCCCCTCTTTGGGCACCCCTGAAAAAGGCGATTATGCATATTTTTTCAAATAAATTGAAGAATTTACATTTGGAACACACTAGCAAGAGCTCGATCATTTTTCACTCGATTTTACCAGTAACTTTCAAAATTGAGCTTTTTTGGGCCAAATTCTGAGATTTTACTTCTTTGAAATCATGAAAACGATTTTAACGTTTTTTCGAAGAGTAGTGCCCAAAGTGGGGGGCTCTAAAAAAAGGGTTCAAAATTACGAATATACAGGAAGCTTAATTAAACTTTTTCACCTGGGTGAATGAATATAATGCCTCAAACCGTTACGTTTGGCGCTAATTGCAGGTTTCCAGCTATCCAGAGGTTCCCAAAAAATCCAAATTACAAAAAATTGGAAATTTGGATTTTTGAGTACCAGCGCAAAATTTTATTGAGCTCAAAATTTGGTAGGATGGAGGTCTTTCAGATACTAATAAACTGTAATAAGCTTTTTAGGGGGGTTCAAAGGGGTGAATTTAAAATTGTGGTTCCAAAATTTTTCAAAAATGAAAACCCCCCAATTTCTGCCTCCGAGGGTCGAAAATGGAAAAATTGTCTCGTATGATGTTTAACGGGTTCAAACAGATATTTTACATTGAAAACGTTTTTTGAAAATAATACTCAGTGGTTCCAAAAATTCTTTTTTTATTCGCAACTTTGGGGACCCCTGGAGCCCAAAAAATGGTCGTTCTGGGTCAACTAACCACGGATTCGTATTTGTGGCATTTATTACAACAATTTAAGAGTGGTTAAGTCGATAACTGTGTGGGGCCAAAAAATGGCCTTATCGATACCCCTCCTTTCCATATTTAAGATTCTTGGCACTTTGTTCGCACCATAAGCTACACCTTCTAGCACTTATGTAGGAAAGTAATGGTAGGAAAGAAATTTAAGTGAGTAATTTGTGCTCATCATGGGAGTACTTTGAACTCACAGTCTCTGTTTAAAAAAAAAAAACAAAAAAAACAAGCAAGATTAAAAGAGCATGTGATGTACAATAATTTTCGCAACCTCAAGTTCACGAGCTGAAGTTCATATTTTCTGGATTGTCGGCGAATTTCTGAAAATTCAAAAGATCGTTTCAAAGTACTATTTTCAAACTTTCTCATGTAATATAAATTAGTTTGAGGAACGTGAAATCAACTCTTTCACATCAACAACTAAGTACTGTTTTTGAGCCATTTTGTAGCCTCCGGCGATTTTTTCATCTTTTCGGGAATTTCAAATCGCGCCGGAGTGGTCAAAAATGAACTTTAGCACCCATGACTATGCAGTGTCCTGTCTATAATGTGCATCCTTAACACCGCTTCAGGCAAATTTTCGCGAAAATCTGACAAGGGAACCTCTTGAGGTGTCACACTCCGATTTGAACGGGACCACGATTTTTGGAGAGAGCATAGTCTAAAACCCCCAAAACCAAATTTCCAGCTGCCCAAGTTCATTTTTCGATTTTTGGCTAATTTTTGAAAATTCAAATATGACTAGGTATTTTTGGCGATTTATGTTCTTTTTTTAAGTACGTACATGATCAGTAAAAATGGTCAAAATAAGTCCCAAAACTAATATTAATTACCCAAATCCAAATTTCACCATTTCTAGCCATTCTGGAGCCTCCAGCGCGATTTTTCAATTTCTCCAGAATTTTGAATATTGCTCCAGAAGGCGTGAATATGCAGTTGGACAGCTGAAATTCGAGTTGTGCATTACACTCGACCTGTTTAACGAGTTTATCCACATCTGAGCCAATTTTGGGAGTGACACCTCAAATGTGGTTTTTTGGCCAGCTTTTTCAAAATTGAAAAATCCAAAAAATCAAGTTTCCCGGCGTGGAAATTTTTGAAATTTGGGCGAATCGCCGTATTTTGTCCATAATGTGGAACTTTTAGCTGATTTGTGGCAAAAAGTGATTCTATTCAACATTTTTTTCTCTTTCTTAACTTTTTGATAAAAAAGAGAGAATTTTCGTCAATTTTGACAAAAAAAAATAATGTACACATTCTTTTTCGATTTTTGGACATTTTTATACCTACAAAAAAAAAAAAAACAAATCGGTAACTTTTGGAAAAAAGTTACACTTTTTGGAATTTTTCGCAAAAAAAATGACAATGTTTTTTGCCATTTTTGGCCAGAAACGGCACTTCATGGGAATTTCTTTGAAAAGTGAGATTTTCTGCAAGTGCCTGCAGGTTTTTAAGTATAGATTTTTAGAAACGTTAATTCAAATTCTCGAATTTGTTCGATCAAAAGGTCAAAATTGATTGTATTTTACAAAATTATGATTTCGGCTTCAAATATATTTCAAACTCGGAATTAATGTCTTTGAAATCTCTACTTGTTATATCTTCGTATTGCATTTTCTGAAATTTCAACCCACAGGCATAATCTCGGTTTCAAGAGACTCAACTTGTATTTTCGGGCTAATTTTGAGTTTCAAGCTAAACTGTAAAGCAGGGTTCAATTTCAGTGTTTGGGTCAAATGGGGTTCAAAATCGAAATCAGTGCATCAAAAACCCAGATTTCGATATCCATCCCTTTTTTTCTTTTTTTTAAAAATGGGAATTGTGATTCAAATTTTCCAAAAATATGCAATCAAGGAATTTATTCAACGCACAGTGACTCGGGTGGCGAAAAAAGGCGCGCATGGCGTTTTACAGCAAAACTATAATGACCATATCAAGAGTCGAAAGTAGCAATTTCGTAGTAATTTCCAACGAGGAATTCGAATCCGATGCCTTTTTTTTCGCCAGACCCCTTGGAGGAGGGGGGGGGGTGGTACCAAAATCAAATTTTGTAAAAATGAAAAAAAATCGAGTGATATGTCAAAATGAAAGTTTTTTGGCTCGAGAAACACGAATCTGAGGTCCTTTTTTCCCTCAGGCCCCATGGAGAGGTGCTACCAAAATCAAATTTTGTAAAAATGAAAAAAATGGAGTGATATGTTGAAATATAGGTTTTTTGGGTCAAGGAACACGAGTCTGAGGTTCTTTTTTCCCTCGGACCCCTCGGGGGCCCTTGGAGATGTGCTACCATTCTTGAGATATCGCGTCTCAAATGCGACTACATTTCAACTAAATTAACGCGAAGTAATTGTAAGTGAATAAGGCATAAGTTTTTTCATTCAACTCCCTTCAAAACCGCGATTGCGTGAAAATGTGTGTTGAATTGTCGACTGTAGATGGTTTTTCAAATGGTTTTGGAGCCTCCAGCGACTTTCGAAATATCTCCCAAGATTTTATGGCGTTTTTTGAAAACCTGTCGCTGGAGGCTCCAAAACTATTTGAAAGTGTTTACAGTCAACTTTATATGTTGATGTAGAAGGTTGAAATTAGGCTGGGGAGAGGATTTTGGTTTTCCAATTTCGTTTGGTAAAATTCTATGGAAATTTCAAGGTTGAAAAATTCACCGGAGGTTCCAGGAAACTCCAAAAAGTTGCTGGAGGCTACAAAACAACCTGAAAACTACCTACAGTGGGCTTAGAGCGTTCTGAAGTTGGAGTGCAGAGTGAATTTCTGCTTTCAAATTTCATTCGGTACAATTTTGTGAAAATTTCAAGTTCCAAAAATCTGCTGGAGGCTCTAGAAATTTTCAAAAAGTCGCTGGATGCTCCAAAATGACTCGAAACTGTGAAATTGATAGGTCGTTAAAATCATAGTGCGGAGTGAATTTTGGTTTTCCAAATTCATTAGGTAAAATATTGTGGAAATTTTAAATTTCAAAAATCTGCTGAAGACTACATACGTAAACTGCTCGAAACGGTTTCCAACCGATTTAGCCGGGTGAAAATAGGCTAAATCTCAAATTTCACATCTCTGGGTTAATTTAGTGAGATTTTGATTTTTTCTCATTTTTGGCCTAGGTAAATTTGATTTTCAAAAATTCGCCTAAAATCAACAAAATGCACTCAAGCACTTGAAATAATTTTGACTGATGATATATTTTTGCATGGTCTTTGGATCTAGTAGTCCAGTTCAAAAACTTTTGTTCCGAGTGCCAAGTTAAAAAGCAAAATCTGCGATTTCAGCTGACTGGTCAATCAAACTGACCGCCATTTCGTGGTTAGTTACTTTCCGATTAGGTCCGATTTTTCAAGTTATGATATAAAATAACCGACGATATCGGGTCGAATGATTGTAAAACTGACTAATAAAACCCCTCAACCAAAAAAATCTAGATTTTGATGGAATACTCAAATTTTTGTGATTTTTTACAAAATTTGATTTCCGTAGCACCTCCCCAAGGGCTCTCGAGGGGCTGAAGAAAAAAAGGACCTCAGATTCGTATTTCTCGACCCAAAAAACCTATATTTTTAACATATAACTTGATTTTTTTTCATTTTTACAAAATTTGATTTTGGTAGCACCTCCCCAAGGGCCCCCAAGGGGTTTGAGGGGAGGAAAAGACCTCAGATTTGTATTTCTCGACCCAAAAAAACCTATATTTTGACATATCACTCGATTTTTTTCATTTTTTAAAATTTGATTTTGGTAGCACCTCCCAAAGAGCCCCTAAGGGGTTTGAGGGGAGGAAAAGACCTCAGATTTGTATTTCTCGACCCAAAAAACCTATATTTTGACATATCACTCGATTTTTTTTTCATTTTTACAAAATTTGATTTCGGTATAGCACCTCCCCAAGGGGTCTGAGGGAAAAAAGGACCTTAGATTCGTGTTTCTCGATCCAAAAAACCTACATTTTGACATGGGAAAAAAGGACCTTAGATTCGTGTTTCTCGATCCAAAAAACCTACATTTTGACATATCACTGGATTTTTTTCATTTTTACAAAAAATTTGATTTTGGTACCACCCCCTAAGGGGTCTGAAGAAAAATAGGGCATCGGATTCGAATTCCTCGTTGAAAATTACCACGGAATTGCTACTTTCAACTCTTGATATGGTCATAGTTTTGTTGTAAAACGCCATGCGCGCCTTTTTTCGCTATTCGAGTCACTGTGGCAACGTCACACTTAGTCCGGCATATGACAATAGGAGTAATTGCACCCCCCCCCCGCCGATCCTCCGGGACAACTTTTTTCTTAAAGGGGACATCCTAAGGAACATTTTAAAGCAAAGTTGCCAAAAAAAAGTTGGCCTTACTTACAAAATGGCGGCCATTTTGATTGACAGGTCAGCCGAAATCGAAGATTTTGCGTTTTAACATAGGATTTGCACAAACTTTTTCAAACTTTACAAAGGTAAATCGAAAGATCATGCAAAAATTTATCACCTGTCAAAATTTCAAGTGCTAAAGTGCGTTTTTCGATTTTTGGTGAATTTTTGAAAATCGAATTTAGGCCAAAAATGAGGGAAAAAATCGAAATTTCACCAAATTGACCAAGCCTCTGAAGACGACTTCAGGTGGGTTCAAGTAATTTTAGGGCCTCCAGCGACTTTTTTTGAAAATTACTGGAGCCTCCAGCAGATTTTTGAAGGTTTAAATTTTCACAAAACTTCATCAAATAGAGATGGAATGCTGAAATTTATTCTAACTCCCATTTTAACACCCTCTGAAAACGACTTCTGGTGAGTTCAAGTTATTTTAGGGCCTCCATCGACTTTTTTTAAAAATTACTGGAGCCTCCAGCAGATTCATGAAGCTTTAAATTCTCACAAAATTTTATCAATCCAAGATGGAGAGTTGAAATTCATTCTGCAAACTAATTTCAATACGCTACGAAGTTGACTGCTGGTGAATTTCAAGTCGTTTTGGTCCCTCCAGCAACTTTTTGAAAGGTTGTATGACTTTTCTTGGAAAATTGAAATTTCCTAAAAGTAGCTGGAAGCTTCAAAACGATTTGAAACCACCATGTAGTCTGCGAAGTAAATTTCAACTTGCCAACTCCATTTCATAAATTAATGTTGGGAAAATTTCAAGTTTCAAAAATCTATTGGAGGCTCCAGTAATTTTCAAAAAAAGTCGCTGGAGGCCCTAAAATTACTTAGGATTTGCACGAACTTTTTCAAACTTTACAAAGGTAAATCGAAAGATCATGAAAAAATTTATCACCTGTCAAAATTTCAAGATTTGAATGTAGTGTTTTTCTCCTTTTTCGCACATTTTATAATCAATTAAAGTCACCTTTTACAACACGAACACTTTTATTATTCACGAAAAATTAAAATTACAGATACATTAAAATGAGACGCGTTTCGGTCGTCGTAGCGACCATTATCAATCACGATAATGGTCGCTACGACGACCGAAACGCGTCTCATTTTAATGTATCTGTAATTTTAATTTTTCGTGAATAATAAAAGTGTTCGTGTTGTAAAAGGTGACTTTAATTGATTATAAAATGTGCGAAAAAGGAGAAAAACACTACATTCAAATCTTGAAATTTTGACAGGTGATAAATTTTTTCATGATCTTTCGATTTACCTTTGTAAAGTTTGAAAAAGTTCGTGCAAATCCTAAGTTAAAACGCAAAATATTCGATTTCGGCTGACCTGTCAATCAAAATGGCCGCCATTTTGTAAGTAAGGCCAACTTTTTTTTTGGCAACTTTGCTTTAAAATGTTCCTTAGGATGTCCCCTTTAAGAAAAAAGTTGTCCCGGAGGATCGGCGGGGGGGGGGGGGGGGTGCAATTACTTCTATTGTCATATGCCGGACTAACTTTTATCCCAGCACATTACATTTTTGTGCAGTGATATCTACCATTTCTTTCCAACTTTCGATCTGGTACCTAAACTAAGCACCTGGCTGCCCTCCTACTAACTATGGACCTGTTAAATAAAGATCAATTTGATTTCATTCAAATATCTACTGCTTAAAATTTTCGTCTTCATATAGCAATTTTTTACTCTATTTCATTTTGTGCCATCCACAAAAATAATTTTAGGGGAAAAAATACATATTGCACATTTAAAAATAAAAAATCTCGACGAAATACAAATCGTATTAAATTTATTTTATAGGTAATAAAACAAAAATCAAGAAGAAAAGTTGTAGCACACTTACTCTCAACTATACCTACATAGATACTTCAACTAATCAAAAAAAAACTAAGAAACCAAATTACGTACTCATTAAAACAAAGCCTAAATTCTAACATAAACTTTGAACATTTCAACTCTCATTCGAACACCATTTCAAAAACGACATCCAACCGGAATCTTTGAAAACATCCGGAATATCAGACGATTTCGCCAGCTCAACATGAAGCTGTAAAAACATGCTTTTATACAGCCTGAAATCATCGTCGTTACAACTGCACATCCACACAGCATCCTTCAGCCAATCAAACATAGCGTTTCCAGCAGCCTTATAACATGCTTTCAAGCAATTTACCGACGACAAAACTTCTATTTTAAACTCATTAGCTGATCCAACATTTTCAAACGATCCTTCGATAAAATCAACGAGCTGACTTGGCGGAGGAATGATCGCATCATCGTATTCAAACCAATCAGCCCGCTCGATTAAGTTCTTTCGCAGTATTATCTGCTTGGTTTTCATAATTCTACAAGTATCCGACGAAAATACGTTGAGAAATTGATCCAATTCGGAAAAACGCATATCTGCGAATAAAAGGCGGCGGTATTCTTTTGACGAATAATCACGCAGTTCTAAGACATTCGTCTTGAATGATTCTTCAGATCCTTCTTCCCTACAATATACGTGCATCAGTTGCATGAAACAATCCGTCGGATACTTCCTAAACAAAGGCCACCAAGTGTCTGCCCAATACTCGTATAGGCTATAATCTGGATGAAAGATTGATAGAATGGCAACGTCTAATCTAACGTCTGTCAAGTTGGAATTACGATTCCACCACCCCTTCTTTAGGTAATCATCGTGTACAGCAAGTTGCAATTCATAAGAAGCGAGGTCGAAGATTTCCACGGCCAGAGAAATATGATCAGTCGATTGAAATTCAGATTTTTTGCATTTCAAAAGTTCTTGGATTAGATCAGAAAATTCACAGTGAGGAAAAGGATATATGTCTCGTATACGCATCCAAACTTGCACCACAAAATCTGCATGCATCCAGAATCTCATCAAATCGCCGAATTTCCACTTTACGGAGTAGGGATCTGGGAGTAGCAAAGTTAATTGTTCGTTACTCAATTTCATCAGAAAGTTTTCACAACTTCTGAATGACATTTTCTGCCAGCAGCTCGATGGTATGTAATCAATTCGTTTATATGGATCGAAAAACCGATTCAAGAAATAATCAGTAACACAAGCTGGGTAGTCGTATTCACCTTTTAACACTTTGTCGCGAATATACAGATACATTCCGCGAGTAGTCCAACCCATTGATCTAAAATCAATGGTACAACCGTAACTGCGAACCCATTCCCAATAATACACCAATGGATGTTCTTCATAACATCGTTCTTTTTTTCGCAAGCACATCTTCTTCAAATTTGACCACAACGCTCGGATCTCGTTTTCCAAACAATGATTGCAAGCGATTCTGTACTTTTTTGCAGTATTCAAACCGTCTTGTTTCAGCATTTCCCGAGCGGTTTCTTCGTCATTAATAGTGCCATCGGCCGACCAAACCAACACGTGAAAATATTTGTGAGCTTGACTATGGACGAATACCTCTCTATTGTAAAAATCGCTCCACGATGCAATTTGTTCCTTTACTATTGGCATAAATCGTTGGATTTTTCGCTCTATAGCTGGTGGCAATACGACGATCTCTTGAACTTTTCCAGGAGGATTGGTTGGGTTCATCATGGCAGCTTGACGACACAACACCGCAGCGGAAACCACTGAAGCTGTTAGTTCCAAGGTGCACGGATTTCGCCGAAAATTGCACAAGGGTTCGAGAGAAGACATTATTTCACTCCAGGTAATCAGAAATTGTAATTTAAAAAATTCAACACTAGTATTGAGTAACAATGTACCGTATAGGGTTTTTAGGATGCTGAATTGGATTTTCTAGATGGTACGATTCCTAACCTTACAACCCCACGTATTCTGAACAGCGATTTATGAATCTCAAAACTTTATCAAAGAAGGAAAGCGCGGGTGTTGATATAATAACGAGTAAAAAACGAATTCATAACTCTTAGTATTTTCAATGCATAAATACTTAGGTACTAAATTTTACATTCTGAAAAACTTTATCTACTGAAAAGGATCGCGATATAAACTATACACTAACACTCAACTATTATAACTGAATAACCAAAGTCCAAAACTGAAAAGAATAGAGTAAAGCATCCGAAAGCATCAAAACATAGCTGATGGACCTATATTATATACATGCAGAACAGGTTGTTGTACAATCTCTCGCAAGTTTTACTGTTTTCAGTAACCTAGATACTAGCGCTGCCTGGTGCCGCGTAAAGAGAATTATTTTTTTAATAGGGCAAAACGCTCTGACGTCACACAGCGTATAAGTGGTTGCGGATCTTGATTTCCCTTACATTCTGTAGGTTTCAAGCTAGTGATTGTTCTGTCCACTTTGCATTTTGATATGCCAAAACTTTCAAACCATCTCGAGGATCCCATTATTTTATGGCTCTAAATTGTAGAGAATTTTGTCCCCTTTCCAACGGTATTAAATTTTTTGAAATCCGCAAAAGTCTTCCTTGAGGAAATTCACTTAAGGAGCTGTAAAAGGTAGCCAATTCAACATATTGTTCTGTTCACTTTGCACTTGAGGCAACAGAACTTTTAAACCATCTTGAGGACCTCATTATTTTATGGCTCTAAATTGTAGAGAATTTTGCGCCCTTTCCAATGGTAATACATTTTTTGAAATCCTCAAAGGTCTTTCTTGAGGAAATTGACTTAAGGAGCAGAAAAATGCGGCAAAATTCAACTCATTGTTCTGTCAGCTTTGCACTTTGAAGTGGCAGAACATTCAAACCATCTCGAAGACCTCATTATTTTATGGCTCTAAATTGTAGAGAATTTTGTGCCCTTTCCAATGGTAATACATTTTTTGAAATCCTCAAAGGTCTTTCTTGAGGAAATTGACTTAAGGAGCAGAAAAATGCGGCAAAATTCAACTCATTGTTCTGTCAGCTTTGCACTTTGAAGTGGCAGAACTTTCAAACCATCTCGAAGACCTCATTATTTTATGGCTCTAAATTGTAGAGAATTTTGTGCCCTTTCCAACGGTAATAAATTTTTGAAAATCCTCAAAGGTCTTCCTTGAGGAAATTGACTTAAGGAGCAGAAAAATGCGGCAAAATTCAACTCATTGTTCTGTCAGCTTTGAAATTTGAGGTGGCAGAACTTTTAAACCATCTCGAGGACCCCATTATTTTATGGTTTGAAATTGTAGAGAATTTTATCCTCTTTCCAATGGTACTACATTTTTTGAAATCCGCGAAAGTCTTCCTTGAGAAAATTGACTTGATGAGTTAAAAAAGGTAGCCAATTTAACATATTGTTTTGTCCACTTTGAACTTTGAGGCGGCAGAACTTTTAAACCATCTCGAGGACTCCATTATTTCTGACGTCACATAGTGTATAAGTTGGTTGCTTATCTTGATTCCCCTAATCTCAAATAATTTCAATTATTTGATTATAAAATGTGTGAAAAAGGAGAAAAACACTACATTCAAATCCCCTAATCTCCTTACATTCTCTAGTAGGGATGGAAACCAAAATGAAAAAAAATATCGGTTATTTTTTTAGCGGTTATTTTTTTGGTACCACCTCTTGTGTTAGAATGGCCAAGTTGTAGAAAAAGAGGGAAAAAAAGGGAAAAATATTTTTGTTGCCAACCCATTTTGTTAGGAGAAGAAAATTTCGTAAAATAATTAAATGAAAAGTAAAGCCCAAGTATTAGAATGGTCAAGTTGTAGAATAGTCAAGTATTAGAATGGTCAAGTATTTGAAAAATAGGGGGAAAAGAGCAATCTGTTATAAGAGGATGAGGAAGTGGTACTTAGACTTACGACTTACTACTTTTTTGGATAATAGGGTACAAGGGTAGCCGTTTTCAGGGTTGGGGGGCGTTGTGTCCGCTCACCTGGGCTTCACCTCGGTTGCGCGGGTCGCTTTGTTGTTCATACTATGTCTGTTAACTTCCCTCGGCCTTCGGCCTCGGTGAGTACAGTTTTTTAGAAACTACCGCAGGTACTGTCTACATACACGGTAATGTCCAGCCTCCGTCTGAACTCACCAAGGGGAGTAATGCCCATCGAATGAAATATATATTTTAAACGGCTCGGCTTCGCCTCCCCTAATTCTCACATTCTCCGAGTCCATCCTGATATTTGTATTTTCTAACACTTGTCCATTCTAATACTTGACTATTCTACAACTTGACCATTCTAATACTTGGACTTTACTTTTCATTTTAATTTACAAAATTTTCTTCTCCAAACAAAGTGGGTTGGCAACAAAAATATTTTTCCCTTTTTTTCCCTCGTTTTCTACAACTTGACCATTCTAATACTTGTCCATTCTAACACATGAGGTGGTCTCATTTTTTTCAAAATTATTTATTATGGTTACGGTTAAGGGTTACGGTTATGAACCAAAAAAATAAAGGTTACGGTTAAAAATAAAGGTTACGGTTTTCTTTGATTTATCAAAAATTAATTGCACTTCAATGTCAAAAAAGTGCGCTGCAGTCGAAAAAACGAAAAAAAAAAATGCAATTTGACTGCCAATTTTTGAGTTTGAAGAAAATTTTAGACAAATTGAGCCGTTTTTTTCTCAAAAATCATAATAAATGTCATATTTTACACGAAAAAGTGAAATTTTTGCTTTAAAAAAATAACCGTTATGTATTTAACCAAAACAAAAAAATGAATCGGTTAAGGTTAAGGTTAAAAAATTTCAAATCAATAATTTCGGTTATGGTTACGGTTACGGTTACAGTTTTTGCATCATTTTAGCGGTTAAAATACATTTTGGTTAAAAATTTCGGTTACGGTTTCCATCCCTGTAAAGACTTCTAGGGTTCAAGCTAGTGGATTGTTCTGTCCATTTTGCACTTTGATATGCCAGAACTTTCAAACCATCTCGAGGACTCCATTATTTTATGGCTCAAAATTGTAGAGAATTTTGTCCCCTTTCCAACAGTACTACATTTTTTTTGAAATCCGCGAAAGTCTTCCTTGAGAAAATTGGCTTGACGAGCTGAAAAAAGCAGCCAATTCATCTCATTGTTCTTTTCACTTTGATATACCAAAAGCCAAAACTTTCAAACCATCTCGAGGACCCCATTGTTTTATGGCTATAAATTGTCAGAGTGTCTACTAAATCCAAAAAACAACGAAAAAGGTACTTTTTCATACTTTTGTCGTATTTTTTTCGTCCTTACACTATATTTTTAATAGTTATACATTGTAGGTACATTGGAGGGAGGGGGTGTATCATGTCATTTCGGCTACAAAAATCAAAATTTTAACGTTCTGAGCAGTGCGGTCTGGGTCGTCGAGAGCTGATGCGAGACCGGAACGAATACATATAATTTGGCCTATAGAGGGTTTTTGGGAGGGGGGGAGGGGGTTTGACTGAAAATTCAATTATCAAAATTATTACGTACGATATCTCCCTAAATTAAGTCGAGTTGAGCTTCATTTAGGAGTTCGACCTGGCGGGAATTTCCTCCAAAATTAATTTATATTTTAGAAGGGGCGAGATTTTCTTTGAGTGATTTGATGAAGGTACATACTCGTATGTACCTCCTACTGAGTTGTTTGAATCAAAATTTCTTCAGTTCTACCAACTGAACCTGCTTCTAAGTTCGATATAAATAATAAAGTTTCGGCAAGTATACAAAAACTACCCTAAGAATACAGGGATGTGATCAATGCCGCGTTCAAAGCCAAGCAAGAGGTATTGCAGGCCCAGCAGAAAGAATTGGAGTTGTTTCGCGAGATTCGGGCTCTAGATAAATGATGTAGAAAATTACAAAATAGAAAGAATTTTAAAAAAAATCGATTTCGTAAAACAAAGAAGGTGAATATAGTATTCACCAATTTTTAAAAAAAAACTTGACAAAATATTCTAATGAAAACGTATTTATCGATGAAACTCGATCGAGACTGAAAATTCTGGCGAAAAGCAGAACTTTCGTCAGAAGGAACTCGTTGACCAAATCCCTATATTTTAAGCGAAAACGTAAATTGGAAATTTCTAATAATAAACAAGGCATTGTCAATTTTTGAAAAAAATCTAGCGATCGATTTTTTTAAAAGCGAAAACACGAAAATTTTTAGCAATTTTTGGGAAGAAATAAGAATTTTTGACAATTCTGGCAAAAACTGAAACTTTCAACTATTTTTGCCAGAAAGTGAATCTTTTTACGTATTGTTTTCTCTTTCTCAACTTTTGGTAAAAATGATAGAATTTTCGTCAATTTTGGCAAAAAAAATTTTACTCGTTTTTTTCGATTTTTGGACACTTTTGAAGTTACTTTGGAATTTTTCGCAAAAAATGGCAATTGGCCAGAAACGACACTTTTTGGGAATTTCTTCGAAAAGCGAGATTTTCTGCTAAATTTAATTAGCAGAAAGTGAAACTTTTGACAATTTTAGCAAAAGACAGGGCTTTGAAACAGTACAACGTTGGACGGGTTTTGAAATATACATTTTCACAAACGTAAATTTAAACTCTGGAATTGCTTCGATCAAAAGCTCACAAAAAATTGATTTATTTTACAAAATTTTGATTTTGACATCAAACAAATTTCAGACTGAAATCAATGTCTTTGTAATCTCTACTTTGTCTTTGGTCTTCATATTGCATTTCCAAAAATTTCAACCGACAGGTAACATCTCGGTTTCAAGAGACTCGATTTCAATTTTAGGGCTAATTTTGGGTTTCAAGCTAAACTGCAATACAGGGATCGGTTTCGGTGTTTGGTTCAAATGGGTCTTGAAATCGAGCCAGTGCCCCAAAACTCCATCTCTGTTTTTTAAAATATAAATTGTGATTTAAATTTTCCAAAAATAGGTATTATGCAATCAAGAGTCATTCTACGGCACACTTTTATCCTAGAGCTTCGCATTTTTGAGCTGTGATAGCATTTTCTTTCCAACTTTTGATCTAGTACCTACACTAGGCACACTGGCTGCCCCCTCAGGCCTCAATTCTACATCAAGTAAGGATCAATTTGATTTCACTCAAATACGGCTTCAAATTTTCGTCTACTGTGAATTTAATAATATCTTAACGAAATGCAAATTTACGACGTTTATTTTGAGACTAATTGATAAAACAAGAATCAAAAAAATAAATGAAGTTGAAACATGGCTACTCTCACTCTAATCAACTAAGTACTTATCACTTATACTAGATTAAAAATAAAAAAAAAACAAATCACTCATTAATTAAACCGTAAATTCTAACGTGAACTACAAATATTCTAACTCTCATCCGAACACCATTCCAAAAACATTTTCCAACCAGGATCTATAAAAACATCCGGAATATCACATTCCGACGCTTTGGCCAGTTCAACACCAAGCTGTAAGAACATGCTTTTATACAGACTGAAATCATCATCGTTACAACTACACATCCACACAGCATCCTTCAGCCAATCAAACATATCGTTTCCAGCATCCTCGTAACACGCCTCCAAACAATCTACCGATGACAAAACTTCCATTTTATATTCATTAGCTGATCGAATATTTTCAAATGACCCTTCGATAAAATCAACGAGCTGATTAGGCGGAGGAAACGTGAATCTATATTCTGTTTCGAACAAACTAGCCCGCCACCCGAAGATGTTCTGTCGCAATATCTTCTGTTTGGTTTTCATAATTCTACTAGAATCTGATGAAAATGTGCTGAGAAAATGATCTATTTCGGAAAATCGCATTTCCATCAACAAAGTGCAGCAGTGTTCTGATGACCAATAATCATCCATTTCCATAACTTCCATTTTGAATTCTTCAGATCCTTCTTCTTCGCAACATACATCCATAAATTGCTGGAAACAATCCGTAGGATATTTCTTAAAAACATTGATCCATTGCATTGCCCAAAATTCGTGCCGTCTATAATTCGGATCAATGGCTGATAAAATCGCAACGTCTAATCTGATGTCGGTCAAGTTTGAATCACGATCCCACCAATCTCCCACGTGGTAATCATCGAAAACTCTTTTTTGCATTTCATAAGGAGCGAGATTGAAGATTTCCACGGCCAGAGAAATATGATCAGTCGATTGAGATTCTGAGTTTTCGCACTTCAAAAGTTCTTCGATTAGATCAGAAAACACATCGTTAGGATACTTGTCTAGTATACGCATCCAAATTTGCACCACAAAATCCGCATGCAACCAGAATCTCATCGAATCGACTAATTTCCACATTTTGAAATCATTGAATAGCCATGCTAATTGTTCGTTGGTCAATTTCATCAGGAAATTTTCCCAACTTCTGAATGACATTTTCTGCAAGCAGCTCGAAGGTATATAATCAATTCGTTTTTGTGAATCTAAAAACTGATTCAAGAAATAATCAGTAACACAAGCTGGGTAGTTGTCTCTCCCTTTGAACACGTATTCGATAATATGCATTTTCATTCCGCCAGTAACCCGACCTAGACTGCGAACCAATTCCCAATGATACACCAATGGATATTCTCGAAAATATCGCTCGCTGCTTCGCAAGTTCCTATTCCTAATCTTCGTCTTCAAATTTGACCACAACGCTCGGATTTCGTTTTCCAAACAATGATTGCAAGCGATTCTGTACTTTTTTGCAGTATTCAAGCCGTCTTGTTTCAGCATTTCTCGAGCGGTTTCTTCCTCATTAATGGTACCATCTGCTGACCAAACCAACACGTGGAAATATTTATGAGCTTGACTAGACAGTGCATGGACGAATATCTGCCTATCATAAAAATTGCTCCACGATGCAATTTGTTCCTTTACTATTGGCATAAATCGTTGGATCTTTTGCTCTATGGCTGGTGGCAATGCGAGGATATCTTGTACTTTTTCAGGAGGATTGGTTGGGTTCATCATGGCAGCTTGACGACACAACACCGCAGCGGAAACCACCGAAGCTGTTAGTTCCAAGCTACACGGATTTCGCCGAAAATTGCACAAGGGTTCGAGGGAAGACATGATTTCACTCCAGGTAATCAGAAATCGAAATTCAAAAAATTCAACACTAGTATTGAGTAACAATACGTATATGTATAGGTATGTGGGGTTTTTACTTTTTAAGATGCTGAATTGGATTTTCTAGATGGTACAATTCCTAGCCTTGCAAACCCACGTATTCTGAACAGCGATTTATGAATCTCAAAACTTTATCAAAGAAGAAAAGCGCGGGTTTAGATATGATAACGAGTAAAAAACGAATTCATAACTCTTAGTAAATTTCAATGCATGAATACTTACTAAATTTTACATTCTGAAAAACTTTATCTACTGAAAAGGATCGCGATATAAACTATACACTAACACTCATTTGTTATAACTGAATAACCAAAACTGAAAAGAATAGAGTAAAGCATCAAAACAAAGCTGATACAATTACATGCAATAACAAAGACCTAGAACAGACTGTTGAATGTTGTGGTGCAATCTCTCGCAAGTTTTTACTTTTTCAGTAACCTAGATACTAGCGCTGCCTGGTGCCGCGTAAAGAGAATTATTTCTCCAGTAAATTATGAGCTTCTATAGGGCAAAACGCTCTGACGTCACGCAGTGTATAAGTGGTTGCATATCTTGATTCCCCTTACATTGGTGGATTGTTCTGTCCGGTCCGGGTCATTCCATGTCAACTCAACCAAAAAAAGGCGATTTTGAAAGTCATGTCTTTCGATTTTGCTCAAATTTTTTTTACAATATAAGGTGCACCGGGGGAAGTCAGAACGTTTTTTCACAATTTCAACTTTGATCAGCTGTTACTCTCGTACTAATGAACCAATATGGCTGAAATTTGGTATGTAGGTTCCCATAAGGGTTCTTAACCCATGGTAAAAATTTCAGCGCGATTATCGCAGTAGCTTTCGCACAATTGAATAAAATGTAACTTATTCTGACTTACCCCGCTTTTGGGGTAAGTCAGAAAATCTACAAAATTAATTGGTGATTTTAGGATTCGACCCCGATCGATGCGCAATATGTCGAATAATATGTTTTCGAGGTCGTAGAATCCGAATCTGGAGTTATTTTTTTGTAGGAGTGGGGGGTGAGACGTGGGGAGAGGGAAAATTTCAAAATTTTCCTACATCATCTCCCCCTCCTGCCTATTATGGCATTTTGGCTGTCATTGTGGTAACTTCAGAAAAACAATTCATCTGACAATTTATTGTGAAGTACAAAAATGTATTTGTAAAAAATTGAAAAACTTATGTTAGGAGAAAAAATAATCATCTCCGGAGAAAACAAAACAAAAAATCCCCAAAACATAGTAACACCACTCCAAAATACACATCTGACATCATCCTGCAGAAAAGAACACATGATATTGCCTGATTGTATAGCATTTTTTTTTTCAAAACATGTTCTGAATTCTGATTTTACATAAAAAACTGTCAACTTTGAACATCAGTGGTATAAGAAAACATTGAGATAAATAAAAACCAAATTTGGAATATTTTACAAGCAAAATTTGAAATCCCCCACCCATACGAACCTACGACTCACCTTCCACCTTCACCACAAAAAATGACTCCGGATTCAAATTCTAGGACCTCGAAAACACATTATTTGACATTACACAATAATGTAGGAAAATTTTGAAATAATCCCTCTCCTCATGCCTCACCCCCCACTCCTACCAAAAAAACAACTCTAAATTTGGATTCTACGACCTTGAAAACATATTATTAGACATGTTACACAATAATTTTGTGAAAAATTTGAAATGTTCTTTACCCCACGCCTCACCCCCAACTCCTACAAAAAAAAATAACTCCAGATTCGGATTCTACGACCTCGAAAACATATCAATCCACATATTACACAATAATGTAGGAAAAATTTGGAATTGCCCCCTCCCCATGCATCACCCCCCACTCCTACAAAAAAAAAATAACTCCAGATTCGGATTCTACGACCTCGAAAACATATCATTCTACGTATTACACATCGATGAAGTCGAATCCTAATTATCAATGTTCACTTTTCTGACTTACCCCATAGCACTAATTTAGGGGGTAAGTCAGAAAAAGCGATATAAATAATGAATAATTGAAAATTAACAAAAATTGAATACTTGGGGTTTTACATTATTGTTTTAGGAATACTTTCACTTATAATATCACTTTTACTGATCATTTCTTCTGAGGTAAAAAGCAGTTTGAAAAACACTGATTACAATTTGAAATCAAATTCAAAACAGCAACTAAAAATGAACCAATGAAAAGCCTGTAAAATGAAACTGGGTCGCGAAATTTTTTATGCTGTGATGAAGTAGGGGTAGTACCCTCAAGTTACCCCTGGGTAGCGCTTCGGCAGATATAAGCCTCTAAGAGCTAGAGCAGTTTTTCTGACTTACCCCGAATTCGGACTTCCCCCGGTGCACCTTATGGCTATAAATTGTCAGTGTGTCTACTAAATCCAAAAAACAACGAAAAAGGTACTTTTTCATACTTTTATCGTATTTTTTTCGTCCTTACACTATATTTTTAATAGTTATACATTTGTAGGAAATACAATCGAGTAGAAATGTTTATTATTCAAAGTAACATCATAAACTGATAAACGTAAATACATTTGTGTCACTTAACACATGGAATGTTTACCAGCCAGTAATATCTAAATAATCAAACCGCCACATGTCATTTCGGCTACAAAAAATCAAAATTTCAACGTTCTGAGCAGTGCGGTCTGGGTCGTCGAGAGCCGATGCGAGCCCGGAACGAATACTTATAATTTGGCCTATAGAGGTTTTTTGGGAGGGGGGAGGGGGTTTGACTGAAAATTCAATTTTCAAAATTATTACGTACGATATCTCCCTAAATTAAGTCGAGTTGAGCTTCATTTAGGAGTTCGACCTGGCGGGAATTTCCTCCAAAATTAATTTATATTTTAGAAGGGGCGAGACTTTCTTTGAGTGATTTGATGAAGGTACATACTCGTATGTACCTCCTACTGAGTTGTTTGAATCAAAATTTCTTCAGTTCTACCAACTGAACCTGCTTCTAAGTTCGATATAAATAATAAAGTTTCGGCAAGTATACAAAAACTACCCTAAGAATACAGGGATGTGATCAATGCCGCGTTCAAAGCCAAGCAAGAGGTATTGCAGGCCCAGCAGAAAGAATTGGAGTTGTTTCGCGAGATTCGGGCTCTAGATAAATGATGTAGAAAATTACAAAATAGAAAGAATTTTAAAAAAAATCGATTTCGTAAAACAAAGAAGGTGAATATAGTATTCACCAATTTTTTAAAAAAAACTTGACAAAATATTCTAATGAAAACGTATTTATCGATGAAACTCGATCGAGACTGAAAATTCTGGCGAAAAGCAGAACTTTCGTCAGAAGGAACTCGTTGACCAAATCCCTATATTTTAAGCGAAAACGTAAATTGGAAATTTCTAATAATAAACAAGGCATTGTCAATTTTTGAAAAAAATCTAGCGATCGATTTTTTTAAAAGCGAAAACACGAAAATTTTTAGCAATTTTTGGGAAGAAATAAGAATTTTTGACAATTCTGGCAAAAACTGAAACTTTCAACTATTTTTGCCAGAAAGTGAATCTTTTTACGTATTGTTTTCTCTTTCTCAACTTTTGGTAAAAATGATAGAATTTTCGTCAATTTTGGCAAAAAAAATTTTACTCGTTTTTTTCGATTTTTGGACACTTTTGAAGTTACTTTGGAATTTTTCGCAAAAAATGGCAATTGGCCAGAAACGACACTTTTTGGGAATTTCTTCGAAAAGCGAGATTTTCTGCTAAATTTAATTAGCAGAAAGTGAAACTTTTGACAATTTTAGCAAAAGACAGGGCTTTGAAACAGTACAACGTTGGACGGGTTTTGAAATATACATTTTCACAAACGTAAATTTAAACTCTGGAATTGCTTCGATCAAAAGCTCACAAAAAATTGATTTATTTTACAAAATTTTGATTTTGACATCAAACAAATTTCAGACTGAAATCAATGTCTTTGTAATCTCTACTTTGTCTTTGGTCTTCATATTGCATTTCCAAAAATTTCAACCGACAGGTAACATCTCGGTTTCAAGAGACTCGATTTCAATTTTAGGGCTAATTTTGGGTTTCAAGCTAAACTGCAATACAGGGATCGGTTTCGGTGTTTGGTTCAAATGGGTCTTGAAATCGAGCCAGTGCCCCAAAACTCCATCTCTGTTTTTTAAAATATAAATTGTGATTTAAGTTTTCCAAAAATAGGTATTATAATGCAATCAAGAGTCATTCTACTACGGCACACTTTTATGCTAGTGCTTCGCATTTTTGAGCAGAGATAGCATTTTGTTTCCAACTTTTGATCTAGTACCTACACTAGGCACACTGGCTGCCCCCTCAGGCCTCAATTCTACATCAAGTAAGGATCAATTTGATTTCACTCAAATACGGCTTCAAATTTTTGTCTACTGTGAATTTCCAATAACATCTTAACGAAATGCAAATTTACGACGTTTATTTTGAGACTAATCGATAAAACAAAAATCAAAAAAATAAATGAAGTTGAAACTTCTAATCAACTAAGTACTTACCACTTATAGGTACTTAGATTGAAAATAAAAAAAAAGAAATCACCCATTAATTAAACCGTAAACTCTAACGTGAACTACAAATATTCTAACTCTCATCCGAACACCATTCCAAAAACGATTTCCAACCAGGATCTCTGAAAACATCCGGAATATCACATTTCGACGCTTTGGCCAGTTCAACACCAAGGTGTAAAAACATGCTTTTATACAGATTGAAATCGTCATCGTTACAACTACACATCCACACAGCATCCTTCAGCCAATCAAACATATCGTTTCCAGCATCCTCGTAACACGCTTCCAAACAATCCACCGATGACAAAACTCCCATTTTAAATTCATTAGCTAATCGAATATTGTCAAACGACTCTTCGATAAAATCAACGAGCTGATTAGGCGGAGAGTAGTTCCGATACAGTTTACAATCCGGATCAGTGGTTGATAAAATGGCAACGTCCAACCTGACGTCGGTCAAGTTAGAATCACGATTCCACCAATCTCTCATGTTGTAATCATCGAAAACTCTTTTTTGCATTTCATAAGGAGCGAGATTGAAGATTTCCACGGCCAGAGAAATATGATCAGCCGATCGAAACTCAGATTTTTCGTACTTCAAAAGTTCTTCGATTAGATCAGAAAATTCATCGTCAGGATACTCGTCTCGTATACGGATCCAAATTTGCACCACAAAATCTGCATGCATCCAGAACCTCATCAGATCGTCTAATTTCCACATTACGGAGTAGGAAGAATATGGGACCAGACGTAGACCTGTTAATTGTTCGTTACTCAATTTCATCAGAAAATTTTCCCAACTTCTGAATGACATTTTCTGCAAGCAGCTCGATGGTATAGCATCAATTCGGTTGTGTGAATCGAAAAACTTATTCAAGAAATAATCAGTAACACAAGCTGAGTAGTTGTATTTACTTTCGAACACTTGATAGATAATATACACATTCATTCCGCCAGTAGTCCCACCGTCACTGCGAACCCATTCCCAATAATACACCAATGGATGTTCATCATAATATCGTTCTTTTTTTCGCCAGTACATTTTCTTCAAATTTGACCACAACGCTCGGATCTCGTTTTCCAAACAATGATTACACGCGACTCTGTACTTTTTTACAGCATTCAAGCCGTCTTGTTTCAGCATTTCTCGTGCGGTTTCTTTCTCATTAATGGTACCATCTGCTGACCAAACTAACACGTGAAAGTATTCGTGAGCTCCACAATATTGTTGATCGAAGAATATCTCTCTGTTGTAAAAATCGCTCCACGATGCAATTTGTTCCTTTACTATTGGCATAAATCGTTGGATTTTTCGCTCTATGGCTGATGGCAATGCGATGATCTCTTGAACTTTTCCAGGAGGATTGGTTGGGTTCATCATGGCAGCTCGACGACACAACACCGCAGCGGAAGCCACTGAAGCTGTTAGTTCCAAGCTACACGGATTTCGCCGAAAATTGCACAAGGGTTCGAGAGAAGACATGATTTCACTCCAGTCTCCAGGTAATCAGAAATTGAAATTTAAAAAAATTCAACAAGTAGTTATTGAGTAACAATGTATAGGGTTTTTAAGATGCTGAATTGGATTCTCTAGACGGTACATGTACGATTCCTAGCCTTGCAAACCCACGTATTCTGAACAGCCATTTATGAATCTTAAAACTTTATCAAAGAAGGAAAGCGCGAGTGTTGATATGATAACGAGTGAAAAACGAATTCATAACTCTTAGTAAATTTCAATGCATATTAAATACTTACTAAATTTTACATTCTGAAAAACACTTTATCTACTGAAAAAGATCGCGATATGAACTATATGCACTAACACTCAACTATTTGTTATAACTGAATAACCAAAACTGAAAAGAAAAGAGTAAAACATCAAACCAAACTAAAGCTGATGCAATAACAAAGACCTAGAAGTAGAACAGGTTGTTGTGCAATCTCTCGCAAGTTTTCAGTGGGTAACCTAGATACTAGCGCTGCCTGGTGCCGCGTAAAGAGAATTATTTCTCCAGTAAATTATCAGCTTCTATAGGGCAAAACGCCCTGACGTCACAAAGTGTATAAATGGTGGTATCTCTTGATTCCCCTTACATTCTGTAGGCTTCATTGGCTTCAAAGCTAGTGATTGTTCTGTCCACTTTGCATTTTGATATGAAGAGTGATATTCCAAAACTAGCTTTGTCCATTTTCACAACTTTTCAGGAAAGAGGAAAAACAGTTTCCCTTTAAACGGGTAAATTGGCTTTTTAGGCGAGTTTAGCACTTTATTTGGGTGGATTTATGATGTAGGAGTGTAGGTATACATTTCATCCACTAAATACTGCTGAAAAAAATTTCAATAAAAATGGACAATGCGCGTTTTGGAACATTATTTTTTTAAAATTTTTTAGTGAATTGGGTATTTAGGTGAGTTTAACACCTCATTTTGGTAGGTTGATGATGTAGGAATGTGAGTTAATACTTCATCTACCAGATACTGCTGAAAACCCAACTTTGATAAAAATGGACAAAGCGAGTTTTGGAATATCACTCTTCATATGCCAAAACTTTCAAACCATCTCGAGGATCTCATTATTTTAAGGCTCTAAATTGTAGAGAATTTTGTCCCCTTTCCAACTGTATTAAATTTTTTGATATCCGCAAAAGTCTTCCTTGAGAAAATTCACTCAACTAGCTGAAAAAGGTAGCCAATTCAACATACATATTGTTCTGTTCAATTTGCACTTTGAGGCAACAGAACTTTTAAACCATCTCGAAGACCTCATTATTTTATGGCTCTAAATTGTAGAGGATTTTGTGCCCTTTCCAACGGTAATAAATTTTTTGAAATCCGCAAAGGTCTTCCTTGAGGAAATTGACTTGAGAAGCAGAAAAATGCGGCAAAATTCAACTCATTGTTCTGTCAGCTTTGCACTTTGAAGTGGCAGAACTTTTAAACCATCTCGAGGACCATATTATTTTATGGCTCTAAATTGTAGAGAAATTTGTGCCCTTTCCAACGGTACTACATTTTTTGAAATCCGCGAAAGTCTTCCTTGAGAAAATTGACTTGACGAGTTAAAAAAGGTAGCCAATTTAACATATTGTTTCGTCCACTTTGAACTTTAAGGCGGCAGAACTTTTAAACCATCTCGAGGACCCCATTATTTTATGGTTCAAAATTGTAGAGAATTTTGTGCCCTGGGCCTTTCCAACGGTACTACATTTTTTGAAATCCTCAAAGGTCTTCCTCAAGAAAATTGACTTGACGAGCTGAAAAGTAGAAGTGAACAGCATTGTTTACAGCTAGACTTGTAAGGTTTAGCCTACCATTCACAGGCATCGACCTTTTAGTTAACCTAGACGGCTACTCATATGCAAAATTATCCCACTGGTTATGTCGCCAACTCTGTGGATTTCAAATTAGAAACAAACGCATCTGCGCATGTCTCAGGAAAATAGTGTGTGTATTTTGTTGTCAGTGGATTAATGGTGGAAGTGGGGGTGCTGGTGGTGTTTCCGTTTACTGTTCACAAGCATCAATTCCTGAGACATGCGCAGATGCGTTTGTTTCTAATTTGAAATCCACAGAGTTGGCGACATAACCAGTGGCCTTAGTTTGCATTGGAGTAGTCGTCTAGGTTAACTAAAAGGTCGATGTTCACAGGGTGTATACTGTATATGCAACCTGAAACGCGCGTTTTGCCTTATAGGGCAAAACGCTCTGACGTCACGCAGGCGCAGTGTATAAGTGGTTGCATATCTTGATTCCCCTTACATTGGTGGATTGTTCTGTCCGGGTCATTCCATGTCAACTCAACCAAAAAAAGGCGATTTTGAAAATCATGTCTTTCGATTTTGCTCAAATTTTTTTTACAATATCGTACTCATCCAGTAAGTAATAACCCCGCAATTAGTTTGGTACCACTCCCCTCAGGGGGTGGGTGGGGGGGCTTCCATTATTTTCACATTGTCTCGAGGTACTCAACTTCAGCAGCCCATTCCTCCAAAACTATGATACTTTGATCAAAACTGATTTCACAGTTCGGAAGGGCGTTGCATTTAGAACTTTTTAAACATTTTGAAATTTTCAAAAGTTGAAAGTTGAACTTTCAAATTGAAAGTTAGAATTTCAAATGGCGCTGTAAGTGGGAGCTACCATTTAATATTTTGAAAAAATGTCCATAGATGTAGGGTAAAGTCACCAGTAGTTGACATGATCCAGTAGTTGACACTTACGTCACAAAAATCGCCATTTTGGTGTCCCTGTGTGATTATTGAAAACACTGTTGCACTAAAAATTAATTCATACCTCGCTTATTATTGGCCGTGAGTTAGGTGATGATTATCAGTCATACTTTTTGCGTTTTATCAAATTTTATTTTCACCACGAAAATTTTGCGAATTTTTTTTGCAGAATTTTAATGGTAAGTGTTTTACAATTATTTTTCTATATCCAACAATTTTGAACATTTTGAGATGGTTATTATACCATTTGAAAGCTAATGAGATACACTTTCTTTCTAACTACTTTTGATTGACTCATAATCACATTTTCATGCTCGATAAGCCGGGTGTCAATTACTGGCGCTAAAAAATGAAAAATTCCAATAATTGACACCATATAAAAAGATGTATTTTCTAATGTTTTTTCACCATTATTTTACCGAGTTATTCAAAATAGTCTGATTAAAGTACGAGATGAATATTCAAGAAGCTATAAGTGCTGTAAAGTGAATTAGAAATTACATCTATTTATATGGCGTAAATTATTGGAATTTCTCACATTCTTGAAAATGTGATTCTGATTCAATCAAAAGCAGTTAGAAAGAAAGTGTATCGCATTAGCTTTCAAAATGGTATAATAACAACCTCAAAATGTTGAAAATTTTTGGATGAAAATTGTAAAATACTTTGTCAACTACTGGGGTGTCAATTATTGGAATGTCGTGTCAATTACTGGGGTTTTTTGGACACTTTTTGAAATGATCATAAAAATCTCAAAAATCCACTTACGAATGTGAAACACAAATCAAAATGTAAGGAAAACTGTGTTCTTTTAGATGTACTTACCAAAGTTTTCAAAAAAATATCAAGTTGAGCTATAGATTGTTTTTTATCAAAAAGTATCAAAAATCTGTTCAACTACTGGCGACTTTACCCTACCTTTCGATGCTTTTTCGAAACATTCAAGTTTCGAGATAGGATCTCTTGATGGAAGGGAAGCACCCCCCCGCCCCAATTTTGGGCAAAACTTTCAAAATGAAATGTGGGGCGTGTGATATATCGAATTGTATGCTTTTGGTGACCCTGAACACGAATATGACGTCAGATTTTTGATTGGACCCATCCGCAGCCCCCAGCACCTTCCCAAAGGGGGTAACCCCCAAAAACATGGTTACATTCGTGTGACACATGAAATAGTATGTTTTCGATATCGCTGAACACAAATATTACCATAGTTCTTTAAATCGACCTCACCCATGGCCCCCATAACCTCTCCCAATTGGTAAAAATCCAAAAAAATTGTTGGGGGCCGTGGATGGAGTCCAATCAAAAATCTGACGTCATATTCGTGTTCAGCGTCACCAAAAACATACAATTCGATATATCACACGCCCCACATTTCATTTTGAAAGTTTTGCCCAAAATTGGGGTGGGGGGTGCTTCCCTTCCATCAAGAGATCTGTATCGCGAATATACACGATAAAATTAAAAAACAAACACAAAAGCGATCAAACAGTATAATTCGATCATATTTCGACATTATGCACACAATTATGCACACTGCGCTATGATCGGATATATAACCGAACGAAGACGAAAGAGAGCGAGAAAAACGAGATAAAAATATACAATGTAGCAGATAAGCTGCTAACAAGATCCCATCTCGAAACTTGAAAATTTCGAAAAAGCATCAAATGGTACATCTATGGAAATTTTTTCAAAATTTTAAATGGTAGCTCCCACTTAAAGCACTATTTTGAAATGTTAACTTTCAATTTGAAAGTTCAACTTTCAACTTTTGAAAATTTCAAAATGCTTAAAAAGTTCTAAATGCAATGCCCTTTTGAACTGTGAAATCAGTTTTGATCAAAGTATCATAGTTTTGGAGGAATAGGCTGCTGAAGTTGAGTAGGTACCTCGAGACAATGTGAAAATAATGGAAGCCCCCCTACCCGCCCCCTGAGGGGACTGGGACCAAACTAATTGCGGGATTATTACTTACTAGGTGGGTATATATTGTAAAAAAAAATTGAGCAAAATCAAAAGACATGACTTTCAAAATCGCCCTTTTTTGGTTGAGTTGACATGGAATGACCCGTCTACTTTGCGCTTTGATGCGCCAGAACTTTAAAACCATCTCGAGGACCCCATTATTTTATGGCTATAAATTGTAGAGAATTTTGTCTTTTTTCCAATGGTACTGAATTTTTTGAAATCCGCGAAAGTCTTCCTTGAGAAAATTGACTTAACGAGCTAAAAAGGTAGCAAAATTTTACTTATTGTTCTGTCCACTTTGCACTTTTGAGGCGGCAGAACTTTTAAGCAATCTCGAAGACCTCATTATTTTATGGCTCCAAATTGTAGAGAATTTTATCCGAATTCCGATGATACTAAATTTTTCAAAATTGGTTTAATAAAATTACTAAGAAGCAGATAATGTTCATTTCATTTCAAAGTGAACAGCATATTTGTTTACAGCTGTACTTGTATGTAAGATTTACCCTGCTATTCACAGGGCGCAAGTATGCAATCTGAAATATGTGTTTTGCCCTTATAAATGAGACATTTTTTTTTTTTAGCAGAAAGTACATATGTACATACTACATAGGTAGGTACATCTCAATTCTCATACAAGTGGAATGAGAACATCTACCTACCTATTTATTTGGAAAATGTTCACGCTCATAAAGTCATAAGTCATCATTTCATCAACAATAGAAGATGAATGAAATGTGGTACCTTACTAGTTACTATGTACCTTCGACAGCATCAATAATTTTTAATCTAATTATTTTATGTTCAAACGGTCAATCTAATATTCTTATTCAAAAAATCTTTAAAAACCTCAACCAAATAATATTGAAATATTAGAATAGATACCTACCTATTTCGATTTTTGATCATTTGCAAATGTATTCGTTTCGTCAACATTTTTATACCTGGGTAATTCTCAAAAAGTGGTAAATATTGTGTCCACAGTAAATTTCTCAATGGTTTTAGCATTTTTTTTTTGGTCCATACAAGCATCACCTCCCTCACATTTTACACTTGATATTGAGCTGTTCAGTCCCCTCAATAAGTTCATATGAAGCTCACATTTCACATTTGAAAACTGTCTCACAGTTTTTGCGTCAATTTTAGAGCAATTTTTAATTATTTTTGCTGACTTCCCAATCCAACATTTTTTTCTGGTGAGTGGCTGCACTGGTTCACTATTCTCATAGAAATGTTACCCCGCACCGCCCTACGTAACAGCTCGTTCTGATCGTAATAATCTATGAAGTTTTGATGTGTGGAAAAAAATGTGTCCTTTGGCTTGCATTTTTATTAACCTGATGAACCCGCCAAAAACGAAAATTGAGAAAGGGAAGTTATTCTACATGATAAGTATTACGTGTTGAAAATCAAATAATATCCAGTAAGTATAAGGCTAGAAACGAAAAAACGTTGAGATTGTCCTTCGGCTTGTCCAGCGCTCATTTGTCCTTCGAATTGGCCAAATTTCAGACAGCTGCACTCTTATCGCGCTAGTCGAGATATTATACACGATAATAAAAGCAAAATTTGACATTTTCTCCCTCCCCACGCCTCACCCCCACCCTTACCAAAAAAATAAGTCCAGATTCGAACTCTGCGGCCTCGAAAACATATCGATCCATATTACACAATAATGTAAGCAAAATTTGACATTTCTCCCCCTCCTCACGCCTCGCCCTCCACCTCTACCTCAAAAATAACTCCAGATTCGAATTCTACGACCTCGAAAACGTGTTTATTGACATATGTATTACACATCTGTGAGGGTCGAATCCTAATTATAGCCGTTTTAAGGGGGTAAGGGCCTACAGTGGGGGGATTGAATTGAGGCCAACACTAGAAAAGGGATCTGGGACCCCTATACAAATAATTCCCACTTGAAATTTTCCAAAAAAATGATTTTTGTTTTTCAAAATTATGCATATCAACATTGACATTTTTTTTGAGAATAACCCACCTAAACATTTTTTTTATGAAAAAGCTGCCAAAAAAAATTTGGAAAATGAATTCGAATATTCACAACAACAAATAACTTTTCCACCTCGTTTTTCTTTTCTTTTCCACGATGTAAAATACGAAAAGAAACCCATAAAACTCGATGTCCGAATTGAATATTGATTTTTCAATTTTTGTTTTCGAATTTTTAATTTTCAATTTTAGAAATAATATTTAATCAACGATTTTGGATTTAGATTTATTCCAGTGTAGTGTAAAACAGACGAGAAACAGCCAGCTTAACATTTCTACAAAAATATCAAGTCGAACAAAAATATTCCGAGCACATCAGAATATTTCCAAACAAAACCTCCTCATTCCATTTATTACTTGCTGCTAAACGCAAATATTTTCAATTTTGTCCCCTTCTCATATGTATTATCTACTCAATTTATCCATTATCTTTCACCCAATTGTTTTTCATTAATTTTTCTACTTTGATTTTAATCTGAAAAAAATTGATCACTTTGGTTACCTATATAGAAAATTCTCGAAAAAAGATCAGATATTTTTATCAAATCTGGCGAACACTCTTGCCAGGACCGGACCCCCGGACCTCGCTTGTTGAATATATTTTCACTTTCAAGGTTTTTGTTAATGGAATGAAATTATCTTTTTACAAAACAACAAATTTTCAAAATTAAAAAAAAAATAAATGGAAAATTTGGACACTTGAAAAAAAAATACCAATTTTGTACATATTAACATTCATGTAACGCAAAAAATTGCATTTCTCCTTCAAGTTTGAAATTTTTTAATAACGCAAGAGAGAATAAACTGGCCCTAGCGAAGCGAGGGCAAAAGCTCTCGAAAATGATTATACCTATATTCGAGAGGTATATAAGAAACGATGCTTCAAGTTCATTATTTTGCTTCAAAATTTTAAAACTCGAACGATGATTTCTTTTTGGGGTGAAAAATTCAAAATTGAAATGAGTGATGAGTTATTCATAAGAAGATGGATGTACTTATTTAAATAAAAATGTCGAAATTTGACTGAAAAAAACCCCCCGAGCAGAACATTTCGATGAAAAGCAGGACTTCAGCAGAAGAGCAGGATTGTTCGACTGTTTATCCTGGTGCTTTGTATTTTTGAGCAAAGATACCATTTCTTTTCACCTTTCGATCTGGTACCTAAAGCATCATGGCTGCTCTCCTGCTAGAAACGGAGTTCAATTATACATTAAGTAAGGATCACTTTGATTTCATTCAAATATTGCTTGAAAATTTCATCTTCGGAGTCCACTTTTTTTACTCTCATTTTACTTATGCCATCCACAATAACGATTTTTGAAAAAAATATACGCATTCGGTATTGTAAATTTAATAGGTAATGAAAAGATCTCTCGACGAAGCACAAATAGAATTTATTCTGAGGCCAATTAATGAAACAAAAATCAAGAACATTTGAAACACACTCTTGCTCTGATTAACTACCTACATAAAATAATTAAAAAACCAGATCATTTCATTATAATAAAGTGTAAATTCTAACGTAAACTTCGAAAATTTTAATTATCATCCGAACACCATTCCAAAAACGATTTCCAACCAGGATCTTTAAAAACCTTCGGAATATCACATTCAGAAGCTTTGGCCAGTTCAACACTTAATTGTACGAACCTTCTTTTATATAGCTTGAAATCATCGTCGTTACAACTACACATCCACACAGCATCTTTCAGCCAATCAAACATATCACTTCCAGCAACCTTGTAACATGCTTTCAAGAAACTCAACGACGACAAAATTTCTATTTTAAATTCCTTAGCTGATCGAATACTTTCAAACGATCCTTCGATGAAATCAACGAACTGGTTTGGCGGAGGAAATGCCGAACCTTTTCCAAAAGTTTTGGCCCATTTGGACAATTTGGAGAGATTATTTCGTAGAATCATTCGCTTGATTTTCATAATTCTAATAGGATCTGACGAAAAGAAGTTGAGAAATTGGTCTATTTCGGAAAATCGTAGTTCTTTCAACAACGTACTGCAGTATTCTGATGCCTTATCATCATACATTTCCATAACTTCCATCTTGAACGCTTCAGATCCTCCGGCTGTTTCTTCACAACATACATTCATGAATTGCACGAAACTATCCGCGGGATAATGCTCAAACAAACGGGTCCATTGTAATGCCCAAAAGTCGTGTCGTCTTTCATCCGGATCAACGGCTGATAAAATGGCAACGTCTAATCTGACGTCGGTCAAGTTAGAATCACGACCCCACCAATTTTCCATGTGGTAATCATCGAATACAAATCTTTGCTTTTCGTAAGGAGCGAGATTAAAGATTTCCACTGCCAAAGGAATGTGTTCGGTCGATAGAAACGGAGACTTATCGGCATCCAAAAGATCACTGATTAGATAACCAAATTCATAGTTACAATACTCGCCTCGTATACGCATCCAAACCTGCAACACAAAATCTGCATGCATCCAGAATCTCACCAAATTGCCGAATTTCCATATTTTGTTACCATCGAATAGTAACACCAGTTGTTCGTTAGTCAATTTCGTCAGAAAATTTTCCCAACTTCTGAATGGCATGTTTTGCAGGTAGCGTTCTTTGAGAAAACTACTTCGTTTATCCAAATTCAACCGGTTCAAAAAATAATCAGTAGCACAAGCCGGGTATTTGTATTCACCATTGAACACGTGATTGATGATATATTTTGTCATTCCGGTAGTCTTACCCTTTCTGCAAACACTTTCCCAATAATACACCAATGGATAACGTCGTTCACCGTTTCGCAAGTTAATCTTTCTCTTCAAATTTGACCACAATGTTTGGATCTCGTTTTTCAAACAATGATTGCAAGCGATTCTGTACTTTTCCGCAGCATTCAAATCATCTTGTTTAAGCATTTCGCGAGCGGTCTCTTCGTCGTTAATGGTGCCATCGGTGGACCAGACCAACACGTGGAAATATTTGTGAGCTCGACTACCCACTTTATCGAAGAATATCTGTCTATCATAAAAATTGCTCCATGATGCAATTTGTGCCTTTACTATTGGCATAAATCGTTCGATTTGCTGCTCTATGGCTGGTGGCAACGCGATGATCTCCTGCACTTTTTCAGGGGGATTGGTTGGGTTCATCATTGCAGCTAGACGACACAACACCGCAGCAGACACCACCGAAGCTGTATGTTCCAAGGTGCACGGATTCCGTCGAAAATTGCACAGCGGTTCGAGGGAAGACATGATTTCACTCCGGGCAATCTGAAATTACGAGAGAACTGCTGTTGAAATCGACGAATGATGAAAAAAAAAACGAAGTAGGTAAATTAGGTATATATGTAGGTACATATAAACTCCCCAACAGCAGAGCACAGCACCTTTATTTACCTACATTCCACATACCACCCTCATAGCACTTATGCAGTACAATGTACATAGGTAAGTAGTGGAAGGAGAGAAGTTCAAGCATACAATTTGTGCTCACAATAGTCCAGGAGCCCATATGAAAAAAATGTACGAGGGAGGTTGAAATTTGGGACCCGGCCCAAAAGTTACTATATGTAGTATCCCTCTTTTCAGAAATGTCACTCTGGAAATTCACAGTTGGGGCTTTTAAGCACAGCGAAAGCTCAAAGTTCACAATTTTTATGAACTTTCAACTTGAAAAGTTTTATGGTTAAAACCGGTGGATTCTTATAGGATTTTTCACGCTGATTCCGAATATGCCGGTCTGTCGACCCCTAAGTGCCCCCAAAGGAGTGCCAGAGTGGGTTAAAGGGGTAAAAATCGCAAAAATTTCTGTATTTTTTCAAATCGTATAGGTAACAAAAAGTGCTGAATTCTTGAAGCATTTTTCGCGCAGAATCCAAATATGCCCGGCTGCTAGCCCCCAAGTGCCCCAAAAAGGGTGCCAGCCTACTTTGAAGGGGTGAAAAATGCAAAATATTTACGTTTTTCACATCTTATTTGCGTAAACGTAGCATTATTCCATAATTATTTTATTCGAAGGCGGTTTGCAAGTATTCTGAAATCAAATGTGTCACTACCTACCTCTAAATGCTGCCCAACTGCCTTAATATGTTGAAGAGGAAAAAATATTGTTGTTCTAGAGACACTGAGAATGTTTATGATGTCCCTACAATTACATATTATTTCGAAAAATTTTGACAAACAGTAAGGTACAAGTATAGTATATGTATTGATTTTTTTACTAGGGAAATACGACAACTTTAGCTATAGATACCTCTTGACAAAAAAAAATTACTCAAAATCTGAATCATCACTTGAAGATTCTTCATCAGCCGATTCTTCGCATTCATCTGTCAGTTCTTCGTTTTTGGCACTGGTTGCCTCATTTGTTACTTCCAGCAAAGAGGGTATCATCTCACCTTCATACCAGTGAGGTAAGTATTCACCTTCGTGTAAAATCCAGCCACTGCTACTTGGTGAGATGGCTGTATTCCCCTCTGGCTGAAGCCAGATACTACAGATGTACTGGCACCTCATGATGGGTTGTTGTAATACTCGCGAACATGATGGAAGGCTGCTCGAAGAATAATTCAGTTTCTTAAACATTTTTTTTTCTTTTTTTTGGGCAGAAACGCTGATTAAAGATGATATACTTACCTGCATTCGTCCACGTTTTTGCAATTTTTGTAAGCTCTTTTGAAATCTTGGGGTTTTTTCCAGAAGTTTGAATGGTTGTACTTTGGCTTTACGATAGAATGTGGGTGTATAATCGCAGCCAGTGAAACAATGAAATGCTGGTAGCGCTTGGCAGAGATCTCTACTCAAAGTATTCGCCAATTTGGTACAATTTATGAAACGATGAGTTTGTTTAAAATTCTTCCCTACTTCTAGCCACACCGTAATATTCGATAATTTAAAGATGTTTCCTAAGATGATTATTAAAACATCTGTATCCTGACTCTGGATCACAACATTTCCTCCAATTTTTGATAAGAAATGAGAATTTTTGGCAATTTGGACAAAAGATGAATCTTTTAGTTATTTTCGGCAAGAAAGCGAGACTTTGCCTACTCCACCAAAAGACAAGAGTTTTTCAGCGATTTTTGGCAGATAGTGATTCTATTTTGCACTTCTTCTGAAACCTACGAAACTTTTTGAAAAAAATCGAAAATTTTAGAAAAGTTTTGGCCAGAAATGACATTGTTTGCGAATTTTGTCAAATGTGAGATCATTCGCATACTTTCGAGTAGAAAGCGAGACCATTGATGGGCAATTTTAAAAAAAGACAGAGCGCGTTTTTTTGGAAATTTTAGCCTACACGCCCCATCACTATTTGAAAAGAATCAATTTTACATTCGAGCAAGATTTGGATTCGGAGTTACAAGGTTCGGTTTTAGTTTATATATGGGTCAAATGGATTTCGAAATCGAAATTGATCTTTTAAAAATCCATGAGTATTTCGATGCCCATTTCTCTCTGTGTCTCTGTCTTCCTTTTTTTCATTAATTCATTAAGGGTGGAAGGGGATTAATTCTAACATCCTTTTCCTGTCAAGTGCTTATTTTTTCCTCGCGATTTGCACGTTTCAGCAGTCGCCATTTCTTTCCAACTTTTGATTTGGTAAATTTTGAGCACTCTGGCTAGTTACAGGCCTGAATTCTACATTATGTATTATCAAGTATCAATTTGATTTTACTCAAATATTACTTGAAATTTTATATGTACTTTGTAGTTCATTTTTTTACTCCATTTCACGTGTGCCATTCAGAATAAATTTTTCAAAAATACAAGAAAAGTCTCGACGGAATTGAAATCATTTATATATTTCGAGGCCAATTAAAACAAAAATCAAATAAAGAAGTTGAAAAACACTCATAATCTATTCGACTAAATTATACTTACGAGTAAATAAAACATTATTAATAAAACAAAAATCGAAAAGAAACTTGAAACACTCTTTCAATCCAATCGACTAAATTAAACTTGAACAAAACAATTAATCATTAATTAAAGCGTTAATTATAACGTAAAATTCCAGAGTTCTCAAATCTTTGTCTCATCCGAACACCATTCCAAAAACGACTTCCAACCAGGATCTTTGAAAACAACCGGAATTTTAGACGATTTCGCCAACTCAACACCGAGCTGTAAAAACATGTTTTTATACGTCTTGAAGTCATCATCGTTACAACTACACAACCACACTGTCTCCTTCAGCCAACCAAAGATATAGTTTCCAGCAATACTATAACACGCTTTCAGACAATTCGCCGACGACAAAACTTCAATTTTAAACTCATTAGCTGATCGAATACTTTCAAATGATCCTTCGATAAAATCAACGAGTTGACTAGGCGGAGGAAAGATGAATCTATCTTTTTTATACCAATTATCAACCCACACGTAATAATTGTCTCGCAACATCGTCTGCTTGGTTTTCATAATACTTCTAGGATCTGACGAAAATACGCTGAGAAATTGATCTATTTCGGAAAATCGCATTTCACTCGCCAAACTGAACAAATGATTGGATGAGGAATAATCATTCATTTTCATTACTTCCATTTTAAATTCGTCCGGTCCTTCTTTTTCACAACACACGTCCATCAATTGCAGGCAGGGTTGGTTCTCTACGTGTAGACTATCTTTGTCTACATAGTCTACGTTTGTCGTGTAATCTATGTAAACTTCATGTAAAGTAGACTTCCTGTAGACTACGTGTAATGTATGTCAACTTTGAAGTTGTGTATTCCCAAATAATCTCCCTTCTTGCTAAAAATTTGTCGTTTTTTTGCAAAAAATTGCCCTCACTTTTTAAATGAAAAATTGAAGAAAAAAAATCTTGCATTTTCGACAAAGATTGTGAACAGGTATAATTTTCTTACCAATAATTGACGATGTCTACTTCTGCTAAAATTGTCAGTTTTGCTTTTCTCAAGTTATTTTTCTTTCCAAACATTGTCAAAAATGAAGTACTTGCTCGTTTTTTTTTTTCAAAAATTGAAGAAAATTCTTGTTTTTTCAGCCAAATTGCTGAAAATTTTCATTTTTTGCAAGAACTTGAAAAAGCCATTACTTTTTTTTTACAAATTGTTCAAAAGTTTCATTTTTTTACCCAAGAAATGCAAAAATCTCGTTTTTACTACTAGAAAAATTAGGGAAATGCTTTTCCTTTGTGAGAGATTTGTATTCTCTCTTTTCAGCTCGACAAAATTGCTGAAGATTTTCACATTTTTTCAAGAATTACCTATCCAGAAGTTGTTTTTCTGCCAAAAATGGGCAAAAACTGAAAAATATTGCTTTTTTGCCAAGTAGGTATGTTTTTTTAACGCGGATTCTCAAAAATTTAGTTTTTGAAAGTTTTTTGAATCTCGTTTTTGAACATTGTTTGGATTTTAACCACAAATTTTTAAAATCTTCTGCCAAAATCCATGTAAAAAAGGCTTTAATTCTAAAACAGAAAACAGTTTTACTTTGTAGTTTACATAGTTTACATAGTCTACATGTAAACTATCGTTGTCTACAGTAACGTTGTTTACGCATAGACAACGCGTGTAAAGTAGACTATATAGTCTACTTGCCAACCCTGATTGCAGGAAACAATATGTAGGGTATTTCTTAAACGCATCGATCCAATTTTCTGCCCAAAACCGGTGTCGTCTATTCGGATCCATGGTTGATAAAATGGCAACGTCTAATCTAACGTCGGTCGAGTTCAAATCACGATCCCACCAATCCTCGTAGATGTAATAATCGAATACAGCATGCTGCAATCTGTAAGGAGCACGCTTGAAGATTTCTACAGCCACAGAAATATGATCAGTCGAGTGAATATTAAACATATCGCACTTGAAAAATTCTCCGATCAGACCAGCAAATGCGTCCTCGCGATACCAATCTCGTATACGTATCCAAACCGCCACCACAAAATCCGCATGCATCCAAAATTTCATCAAATGTTCCATAATGTAGAGTTCAAGAAGTGAGTCATGCTTGTCTCTATCGTCGTCGTAGACTAATGACACCAATTCTTCGTTTCTCAATTTCATTAGAAAATTTGTCCAACTTCTGAAGGGCAGTTTTCGCAGGTAGCCAACTGTGAGGGAATTAATTCGTTTATCCAAATTCAACCGATTCAAGAAATACTCAGTAGCACAAGCTGGGTAGTTGTATTCACCATTGAACACTTTCTCGATGATATATTTTTTCATTCCGGTAGTCTTACAGTTTCTGCAAACGCATTCCCAATAATACACCAATGGATAACGTCGTTCAGCTTTTCGCAAGTTCAACTCCGTTTTCAAATTTGATCTCAACGTATTGATCTCATTTTTCAAACAATGATTACAAGCGATTCTGTACTTCTCCTCAGCATTCAAATCATCCTGCTTCAGCATTTCTCGAGCGGTTTCTTCATCATTAATGGTACCATCGGTGGACCAGACCAAAACGTGAAAATATTCCTGAGCTCGACTACCCACTCTATCGAAGAATATCTCTCTATCATAAAAATTGCTCCACGATGCTAATCGTTTCTTCACTATTGGAATAAATCGTTTGATCTTTTGCTCTATGGCTGGTGGCAATGCAATGATATCTTTTATTTTTTTAGCACGATTGGCTGGGTTCATCATGGCAGCTTGACGACACAACACTGCAGCAGATACCACCGAAGCTATATGTTCCAGGCTACACGGATTCCGCCGAAAATTGCACAGAGGTTCGAGGGAAGACATTATTTCTCTGCAGGTAACCTGAAATCATGATGGTTTGTTGTTAGAGAACTGCAAATGAAATTCATTGAATAAGCGATACAAGATGCAGTTTGAAAAAGTCGATGAGCGGCGGAATAACAGCGAGATGTATTTGACTAAAAAATAAAAACAAGAAAAATCTGAAAAGTGAAAACAATTGTCTTGTAAGTTGTAGGCATTATCGTGAAATTTCAATTTTCTAACTTTTTTGCACTCTTTTCGCACCTCAAGCTCTATCGATTTTTTTATTTTCAATGCTAACACTGCACAATCATTTCGCGACCAGTGCACGGCATTTCTGGTATAGGCACTTAGACACACAAATGGTTTCAAAAATAATCTCGATGATCTGTGACAACTACATCCAAAAGCAGCATACCTACTCATTATATATAGTCCGGCATATGACAATAGGAGTAATTGCACCCCCCCCTCCGATCCTCCGGGACACTTTTTTCTTAAAGGAGACATCCTAAGGAACATTTTAAAGCAAAGTTGCCAAATAAAAAGTTGGCCTTACTTACAAAATGACGGCCATTTTGATTGACAGGTCAGCCGAAATCGCAGATTTTGCGTTTTAATATAGGACTTGCACGAACTTTTTCAAACTTTACAAAGGTAGATCGAAAGATCATGCAAAAATTTATCACCTGTCAAAATTTCAAGTGCTAAAGTGCGTTTTTCGATTTTTGGTGAATTTTTGAAAATCGAATTCAGGCCAAAAATGAGGGAAAAAATCAAAATTTCACCAAATTGACCAAGAGAGCTGAAATTTGGAATATATCCTATTTTCGACATGCCAAATCGATTGGAAACGGTTTCAACCCGTTTTGAGCAGTTCTGGAGCCTCCAGTAGATTTTTGAAACTCGAAATTCCCATAAAATTCCATCAAATTGGAGTTGTAAAGCTGAAATTTATTCTAAAAACTAATTTCAATACGCTACGAAGTACTGCAGGTGAATTTCAAGTCGTTTTGGAGCCTCTAGCGACTTTTTGAAAATTCCTGAAACCCCCAGCAGATTTTTGAAACTTTAAATTTTCACAAAATTTCATCAAATGGAGATGGAAAGCTGAAATTTACTCTATACTCCATTTTTAACAGCCTCTGAAGACGACTTCAGGTGGATTTCAAGTCATTTTAGACCCTCCAACAATTTTTTTGAAAATTACTGGAGCCTCCAGTAGAGTTTTGAAAGTTTAAATTTTCACAAAATTTCATCAAATGGGGAAAGCTGAAATTTACTCTACAACCCAATTTTAACACCCTCTGAAGACGACTTCAGGTGGGTTCAAGTCATTTTAGGGCCTCCAGCGACTTTTTTGAAAATTACTGGAGCCTCCAGTAGATTTTTTAAACTTGAAATTTCCCCAACATTAATTTATCAAATGGAGTTAGCAAGCTGAAATTTACTTCGCAGACTCCATGGTGGTTTCAGTAGTTTTGAAGCTTCCAGCTACTTTTGGGAAATTTCAATTTTCCAAAAAAACGTCATACAACCTTTCAAAAAGTTGCTGGAGGCTCCAAAACGACTTGAAATTCACCAGCAGTCAACTTCGTAGCGTAATGAAATTAGTTTGCAGAATTAATTTCGACTCTCCATCTTGGTTTGATAAAATTATGTGTTCAGATGGACCCCCCTGAACTACGAAAAAAAAACCGACCCTCCTAACCCTGGAGCTAATTTTTTTTGGGGGGCTAAAACCGGTTGCGATTTACGTTTTTGGCGTTTTACTCCGTAAATATTAGGTTTACGAGAAAAACTACCATGACAAAAAATGTTCCCCTTCAAATTCTCGATAATTTGATACTACTCTCGATACCCATCCCTCAAGGGGGGGTGCCTAAAAAAGGTGGTAGAAAGGGTAGGTGTTTCAAAAAATGTCAGTCCAATAAATGAATCAAAGTTACCACTTAATACCATTCGTATTCGCTCAATTTTTTTTTACAAAGTCTACTCACCCAACTACTAATCAAACCACCACTGATTGGTCTTCAACCCTCCCCGTGGGTTGGGGGGGTGCTTAATTTTTCAAGTAACACAAAATTGAATCATGTATTCGAAAAACGAATCTGGATGTGCGATATATCGAAGAGTATGTTTTCCAGGACGCTGAATACGAATATGAAATTACTTTTTGAGGTCCAGCCCCTCAAAGCCCCCCTGTGCCCCAAAAAAGGTGCAAATTTCGAAAACATACCATTCAATATGTCACTCGACTTTTCAAAATTTCGGCATTTTTTTTGGGGCAGTCAGGAACTTTGCGGGGTGGGGCCCAAAAAATAAGGCTATATTCGTACTCAGCGACTTTGAAAATATATCATTCGATATATCACTCGACTTTTCGCGATTTCCCAATTTTTTCCTTTTCGGCCTCACTTCTTTACGTTATTTTCCCGCTCTACTACTTCTAACTCTGAAAAGCGTTTGACCTTAAACCATAATCTAAGTCCTCCAGTAGAAAGCTTTGGGTCAACAAATTCAAAAAATACAATGCGTTTTGAAACCTAGCAGTCCATGAAAACGGATGATCTTTTGATGACTTTTGAATAACCAAATTTTCACTATACCTAACAACCTTTTTTTAAAATTACTCACGTACGAGTAGTATTCAAATGCAACTTCAATTGTCGATTTTTATATAATTTTTCGCGCTGATCACTTGAAAAATAATTTAAAAGTTCCATCACGTCAGGATTATTCACATTTTCATAGTTGAAATAGATCAATTTTTCGTAATTAATGGGTTATTTCTAAGTATGTTAAGTATATTTACGATTTTGTGATTTTTTCACAATTTCATTTCATTTTGATCAATTTTCTGTGATTTTGCACAATTATTTTTTTCGTAACCGACAATGAGCACTATTGCAATATTTTGCTGAATTTTATACAATTTATATATTTTCATCGATTCTCACCCAATTTAAACAATTTTTATGGCATAATAACAAACCAGATTCAACTGGCAAAGTTCACAATTAAAATTGAAAAAAAAAATTACCATAATCATAAACTTGTGAATTTAACGATGAAATTGAAGAACACGAAATTTGCAAATCATATTTATTTTAGCGTTAATTAATGAACAAAAAAAAAATATTAAAAATACGAAAAAAAATTGAAACACATTCTTACACCCAAATCAACTAAATTAAACTAAAAATGAGTCATTAGTTGGAGCGTCAATTTAAACGAAAAATTCGAGAATTCTCAACACACGTCCGAACACCATTTCAAAAACGACATCCAACCAGGATCTTTGAAAACATCCGGAATATCACATTTCGACGATTTCGCCAGCTTAACATCAAGCTGTAAAAACATACTTTTATATCGCTTGAAATCATCGTCGTTACAACTACACATCCACACAGCATCCTTCAACCAATCAAATATATCACTTCCAGCAGCTTTGTAACACGCTTCGAAACAATTTACCGACGACAAAACTTCTATTTTAAATTCGTTCGCTGATCGAATACTTTCAAAAGATCCTTCGATGAAATCAACGAGCTGGCTTGGCGGAGGAAATATCAAACCATCATTTCCAAGCCAATAGCGCAATTTCAAGAAATTAACTCGTAGAATCATGTGCTTGGTTTTCATAATTCTACCAGGATCCGACGAAAATACACTGAGGAAATGATCTAATTCGGGAAATCGCATTTCTTTTAACAAAGTGCAGCAGTATTCTGATGCTTTATGATCAATCATTTCCATAACTTCCATCTTGAACTTTTCAGATCCTTCTTCTTCACAACATACGTTCATAAATTGCACGAAGCAATCAGCGGGATATTTCTCAAACAAATGGATCCACTTCATTAGCCAAAACTTGTATAGTCTATAATTTGGATAAATGGTTGACAGAATGGCAACGTCTAATCTAACGTCGGTCAAGTTCAAGTCACGATCCCACCACTCCTGCAGTATGTAACTTTCAAAGGCATCATGCCGCAATTTGTTAGGAGCGAGATTGAAGATTTCTACAGTCAGAGAAACATGATCAGTTGAATGAAAAAGAAACTTCTTGCCGACTAAAAGTTGTCTGATCAGAAAATGAAATGAGATCTGCTCATACGCCTCTCGTATACGCATCCAAACCTGCATCACAAAATCTGCATGCATCCAATACCTTATCAAACATAGCATCATGTCAAGATCAAGACAGAAGTCTAGTGTGTCATCAATGGAATCGTCGCACAACGACACTAATTCTTTGTTAGTCAATTTCATCAGGAAATTTTCCCAACTTTTGAACGGCATTATTCGCAGATACCGTTCTTGGAGGAGATTGATTCGTTTATTCAAATTCAAACGATTCAAGAAATAATCAATAGCGCATACTGGGTAAATGTGTTTATCCCTGAATACCTTTTTAATGATATATTTACTTAGCCCGGTAGTCTTACCCTCTTTGCAGACACATTCCCAATAATAAACCAATGGGTGATATCGTTCTGTTTTTCGCAAGTTCAGCTCTGTTTTCAAATTAGACCTCAACGCCCTGATCTCAATTTTTAAACAATGATTACACGCGATTCTGTACTTATCTTCGGCATTCAAATCGTCTTGCTTCAGCATTTCTCGAGCGGTTTCTTCGTAATTAATGGTACCATCGTCCGACCAAACCAAAACGTGAAAATATTCGTGAGCTCGACTACCCACTTTATCGAAGAATATCTCTCTATCGTAAAAATTGATCCACGATGCAATTTGTTCCTTAACCATCGGCATAAATCGTTCGATCTTTTGCTTTATGGCTGGTGGCAATGCGATGATCTCTTGTACTTTTTCAGGAGGGTTGGTCGGGTTCATCATGGCAGCTTGGCGACACAACACTGCAGCAGACACCACCGAAGCTGTAAGTTCCAAGCTACATGGATTCCGCCGAAAATTGCACAGAGGCTCGAGGGAGGACATGATTTCACTCGAGGTGATCTGAAATTATGATGGTTTTTTGTTAGAAAACTGCTGACAAAGTTCATTAGACATTAGGTACCTTAAACTATCCTTTGACAAAAGTCTATGAGTGACTGAGAAAAATGAGGTGACTTAAATCAAAATTCAGGTCTAAGAGCCTCAAAGGGTGGGCTTGGGCATAATTCGTTTGACTTGAAACCAAGAATAACCTCCGTGGGGGGGGGGGGCTTGACTACCAAAATTTTGAAAAATACAATCAGGGCTCGTACTCAATGTCTTCGCCAAAAAAGCTTGTTAACGTAACCATAAAGTAACTGAAAAGTAACAAAAAAAGTTACTGAATGCGATCAACACATTTTAAAACAGAAAAAAATCCCCAAAAAAAACAAGAACATTACGGATTGAAATGTTTGTAATTTTGAAATGTTGAACTATTTCGAAATTTTTTTATGAATAGTCGAGATTTTTTTACAATTTTTTGTCAGCAAAGTAAGAATTTTGGCAATTTCTGACAAAAATGGAAATTCTTGGAAAAATTAAACGAGACTGACAATAACTTTAACAACAGGAATAAGGAATGGTTTTCCAACACTTTCTATTAAAAAGCGAAACACTTGCACATTTCTTTTTTTTAAAAGTAAAAATTCGAAATTTTAGAAATTTTGTTAAAAATTGAAGACTGTTTTTTTTTCAATTTTTGGAAAAAAGTAGGATTTTGACAATTTTAGCGAAAAGCAGGACTTTGTGATAATTATTGGTAAAAAGTGATACTTCTTGGCAATTTCTGGTGAATAGGTACCTGAGCAAGGCTTTCCGGTAATTCAGAAAGAAAAAAAATCTTGAACAAAAATTTGATAATTTCAATAAAAAAATATCAATCTTTTTTTCGCAATTTTTTCGGAGAAGTGAAATTTTTTACCTTGAAACTTGCAGTAATTTTAAATAAAAATCGTGACTTTTCAACTGCGAAATAGCTACAATTTTCAGTAATTAAGGACAACTTTAGGGCAATTTTTGGAAAAAAATAAAATTTTATAGAATTTTTAGCAAAAAACCGAGAATTTTTGACAATTTTTGACAGAAAGCAAGACTGAAAATTTTTGGGAAAAAGCACGAATTTTTGTCAGTTATTATTGATGAAAAAATGGTACCTATTTGTTTGCAATCTTCGTTGAAAATGGGGAGAAATTTTTTGTTCAATTTTTCTGTTGGAAAGTGAATTTTTTGACATTTTTTTAGGTAAAAAGCAGGATTTTTAGGTAATTTTCAGAAGGAGGGATGGCAAGAAACCAGATTATATGGAAATGTTGACAAAAGGTGAGTTTTTTTAGCTATTTTTGGCAGAAAGGGAGACTTTGATTATTTTACAATGCAGCCAGACGTGTATAGGTAAGTCGAAACTTTCGCAAATTATTCATTCACTGATATTATTAGCATTTCTTTCCTTCATGATGTAGGTACGCAAAAATTGAATTCATGAAAATTATAAAAAAAAGTAACTTTAGGAATCTAAATTGTAAAACAAGTAAACAAAAGTTACTTCAAGTAACTCTAATAACTTTGTTAATTACAAAGTAACCCAGTGCGAGCCTCCCAGCAGCCCATCAAAAAGGATGATCTTTTGATGACTTTTAAATGACAAAATTTTCACTTTTGGACGACCTTTTTTTTTTAAATTACTCGCGTCACGTTCAAATGCGACTTCGATGGGCGGTTATTATAGAATTTTTCGCGATGATCGCCACTGGAAAAATAATGAAAAAATTCCATCACGTCAGGATTATAAATATGTGATCTGTCACGAGAAAACCAACCTAGTGTCCAAAACGTAAATTTTACAGGAAGGGCATTTTGAAGTTTTGAGTCTATGTATCAAGGCGATCTAAAATTTGTAGGTGCGTAAAACTTGCACCACTTTTGACCCCCATGAGTGTCAACATAACCCGATATTTTTTTCAGAATCATCACATTCAAGGTTGCCAAGTCCAATAATACTCGAAATTTCTCAAAATCAATTTTTTTGATTTTTTTGAATTTTTTCACCGAAAGTGTTGCAAAAACTACCCGAGTATTAATTATTATTAATGAAGAATAAGTTATTATTATTAAATTTATCACGTTTCTTAACAAATTTGTTCAAGGTGAAAAGAGTTGATTTTTCCAGCTCAAGCCTTACACAAATTTCAAAATATGGCATTAATCCTCCAAACGTGGGCCGATTGTTGCAAATTTCACTCAATTTTTTACAAAATTTCATCAATTCTCAGTTAATTCAAACAATTTTACGGCATTTTAACAAACTCGATTCAACTAGTGACATTCACAATTGAAATTCAAAAAAAAATATATCATAATAAAATTGTGCATTTAACAATGAAATTAAGAAACACAAGAATTGCAAATCGTATTTATTTTAGCGTCAATTAATAGAGAAAAAACCAGAAACTATAAAACAAGAGCAAAATTGAAACACATTCTAACTCTAATAAAGTAAATAAAGTATACCAAAAATAAGTCATTAACTAGAGCGTCGAATCAAACGTAAAATTCGAGAATTATCAACACACGTTCGAACACCACCTTAACAACGAAATCCAACCAGGATCGTTGAAAACATCCGGAATTTCAGACGATTTCGCCAGCTCAACATCAAGCTGTACGAACATGCTTTTATATCGCTTGAAATCATCGTCGTTAAAACTACACATCCACACAGCATCCTTCAGCCAACTAAATATATCGTTTCCAGAAACTTTATAACACGCTTTCAAAAAATTTACTGACGACAAAACTTCGATTTTAAATTCATTATCTGACCGAATATTTTCAAACGATCCTTCGATAAAATCAACGAGCTGATTAGGCGGAGGAAAGACGAATCTATCTGTTTCAAACCAAGTAATCCGTTCGAAAAAGTTCTCTCTCAATATCATCTGCTTTGTTTTCATAATTCTATCAGTATCCGACGAAAATATACCGAGGAAATGATCCAATTCGGAAAATCGCATTCCTCTGAACAAAGTGTAGCAGTGATCTGATGACCAATAATCCTGCATTTTCATAACTTGCATTTTGAATTCTTCAGTTCCCTCTTCTGCGCAACAAACGTCCATCAATTGTAGAAAACAATCTGTAGGGTATTTCTTAAACACATCGATCCAATTTTCTGCCCAAAACCGGTGCCGTCTATTCGAATCAATGGTTGATAAAATGGCAACGTCTAATCTAACGTCGGTCAAGTTCAAATCACGATCCCACCACTTCTCGTCTATGTAATCATCGAATACAACACGCCGCAATTTGTAAGGAGCAAGATCGAAGATTTCTACAGTCAGAAAAATATGATCAGTCGAGTGAATATCAAACATATCGTACTCGAAAGATTCTCCGATCAGACCAGCAAATGTGTCCTCGCAATACCAATCTCGTATACGCATCCAAATCTGCACCACAAAATCTGCATGCATCCAAAATCTCATCAAAAATCCCAAAATGTCGAGCTCAAGAAGAACGTATTTCTTGTTTTCATCGTCGTCGTAGAACAACGACACCAATTCTTCGTTAGTCAATTTCGTCAGGAAATTTTCCCAACTTCTAAATGGCATTTTCTGCAAGTAGCGTGTATTGGTAAAATTTATTCGTTTTTCCAATTTTGAACGATTCAAGAAATAATCAACAGCGCAAACTGGATACATGTGTTCAGTATTGTATACGTTATCGAGTACGTATTTAGTCAATCCGGTAGTCTTACCGTTTCTGCAAACGCATTCCCAATAATACACGAATGGATAACGTCGTCGATCATATTTTCGCAAGTTGATCTTTGTCTCCAAATTCGACCACAATGTTGGAATCTCATTTTCCAAACAATGATTACAAGCAATTCTGTACTTCTCTTCGGCATTCAAATCGTCTTGCTGAAGCATTTCTCGAGCGGTTTCTTCCTCATTAATGGTACCATCGTCCGACCAAACCAACACGTGAAAATATTCCTCAGCTCGACTACCCACTTTATCGAAGAATATCTCTCTATCGTAAAAATTGATCCACGATTCAATTTCGTACTTTACCATTGGCATAAATCGTTCGATCTTTTGCTCTATGGCTGGTGGCAATGCGATAATCTCTGGTACTTTTTCGGGAGGATTGGCTGGGTTCATCATTGCAGCTTGCCGACATAACTCCGCAGCGGACACCACCGAAGCTGTAAGTTCCAAGCTGCACGGATTCCTCCGAAAATTGCACAGAGGTTCGAGCGACGACATGATTTCACTCGAGGTAATCTGAAATGATGATGGTTCATTGTTAGAGAACTGCTGACCAAGTTCATTACCTTAAAATAGGTACCCAATACCCATGCAGTATGCACTTATGAAGAAATCGATGAGCGACTAAGAAATTCAGCTCCACGTTGCTCACAATGTGGGCTTTGTGCCTAAAACACAAACAAATGCAATTTGGGCACGAAAAGAACATTGGTTTTTAATCCATTTGTAGGGGGCAAGGATTTGGCTACCAAAATTTTGAAAAATACAACGAGGTCTTGTACTCAATTTCTTCTCAAAAAAGTAATTTTAGTAACCAAAAAAGCTTGAAAAAGTAACCATACAGTAACAAAAAAAAAAGTGATAAAATGGGAGCAATACATTTTAAAACAGAAAAAAATAAAAAAAAAAACAGAATATTACGGATTGAGATGTTTTTATTTTAAAAAGTTGAACTAAGTACCTATTTCGAAATATTTTGATTAAAAATTCGAGACTATTGTACGATAAATCGATCTGAATCGATAAATCTGACTCACAACAATATTAAACTTGCCTAACATTCGACAAAACGAAAACAAACTTCAACAAAATAAATAAATATTTATTCTTAACGGTCATTGACCTAACGATCAATAAACCAGACAAATGAAACTGAGCAAAATGCTCGATGACTTTACTTTACGACGACAAGAATAATATTAACGCGAACTAACTTAGTAACTAACGAAAACAACGAATATACGACGATAAATTTAACAGCCAACAGTTTACGCGATTTTACGAAAAGAATAAAAATACATTTAATACGTAACCAGCGATATTTAGAATTCGCGAAACGAAATTTATTTTAATAAAAAATAAAAACTTAAAAGTTACCGAACATAGTTTGTTACGGTTACGATTCCAATTTTGCCAACAACTATTTTACAAATTTTTTGGCAGCAAAGTAAGAATTTTGACAATTTCTGACGAAAATGGTAATCCTTGGAAAAATAAAACGAGACTGACAATTTTAACAAAAGAAAATAAATAAGAAAAAGTTTCTATTAAAAAAGTGACACATATGGACAATTTTTTTAAAAAGGAAAAATTCGGAATTTTAGAAATTTTAATAAAAAGCGAGAACTTTTTTACAATTTTTGGCAAAAAGCAAGACTTTGACAATTCCTGCAAAATGTAGAACTTTGTGAGAATTATTGGTAAAAAGTGATACATTTTGGCAATTTCCGGAAAATAAGTTGTACCTAAGCAAGACTTTCTGGATAATTTTGGATAAAAAAAATTTTAAGCGAAAATTTGATGATTTTAATTTAAAAAAAAAAAAACAATTTTCGGAAATGAAAAGTTGAGTATATTTTTTTGCAATTTGTTTCCAAAAGTAAAATTTTTTACCTTGCAGTTTTTGGCAATTTTTAGGCAAAAAATTTGAGACTTTCTAACTGCGAAAAAGCTAGAATTTTCAGTAATATAAGTATACCTAACTTAATAAGGAAGACTTTTGGGTAATATTTGGAAAAACATAAAACTTGACTATAGAATTTTTTCGCAAAAAGATGACCAATTATTTTTGGCAAGAAACGAGGCTATTTGAAAATTTTGACAAGAGCTGAGCTTTTTAGCTATTTTTGGCAGAAAGTTGGACTTTGATTATTTTGCAAAGTACACTGAAAGAAATGAATAGCAAAACGATGCAATGAGCACCGCAAAACGCGGTAATTTTGGTATAGGAATTGAATATAGAAATCAATCCATCTCAGTTCGGGAATGGTTACCACTCTTGATGCACTTATTACATTACTAATGTAATGAGTGAATCAAGAGTGGTAACCATTCCCGAACTGAGATGGATTGATTTCTATATTCAATTCCTATACCAAAATTACCGCGTTTTGCGGTACTCATTGCCATTCATTTCTTTCAGTGTAGCCAGTGGCCAGGGGGGAAAAAATAAAAAAGTGTGACATAGTGCATCTTGCCTTCACCCTGTAGGGTGATAATTATTTTATGTACCTCCTGTACTAGAAGTACTCTGTAGCATGTAATTTATAGCTTTACATCAGGTCATTAACCTCTCCCACTACCCCAGTTAAGGTATAACTAGGGGTGTTTTGGTGCTAAATCTACACTCAGTATTGAAACTGCAGTAAAACGACATCTCGTCATGGTAAATACAGTGTACATTTGCGATTAATTGTTGATTAGCGGGCTTCCAAAGATGATAAAAAGCCTCCTTTGCAAGTATTAAAATAATTTGTTTTTAATAATAATCCGATCCGATGATCGTTTATTAGTGAACTTTTTTGATTATTGGGAATGCAACCAGTCATTACCCAATAAGGTAAAATGAAATGTGTATTTCTTTTAGTTAAGGATTCCATGCTGCTTTTAGTATTAGTAGACCCCCCGAAAGAATGGAGAACATGAACAGTGTTCTATGGGTGCTGAAATGCATTCATTACCCCAAATTAATCAACTACATCGGTCAATTGGTGAGCATAGATAGGTACCTACCAGAGCTGAAAATGGTACTCGCTGACAGTGGGTAACTATTGTATCCGTATCATAAATTCTCGCTACTCGCTAGTAGCGGGTAGCGAGTTGAAAAAATGTCGCACCAGTTCACATTATAACGTGTAGCGAGTTGAGTGCCCAGCTGACTAATTACTAGAGACTAAGGATACTTTTCGGCATTGTGCACTGTCGAGTGCTTTCGGCTACGCTCGTTTGACTTTAATGATTCAAGTTCCCTGTTCCATGTTGATGGGATTTTTAATTTTAATTATAAATTTATAATATTCGAATATAATATTAACTTTTACTTATTCTTCATTGTCTTTCTTGTAGAATACAAATTTTGTTGCTTAATAGGTAATATACTTTGAGTTAAATGCCTGGTGAGCAGTTGGAAATCTGATTCGATTTTTTCGACTTTGACTTTTTGACTGATGTGATGTCATATCAATCTTCTTTTGAAAAACATCCCAAGTTCCAAATGTTTGTACAATTGTACAACAACATCACTTCTGTTAAGAGTTTTACATTTTTCTTCAAATTGATTTCAAAAGACTAGTATCATCACAGCTGTTTTTTCTTTATATTTGGTAATGTTTGGATCAGAAACCAAGTTGTCTAACAAGAGTACAAGACTGTTGACGATTATGAAACAGATCAACATTCAAAAGAAACAGGACTAACACGAGTTTTATCGTTAAAATACGTAAAATATTCGTATGAAATAATATGATTATAAAGAAAGATTTGAACGAAAAGGAAACAGGAGTTTCATCTTTGATTAGGAAAATATTTCACTTTCATGGAGACAAGTCAAACGAGTGTAGCCGAAAGCACTCGACAGTGCACGATGCCGAAAAGTATCCTTAGTCTCTAGTAATTAGTGCCCAGCTGGTGTACCGCGTGACATCATAAACCACACCCAATTGTCACGCAGTAGATGATTACAAGTCAGTGGGGGAGAGGCATTGTGTGACAAGTGTTGTGATGTGTGTTATGACTCACGCTGTATGAGTGCTGATAAAACCGTGTCGTTCTCACTGTATGATACTATCTGGCATCCGACTTAACTCGTTACCTGCGGTAGTGGGTTCAGCCAGTATTTTACCCTGATACCAGTTAGCGAGTAGCGTAGTTTTCAGCTCTAGTACCTACCTAGAGGTGTAGAAACCTATCTAATTATTTTAATGGTTTGATTACATAACTTAATTATGTAGTTAATTAGGTATTGGATATTGCACTCGTCACTCGTGATAATTTCACTTGAGCGAATTATCACAAGTTAATAAATAGCTGCATAATATTTACTAGTCTAGTGATGTGATTATTCTGCCTTAATACGGAACTTAGGCAACCTCTTGTATCGAAAGGTCTAAGTTGTGCTTTTACTGCTTTTGTATAAAAACGTATTAATAAATTCTTTAAATTGTTGTATCAAATGAATTTATTTTATTTCTTCACAACATAGTATGTGTAGTATAGGTGTTTTGAATGGATATTGGTCTCATGTTCTAACTATCTTGGCAATTTAGGAGAATAATTCCACCCTTAGGGAATTATTCAAAATCTCACCACATAAGGAAGGGATTCTTATCTCTTTCTCTACCCTCATTCTTAACCATCTAAACTATATCAAGTGTATGAGTAAGTCGATACTTTAGCAAATTATTCACTTATTACTGATACTACTTATTAGTAGGTACCTACTTTTTTCTGCAAGATGGTACGCAAAAACTGAATTTTTGAAAATTAAAAAATAAAATAATAACTTTGGTAACCAAAACTGCAGAAAAAGTAACCAAAAATTACTTTTAGTAAACTGTAATAATAACCTCGTTATAAGGGTATGAAATAGTGGATTTTCGAAGTTACTGATTCTGATTCTATAATCAATTTGACTTTAAAATTAAAATTGAACTCTGCAAGCCGAAGGAGGAGGACTTGGAGCCCAAAATTTTTCAAAATGCAGCACGATCATCATAATACACAAAGGTTTTCGATAGCTCTACTTCCAATCCTGAAAACTGTTTGACCCTAAACCGTAAACTACATATGTCCCCCAGTAGAAGACTTTGAGCCAACAATATCAAAAAATACAATGCGTTTTAAAAACTAGCTGTCCATAAAATTGACCAAATTTTCATTTTTGAACGACCTTTATTTGAAAATTATTCTTCGTAGGATTCAAATTCAACGTTGATGGACGATTTTTACAGCATTTTTCACTCGGATTATTTCACTGGAAAAATAATTTTAAAATGTCGTCAAGATTATTCACATTTTCATAGTAGAATTCGATCAATTTTTCACAACTTCGACGTTAATTTTACGGTTTTTGTGAGTTTTTTTCACGATTTCATTTCATCTTGATCAATTTTTTCTGATTTTGCACAATTACGAGTATATTCTTTGTAACTGAGTATTTTTGCGATATTTTGCTGAATTTTTTATAATATTTCATAAATTCTCAGCAAATTCAAATAATTTTTATGGCATTTTAACAAACTAGATTCAACTTGCGAAGTTCACAATTAAAATTGAAAAAAATTATCATAATCATAAAATTGTGAATTTAACGATGATATTAAGAAACACAAAAATTGCAAATCGTATTAATTCAATCGTTAATTAATGTAAAAAAAAAAAAATCAAAAAATACAGAAGAAAAATTGAAACACATTCTTACTTCTTATACCCAAATCAACTAAATTAAAACAAAAATAATTCATTAATTAGAGTTTTAATTTAAACGTATAATTCGGAAATTCTCAACACTCGTCCGAACACCATTCCAAAAACGACATCCAATCAGGATCGTTGAAAACATCCGGAATTCCAGACGATTTCGCTAGCTCAACATCAAGCTGTAAAAACATGCTTTTATATCGCTTGAAATCATCGTCGTTACAACTACACATCCACACAGCATCCTTCAGCCAATCAAACATATCACTTCCAGCAGCTTTGTAACACGCTTTCAAACAATTCACCGACGACAAAACTATTATTTTAAACGCGTTCGCTGATCGAATACTTTCAAACGATCCTTCGATGAAATCAACGAGCTGGCTTGGCGGAGGGAATATCAAACCATCATTTCCAAACCAGTAGCGCCATTTCAAGAAATTATCTCGTAGAATCATTTGCTTGGTTTTCATAATTCCGCCAGGATCCGACGAAAATACGCTGAGCAAACGATCTAATTCGGTAAATCGCATTTCTTTCAACATAGTGAAGCAGATTTCCATAACTTCCATTTTGAACTCTTTCGATCCTTCTTCTCCACAACATACGTCCATAAATTGCAAGAAACAATCCGTGGGATACTTCTTAAACAAATCGAACCATTTCGTCGGCCAAAACTTGTATCGTTTATAATCTGGATCAATGTTTGATAGAATGGCGACATCTAATCTCACATCGGTCAAGTTCAAATCACGATTCCACCATGCGCACTCTATGTACATAAAAAATGCAGGGTTTCGCCATTCGTAAGGAGCGAGATTGAAGATTTCTACTGCCAGAGAAATATGATGGTCAGTCCATTGCAATTGAAATAATTGGCCGGTCAAAAATTCTCCCAGCATACCAACAAATGCGCCATAGTCATACCAATCTCGTATACGCATCCAAATTTGCACCACAAAATCAGCATGCATCCAGAATCGTATCAAATAATAGAAACGGTAGCATACGTCGAATAATGCCACTAGTTCTTGGTTACTCAATTTCATCAAAAGATTTTCCCAACTTCTAAATGTTAGTTTCTGGAAATAGGATTCTTGTACAAGAGAGATTCGTTTCTCGAAGGTTAAACGATTCAAGAAATAATCAATGGCGCAAATTGGATAACTCGAGTCATCATTACATAATTTTTCAGTGATAACTTTAGTCAATCCGGTAGTCTGATCATTTCTGCAAACACGTTCCCAGTAATATACCAATGGATAACGTCGTTCAGCGTTTCGCAAGTTGATCTTTCTCTTCAAATTCGATCTCAACGTCTTGATCTCATTTTCCAAACAATGATTACACGCGATTCTATATTTCTCTTCGGCATTCAGATCGTCTTGCTTCAGCATCTCTCGAGCGGTTTCTTCTTCATTAATGGTACCATCGGTAGACCAAACCAACACGTGAAAATATTCGTGAGCTCGACGACACAGTCTATCATAGAATATCTCTCTATCGTAAAAATTGTTCCACCATGTAATCTGTTCTTTAACAAACGGCATAAATCGATCGATCTTTTGCTCTATGTCCGATGGCAATACGATGATCTCTTGTACTTTTTTAGGAGGATTGGCTGGGTTCATCATTGCAGCTTGACGACACAACACCGCAGCAGCCACCACCGCAGCTATATGTTCCAGACTACACGGATCCCGCCGAAAATTGCAGTCGCGCAAAGGTTCGAGCGAAGACATGATTTCACTCCGGGTAATCTGAAATTATCGTGGTTTTTTGTTAGAAAACTGCTAACGTAGTACATTACCTTAATATAGGCACATTCGTGTTATAGTTTATTATTAAAACAAAGAAAAAAGCACTTATTATCCACTCAAACTAATAATATTAGTTGCGAGAAAAATTTAAAGGTGCAAAATTTTTGTTCACAAGGGAGATAGGGATAGGGAAACTTTTGATGAACTAACAAAAGAGCACGTTCTAAAACGCCAGAATCACAGCAGTTCATTTTTGGATTCCCCCGTCCTCCCAACCCCCAAAGTGGTGAGCTCTGATGAGAGAAAATAATTCTTTATTTTTTGTTTACTCCATTCTCAAAAAACTCGAGCTGTGGCGCGAGCCGTAGATACGTATCTGTTTGGCGTTATCAACTATTAAATATGTAAGTACCTACTTCAGTACTAATCATATCTTCTTTAGGTTTCACAGAAATTTTCAGTTTGATCGCTATGTTCTTCAACTATGTAGAACAGATCATAAATGTAGATAAGTACGCGATAAGCACTTTCGCATAATAAACGAAAAACCAAAAGTTACAATTCAGTTTGTGGTCGTTAGTTTTCCTGTGATCAAGCGTTTTCCTGTGATCAAGCGTGCGGTGACCATAGCCATGGCCATCGCATTCTTACCTCGTCGTCGTCGTCCTCGTATCCTGCTGCTGTCACTCACGCTCCTGCTCGCATTCCTTTCGTCGTCACCTCGTCCTCCTTCGTAAATGCTGTCGTCGTCGCCGTTGACGCACTTGCACCTTCTCGTACATCTCGTCCTCGAACTGCAGCAACCAACACGACGATGCTCACGCCGCTGCCAACGTCGCTGCTTCTGCTCGCTCTCTCGAACCAGTTTCCCGTTATTCTCATCGTCCTTTCTCCTGCCTTTACGCGCCTCGCCGCTCCCCGCTTCTTGTCGTCGTCCACACGCTCGTTCTCTTCTCGCATCGATCCTCGCCTTAACCGACGACACATAATTTAGTTCTTATGTTTACGGCTTCGTGTACACTTGCCAATATAAACGTTAGCTCTCCACGCTTCGCCTCGGCCTTTTATTTTCGCGCTCGCGACGATCTACGAATGCCCGTGACGCGCTCGGGCATATCTACGTTTGCGGAACCGTACAACCCCGCAACTGGTGACCCCGACGTTGAAAATTCGATCGCGCAACCGATTCCGAACAGTTTAATCGACCTCGCGAGTGCCGAAAAATCCGCGCAAAATACAGACGAAAATTCCGCGAAATCTAACGCGAATTCGAACGCAAACGTGACCGAAAAATTCGCGCAAACGCCCGACGCGAATTTCGAAACTGTGACCGATAAACTGACGGAAAAACACGCGAAAACAACCGAAAAACAGCTCGAAAAATTCGCGCAAACGTCCGTTGCGAATTCGAACAGAGTGAACGAAAAATCACACGAAAAACAACTCGAAACGAACGCGAAAAACAACGAAAAAACGCCCGAAAATCGCGAAAAAACTACTGAAACAGACGAAAATCGCGTCAATCAGTTCGAAAAATCGCTTGTTCCAACCGAAAAATCACTCGAAAAATCGCCCGAACCTCAGCATCAGTCAGCAGCCATGGGAAATCCAACGCCGCCGCCAGCTATTTCGATCTCGCCTTCACCGTTCTCGAAGAAGGACCCAGCGAGTTGGTTCAGACAACTTGAGGCGATTTTCCAGATCAATTCAATCACAGACGAAAATCTAAAATTCGTCTATGTCCAGGCGCAACTCGATCCGTTAATCACCGCTGAAGTGAACGATTTCTTCAATCCAGCACCGACTACGAACCAGTATACACTTTTCAAAAATCGTCTAATCAGCGAATTTTCTGATTCGGCTGAAAAGAACATCCACAAGCTGCTCAAAGGACTTACACTTGGCGACCGAAAACCGAGCCAACTTCTCAAGGAGATGCGTACTCTCTCCGCCGGTAAAATGTCAGACGAAATCCTACGACCTATGTTTCTCGAGATCCTCCCACAGCAGATCCAGTTCGTCCTAGCCGGCTCTGAGGATAGACTCGAGAAACTCGCCGAAACCGCCGATCGAATGATGAACTACTTCAGCGAATCCAGTTCACCGAAATCATCATCATCCGCCTCCATCAGCGCAATCCAGAAATCGCCCGACGCTACCCAGCTCCACTTGAACTTGCTCACCGAAACAGTCGCCAAACTCGTCAGTACCGTAAGCGAATTTTCAAATAAACTTAACAATATTGTTAGTGATACTGTTAGTAATACTCGTCGTTCGCGCAGCACTAGTCGGTCGGACAACTCGTATCGGAGTCGCGATGCGAGCCCCAGATCAGACAGCAGCTCGCGATCAGCAATGAGAGTGCCACCTGGCATTGCGTTATGCTATTACCATTATCGATACGGCACTCTAGCCCGGAAGTGCAAGACACTTGACGATGGCACACAGTGTTCGAAGGCCGCGCCAAAAAACTAGGCATTTCCTCGGCTGCTAAAAGCAGACGAGGACCAGATTTAGGCCGCCTTCTCGTTTACGATCGGAATACGCACACGTCTTTTCTCATTGACTCTGGCGCGATAATCTCGGTACTTCCGGCACCGAAGAATTTGACCCAAACAGACACGCTTCTGTACGCGGCAAATGATTCGGTCATTCGAACGTATGGGCAACGTACCCTCACGTTGAACGTGGGGCTACGAAGACCTTTTACGTGGAATTTTATTCTGGCTGACGTAGATCGGCCCATTATTGGGATCGACCTACTCAGACACTATAATCTTCTTATCGATCCTGCCAACCATCAACTTATTGATGGCGTAACCGGAATGAAACTTCGATGTCGCTCAGAAAATATACCGACCTACGGTATATCGTCTATTCCTTCGACAAACGACAAGTACACCGAGTTACTTCGTGAGTTCTCGTCTTTGACAAATCCGGCGGAGTTAATCGAGCTACCGCCGGTCAAGCACAGTACGAAACACTACATCGAAACGACCGGTCCCTCTGTCTCTTGCCGACCTCGCCGTCTCTCACCGAAATTGCTAGCGCAGGCTAAAAAAGAGTTCGAACTACTGATGCAACTTGGCATCGTTCGACCGTCTTCAAGCCCATGGGCCAGCCCGCTGCATCCGGTGAAGAAATCGGACCACAGTCATCGAATGACTGGCGATTATCGTAAACTAAATGCGAAAACGAAACCTGACTCGTACCCAATGCCGCACATTCACGACTTCGCTCACTCTTTGGCTAACGCTAAAATTTTCTCGAGACTCGACCTCGTTCGTGCTTTTTACCAAATTCTGGTAGCCGAAGAGGACATCGAAAAGACTGCTATAAGCACGCCTTTCGGTCTATTCGAATTCTTGCGCATGCCATTTGGATTACGTAATGCGCCCCAAACGTTCCAACGCTTCATCGACGAGGTCCTCAGAGGCCTACCGTTCGTTTATGCTTACCTCGACGATGTGCTAATTGCTAGCGCATCCGAAGAGGAACACCTCAAACACCTTCGCATCGTCCTGGAGCGATTGCAAAAATTCGGGATTACGATAAATGCATCAAAATCCGTTTTTGGCCAATCGACTCTTACGTTTTTAGGACACGAAATCTCGCCCGATGGTATTCGACCAACAACAGCCAAAATCGAAGCTCTTTCTTCGTTTCCGCTCCCACAAGACATTTGTGGTCTGAGAAGCTTCATTGGCGTCTTAAATTTCTACCATCGCTTTATTCCTAACGCTGCCGCTCTTCAGGCACCTCTCACGAACCTTTTTCACAACTTGAAAAAGCGTGACAAAACTCCAGTTATCTGGAATGACGAACTTCGACAATCATTTCAAGCGTGCAAGGACGCTCTTGCAAACGCTACTTATCTCGCTTATCCAGACTCAAATTGCAACCTTGAGCTCATGACCGACGCTTCCTCAGTTGCAATCGGAGCTACGCTTCATCAAATTCGTCCCGACGGTTCGAAAGAACCTCTGGGATTCTTCTCTTCGAAACTCACACCTGCTCAGAAAAAGTACTCGACGTACGACCGCGAACTTCTCGCAATCTATTCGTCCGTGAAATTCTTCAGGCACATGGTGGAAGGTCGCCAATTTACGGTGCTCACCGACCATCAGCCCCTGATTCACGCCTTTTCTCAAAACCCCGAAAAAGCTTCTCCTCGACAATTTCGACATCTCGACTTCATCGGACAGTTCACCACTGACATACGCTAGGTCAAAGGTGCTGATAACGAAGTCGCTGACTGCTTCTCTCGAATCGAATCGATCTCGAGCATTCATTGCATTTCTGCGGCTCACCTCTCGAAAGCCCAGCAAAACGACCCAGAACTTCGCAAATTAATTGCAAAACCTTCTTCGCTCGAACTCGTAAAATTCAATTACCAAGGTCACGACATTTACTGTGACGTCTCAAAGACAGGGTACCAGCGTCCTTACGTACCCTCGTCTCTTCGCCAGAAAATTTTCGACCAATATCACAATCTCGCTCATCCCGGCATTAAACGTACCAGACATCTCATTTCGAATCGCTACGTTTGGCCAAATCTTCAGAAAGATATTGGCAACTTCACTCGATCTTGCGTTACATGCCAGAGGTGCAAAGTAACACGACACACTGTCGCGCCTCTGACCCCTATCGCTCATTCAGCCGGCCGCTTAGAACACGTCCATATGGATCTCATCGGGAGACTTCCTGTTTCTAACGGTTTTCAGTACTGCCTTACCATGATCGATCGCGCGACTCGTTGGCCAGAAGTCATACCGATCCCTGACCAACGAGCCGACACTGTTGCGAAAGCCATGTTCGAGACATGGATTTCTCGTTTTGGTGCACCAGTTACGATTACCACTGATCAAGGTAGTCAATTCGAATCCGAACTACTCCACAATATTAACAAATATTGTGGAATCAACCGAATTCGCACCACGGCCTATCACCCTCAAGCCAACGGCTTGATCGAAAACTTTCATCGCACTTTGAAAGCTGCGATTACTTCTTGTGGCGACCCAATCCATTGGTCTGATCGCCTACCCATTATTTTACTCGCTCTTCGCTCCTCTGTCAATGCTGACTCGGACTTTTGTCCAGCAGACGCATTGTACGGGCAACAACTTCGCCTACCTGGCGACTTCTTCGCCAGTACCCAACCTTCTCACCGCCACGAATTTCTCGAACGTATTTCAGAAGCTGTAAAATGCTTTAAAGAAATTCGCCATCACGACACTTCGAAAAAGTCATTTATTCCGTCCAAACTTCATACCTGTTCGCACGTATTCGTTCGAGACGATCGCGTACGACCTTCTTTCACACCGCCATACACTGGCCCGTTCAAGGTACTTCGTCGAACGGATAAATTCTTTACTATCGATCGAAATGGCAAGCAAGTCAACGTATCAGTTGACAGGCTTAAGCCAAACATCTCGTTTACTTCGTCAGATCCTGCTGTGACAGAACCTGCCGTCGAAAATCCTACCCCAATCTTTACTCGCTCAGGTAGACAAAGCAAACCAACGGTCAGGTTCAACTTCGCTTAGTTTATGCTCGATCTTTTCATGTACACTCGAAGTGTACATGAAAACAGCCCGCAACTGGTGACGCTATCATCCTTTCATGCCTGCTCGAAGCACACATGAAACCAGACAGCAAATCAGCCAGCGCCATTCGACTGTTCTTTTTCCTTTTGTTCGATATTTCTTTACATTACGATTACGGCAATAAATGCATGGAGAGACCGGGCCTTGAGTTGATGTCACTCCATTGCAAAGCCACTATTTTACGACTCGATCTATTTTTAAACAACTACGTTTAAGTTGTCTCGACATTTTGTACATTTTTCAAAAACGTTTCTACGCATATCATTATTCTTTAACTCGTAAGCTATCTTTACAAACTCGTAAATTCTATTCTGTTGAACTATTTTAATGCCTATTGTTAGGATTTAACTTCATTTATCATCGAACCTATTGTATCGATATCTATTTTTAACGTATTTTTAACTTTCTCTTTAAGTGTTTTCTAAAGGGGGAGTACTTGCGGTGACCATAGCCATGGCCATCGCATTCTTACCTCGTCGTCGTCGTCCTCGTATCCTGCTGCTGTCACTCACGCTCCTGCTCGCATTCCTTTCGTCGTCACCTCGTCCTCCTTCGTAAATGCTGTCGTCGTCGCCGTTGACGCACTTGCACCTTCTCGTACATCTCGTCCTCGAACTGCAGCAACCAACACGACGATGCTCACGCCGCTGCCAACGTCGCTGCTTCTGCTCGCTCTCTCGAACCAGTTTCCCGTTATTCTCATCGTCCTTTCTCCTGCCTTTACGCGCCTCGCCGCTCCCCGCTTCTTGTCGTCGTCCACACGCTCGTTCTCTTCTCGCATCGATCCTCGCCTTAACCGACGACACATAATTTAGTTCTTATGTTTACGGCTTCGTGTACACTTGCCAATATAAACGTTAGCTCTCCACGCTTCGCCTCGGCCTTTTATTTTCGCGCTCGCGACGATCTATGAATGCCTGTGACGCGCTCGGGCATATCTACGTTTGCGGAACCGTACAACCCCGCAAGCGCGCAAGTTGTTCCAAAATTTGTTTATGTAGGTACGTAAGGTTAATCCCATAGTACTTTGGATTTTACCATTTTTTCAAGATTTTAAATTGGACAAAATGGTCGTCGTCGTTTCCCTTATAAGCGGTAGGCCTATTGGCCTGTCTGCTGCGGTGTGGAACCTGTTGAGGATGAGCCTGAGGTATCCGTGAGTTTCCTCCTTGGTCTCCCTCTGCTTCTCTTCCCCGTTGGTGTATATTGGAGAACCTGTTTTGGTGATCTTGTTTCCTCCATCCTTTTGACATGATTTCTCCAATCTTTCCTATTACTGTTTTATCTTCTTCATGACTGGCTTCACTCCGAGATCTGCTGTTATTTTCTCGGATGGGACTCTGTCTCTGAGAGTCACCCCTGCCGTTCTCCTCATGAACTTCACCTCTGCTGCCGTTATTCTTCTTTTATCAGATTTCTTCAGTGCCCATACCTCGCTTCCATACGTCATCATTGGTATTGCTAGGGTATTGTACACCTTCAATCTTGTTTCTTTTCGCACCTTACTGCTTCTCAGGGTCCTATTTATCAGTCCTGTGACTCTCAGGAACTTTGCAATCTTTCCACCAACATCTACTTCTCCCTAGTATGATATTGTGTTTCCCAGGTATTTGAAATTGTTGACCTGTTCAATGATTTTTCTATTTATTACAATCTTGCTTCTTACTGGCTCCTTTCCTTTGAAGGCCATTGTTTTTGTTTTCTCTGAAGATATTCTCATATCATACTTTTCTGATGTCTTTGTTAAATTATACATTGATCTCTGTAGGTCATCTTCTGTTTCGGCTAGTACTGCTTGATCATCTGCGAATAATACTGTTGATATTTCTTGCCTTCTGTCTGTCTTGATTCCTTTTGGCTTCATTTTCTGCCAATGGCATTTATTAAATCTTTCCATCAAAATTACCTTTTTTTTCAAGTCGACAAAATGTCTTCACTTAGGTATGGGTATGTATTACGTAATAACGTGCTATTTTTCCTTGTTTTCCTTGCCAGTAGACACCCTAATTAAGTACATAGGTAAAGTACTTTAGATTTTAGCATTTTTTCAAGATTTCAAATTGGACAAAATGGCGTTTATTCATAAAAATTGAAAAAATTGAAAAAAATATAAAACTGCAAAAATTTTGAAACATTGAAAACATTAAAATTGAAAATGATTGAAATACAGAAAAAAAATTGTGAAAATTGAGACCTTGTACCTCGCACCCTCGCTTCGCTCCTGCGCTTCGCCAGTATTTGGGGGGACTTTATTTCCCCTGCACCCCCTTGGGTATCGCCCAATTACCTCCTGCGGATGTTTTTTTTTCGTGTTCAGCGTTTCGCTTGAACTACTCGCACCCTCGCTTCGTTCATGTGCTTTGACTGTGTTCAGGGGGGGGGGCGCTGAACCCCCCCTTGGGCTTCGCCCAACTACCTCCGGCCTTCACGTGTTTTTTTCATGTTCTGCGCTTCGCTTGAACTACTCGCACCTTCGCTTCGCTCATGTGCTTCGCCTGTGTGAGGTCCACCCTGCAGCCCCTTGGGCTTTGCCCAATTAGCTCCTAGGAGAACGTCTTTTTTTCATGTTCTGTGCTTCTCTTGAGCTACTCGCACCCTCGCTTCGCTCCTGTGCTTCGCCTCCATTTGGGGGGACAACGTCCCCCCTAAACCCCCCTTGGGCTTCGTCCAAATCACTCCTTCCACAATTTCGTTCTTATAGCTCCTCTGCACCCCCCTGAGCTTCGCCCAACTCTCTCCTTCCAATGTTTCCTTCTTATACTCGCGGGGGGGAGGGACTCCATACCCCCTGCACCCCCTTCAAGCTTCGCCCAACTATCTTCTTCCTCCTTCAAAACATGTGGTAACAAACCTGTCTTGACTCTGAAACAGGTCAAATGGGGTTGGAAGGTTGAAACCAGCAAAAGACACTTCGGGTACATCCTCTCATTGTACTGTGAAAATTTAAAACACATTTTTTTAAAATTTCATTCCGCTGTAGAAAAAAATTGATCAATTAACGCAATTCTGTTCCCGTTGTTGTGCGTTTCTCTATACCAAAATTTTCAGAAATTTCCTGCATAAGCATACGAAGAAAAGAGGACGCATTCAAAGTGGAAATACTAGTATAGGTAACAATTTTGAGCAACAAAAATTGTTTATGAGTGAACTAACATTTCAGTTCAAAAGACTGCAGTTCCCTAAAATTAAGTGAGTCCTCAAAGGGGGGAGGGGGGAAAATATAAAATTTTGAAAAATTCAACATGGGTATGAATGTATTGGTTTTTTAGGATGCTGAATTTAATTTTATGGATGGTTGGATCCCTAGCCTTTTGTACATACATATAATTATTCAAGTGGAAATTTTAGCAAAGAAGGAAAGCGTTTTTTTTGAATGCTTTTACTTTCAAGCCAAGGTATCAATGACACGTGGTATTTTCCTATTCTCGCGCATTCTCCATTTTAATAGTAATTTTCACGTTGAAAATACAAAAAAAAAAAAAAAAAAAAATAGCAGTTATGAAAATTGGCATTGCAATTTTTCATTATTTTGTGATGAGCAGGAATGCCTCCACTACGTATAGTAGTGCCTATAGTACTCACCACGTTACCTAGTTATTCTTAAAATAACTAGGTATCGTAGATATTAAAATATCTATCGTTTCCCGCGAAACTACTTTTTTACCTCGTTGAGATTTGAAGGTTATGAGGTGATTTTTACCTATATTTCCCAGATTCGCATAGGGCTCGTCTCTATGTGAATTCTGTTCGATCCTCACTTTAAGTTCAATCCACGGCCGCGATAGATCTTCTCGTCAACGACCGACTTCGTGTCAACTATGGACTATGTCCATCCTCGCTCTTTAATCAATCTTTTTTATTACCCGCTTGTTCGGATAAAATTGTGTATTTTAACATAAATATGTGGAATAAATCAAAGGAGTGACCCATATTTCGGTATTTAGGATCACCTCCCATTTTCCGGACTTGGGAGTGTGTACCCAGATGAATATGTACAAGAGTAAATCATAATTATCGATTGGCCTATTATTGGAGAGCCACCGAAGAGATAATTAAAGCGAACAGTTAAGGTAATGGAAAAGGCCTTTCTAAATTATGGAGTGCGTTCCTCCACCTAGAATTAATTATAACCTTATCGTAATTAATTTAAATGACAGCGAGATGACTAAATACTGTCATTCATACTCGTTTCGTAATTGTACTTTAAATAATGATCGATACTTGTATGATTATTATGTATCTTATTTCCTTTAGAGCTGCAGAGATTTGTTCCTCTGCAGTCTCCCTTCTTAGAATTAGGAATAATGCATCCTTCATTCATAAGATTTTCGACTTGTATTGAATATAAACCTAATACAGGAGGTCAATACTAGTTGTTTTGAGTTTTATTTGGTAGCAATAATCTCAATTTATAATGTGTGGTTATTGGTAGGAAGACCAAGAGCCTTTTCACTGAGCTAGTCTGGTTCTAGGGAAATATTCCTTCCCTAAGGAATATTTCTTGGATTTTTCACATAGGCATTTAAACGAATAATATTCACGTCACGTATTTATTATCTCCCTCTTTACCTAACACAGTCTCTCTCCCTCTAACTATTACAATTTTTTTATTTAAAATGAAGTTTTATGGGTGATCCGTCCGCAGAACGGGTAATATTTGCTTGTGATTAATATGTATACCTATTACTTAATATGTCTGCAGGGTCACCGAACCAAACGTACATGAATAAGTAATTACTAATTAGGTACTAATACCTATATCGTATGTAGAAGAAATTCACCACAAACGGTAGCAGAAGACAACACAATACCTACGTTGAACTAGTATAAAGGAGCCAGCTGTGTTCGAATTTATTCCACTGCTTTCATTTGTATTTTACACAACATGAATCTTAAGCTTTTTTCTCACTTAATCATGACACATCTCTTATCTGAGTGGTGTTGCGTCCTGGGCCAGGATTCCGAAGAGGCTATGAACATCGATGCAGTATGTTAACACATCGTACAATGTTGCCAATGTCATATTAAAAAATCCCGCCAGGTTGATCCTAATCGCTAGTCTTTCTGCTAGATTTTCATCATTTATTTTTTTTAAAACTCTAAATCATGTATCTCTCACCAAAAACTGATATTTTCAGCAAGATTTAGCGAAATGTACAGAAAACTGCACAAAACATTGTTGAAACGTATTGAAATTGCATTGAAACATTTAAAATAGCATCAATCATTCAAAATTACAAAACTGATGGAAGATTCAGGATAATTTGTTAAAATTTGAAAACTGTACAAACGTAACTTGAAAGCAAAAACTCAATATTTTTATGGCTGAAATGCTCGCTGACTTCTCGCATAGCCGCTGGATTAACAATTTTTGGCGATTTTCTACATTCAAAATTGCTAGAAATGGCGGGAAAATTCGCTGAATTGGCAACACTGACAACTATACTATTATCTACATATTTAATGTACTCGTATGTACATCTCACATACCTACCTACATATAAATACATTTACAGATGGATCAGAAATTACTTGACAAAGTATCGACGTATGCCCCCAATGTGTACGCAGCAGTACGGAACCGGCTGGTTAACAAACAAATCGAATTTCAACAATACCGTGGAGAATACCGTGGAAAATACGACCAGAAATGCCAATCTCACGAAGCTGAAAAGGCTAAAAACGATAAAAATGTAGCGCAACTTGTAAGTAAACTGTTGATAAATCGAATTGACTGCGATTACTGTGTAGTTTACTACCTACCCAAAGAACATATAAAATCTCAAATTTTCTTAAAATTATTAAAAATTGTTTTTATAGGCCGTCTACGCGGAAGTGGCCCAATGCATAAAAATTCGAGATTGGATCGTAGATATCGAAAAAAACTTCCCGCAATGGTTGAGTTATTTAAGTGTCAACCGTTTTATAAAGTGGGTACTAGCTTTAAAATATGCTCAAGGGCCCGTTTTCGATTATTTAAACCGTCTCCTACAAGCGTCTGAGGTATCGATTGAAACCTTCGCGAACGAGATACATTCTTTATACGAAGACATGTCCGCCTCCTTCGCACATAAGTTACCCAGCAGTGTGCCAAATCCTACACGAGAAAACATACCAAAGTTATGTCACTTAGTTGCCGGAAACAATAAGGGCAGGAAAACATCGTGTAAAGTCCTATTAGAGGCCATGTTCACACCAATGGGTAGGTTCACAGTATTGTACATTTTATGTACTACATTTTTTACAAAAACATTGTACTTGTGTAATTATTAATCATCAATGAAAACGTTACGTTTCTATTATATATTTTTGGAATGATTTTCACTAGATTGTGTTTTCAGATGCTTCATCCTCCAAGAGTATCGCATCTAGTTCTACAACTCCCGATCCCATGCCGACAAAATTTTACATCATAATTGCGTATTATAAGAACCCGATGGAGGAAAGTATAGTGGCCATAAACACATTAACAAAAGTGTGTACTTTTTAGAAAAAGAATAATATTTTGTAAGCTAGTAGGTGGATTGAATATTCTTATGTTTAATGTACATTACATATGTATTTCAGATTGTAGAAAGTAACTCGGAATTTAAAAAGGAAAAGTGCAAAGTTTTGGAAAAATTTATCATTGGCCCGGCGACAATCGATAATACTCAATTTGGTAAACAAAATCGGATGAATTTACCAACCATTATCATCCGAGTAGGATTTCCAAAGAGCTTACGAGGCCAATCCAGCACCGAATTCGAACTATATTTTTCAGAGCTGCAGTCTTTGAAGAAAAGTGTAAGTACCTAAATGAATAATTATACGAGTATAGGCGGCATCTGTAGAATTATTGAATATTTTGAGCGTTTAACAATTCATTCAATTTTAGATAAAGGCTGACCTAACCCTACCCAAACCAGGAAAAGAAAACTCCATACCAGACATTCTGATGCCAAATGAGTTTATATCTCATAAGTGGTTCCAGTCATTAACGGATCCTACACAAGAACAGAAACCAGCAGATGAAAATCACATTTCCGAAGAAAAAAGCAAATAAGATAAGAACTGCGATCCTCTCGTAACTATGTAAATAACATTTTTTCTTTTAAAAAAATCTGGCCCCATTGGTATAATCTTTGAATTTGCGCCGTTGGAACACAATTTCAAAAATCTCACCCAACCCAGGATCTTTGAAAACATCCGTGTTATGAAATTTCAGACGATTTCGCCAGCTCTATATCAAGCGTTTGAAAACTTGTTTATTCCATCATTTCAGGATTTTCCACGTTATCGTATGTAGGTAGTTGAATTCGATCAATTTTTGGTAGCTTCCAAGTTATTTTTAGCCTATGATGATTTTACGTTTTTTAGTAATTTTGCTACTATTCGTGATTTAGCACTATTTTTTTCATAACGAACCATTTCAGCGATATTTTGCTCAATTTTTCACAATATTTCATCAATTTTCAGCCAATTTAAACAATTTTTGTGGCATTTAAATAATCTCGATTTACCATGTGACATTCACAATTGAAATTGAAAAAAAAAAACCATCATAATTAATAATCATACAAATATAGGTACTGAATATTTCGAATTATTTAACGATGAAAAGAAATACAAGAATTACAAATTGTATTTATTCTAAGGTCAATTGACACAAAAACGTAAAAATACAATAAGACAAGAGAAAAATAGAAACAAATTCGGACCTACCTATAAATAAAATAAATTATACCAAAAATGAGTCATTAACTAGAGCATCAATTTAAACGTAAAACTCGAGAATTTTCAACACTTGTCCGAACACCAATTTAAAAACGAAATCCAGCCAGGATCACTGAAAACATCCGGAATTTCAGTTGATTTTGCCAGCTCAACACCAAGTTGTAAAAACTCACTTTTATACAGCTTGAAATCATCGTCGTTACAACTACACATCCACACAGCATCCTTCAGCCAACTAAACATATCATTTCCAGCAACCTTATAACACGCTTTCAGACAATTTACCGACGACAAAACTTCCATTTTAAATTCATTAGCTGACCGAATATTTTCAAACGATCCTTCGATAAAATCAACGAGCTGATTGGGCGGAGGAAAGACAAATCTGTCTGTTTCAAACCAATTAATCCACTCGAAAAAGTTTTTTCGCAATATCATCTGCTTAGTTTTCATAATTCTACGAGTATCCGACGAAAATAAGTTGAGAAACTGATCCAATTCGGAAAATCGCATTCCTGTGAATAAAGTGCAGTAGAGTACAGGTGACCAAAAGTCATTCATTTTCATAATTTGCGTTTTGAATTCTTCAGTTCCCTCTTCTTCACAACATATGTCCATAAATTGCACGAAACAATCCGTAGGATATTTCTCAAACACATACATCCATTGCACTCCCCAAAAGTTGTACCGTCTATAATCCGCATAAATGGTTGATAAAATGGCAACGTCTAATCGAACGTCGGTCAAGTTCAAGTCACGATCCCACCACTTCTCGTCTATGTAATCATCGAATACAGCCTGCCGCAATTTGTTAGGAGCAAGATTGAAGATTTCTAAAGCAAGAGAAATATGATCAGTCGAGTGAATATCAAACTTCTCGCGCGTGAAAAATTCCCCGATCAAATCAGTAAATGCGTATTTGCAATACCAATCTCGTATACGCATCCAAACCGCCACCACAAAATCTACGTGCATCCAAAATCTCATCAAATATTCCAAAATGTGAAGCTCAAGAAGAACTTCTAACTTGTCTTCATCGTCGTCGTAGAACAACGACACCAATTCTTCGTTTGTCAATTTCATCAGAAAATTTTCCCAACTTCTGAATGACATTTTTTCCAGGTAGCGATCTTTGAGAAAACGAATTCGTTTTTCTAAATTTAACCGATTCAAGAAATGATCAGTAGCACAAGTTGGGTAGTTGTATTCACCTTTGAACACTTTTCCGACGATATATTTAGTCAATCCGGTAGTCTTACCCTTTCTGCAAACGCATTCCCAATAATACACCAACGGATAACGTCGTTCAGCGTTTCGCAAGTTAATCTCCGTCTTCAAATTTGACCACAATGTTCGGATCTCAGTTTCCAAACAATGATTACACGCGATTCTGTACTTTTCTGCAGCATTCAAATCATCTTGTTTGAGCATTTCTCGAGCGGTTTCTTCATCGTTGATGGTACCATCGGTGGACCAGACCAAAACGTGAAAATATTCGTGAGCTCGACTACCCACTTTATCGAAGAATATCTGTCTATCATAAAAATTGTTCCACCATGCAATTTGTTCCTTTACTATTGGTATAAATCGTTCGATCTTTTGTTCTATGGCTGGTGGCAATGCGATGATCTCTGATACTTTTTCAGTAGGATTGGTTGGATTCATCATAGCAGCTCGACGACACAACACCGCAGCCGACACCACCGAAGCTGTATGTTCCAAGGTGCACGGATTCCGCCGAAAGCTGCACAGAGGTTCGAGGGAAGACATGATTTCATTCGAGATAATCTGAAATTATGATAGTTTGTTGTTAGAGAACTGCTAACGAAATTCATTGAATAAGCGTTTTATTTTTTAAAAAATCAATGAGAGACGGAGAGATGAGAGTACTCGACTAAAGAATAAAAAAAGTAAAAAAATTGTCTCGTATTCTCGTGGAATTTCAATTTTCAAACTTCTTTGCACTTTTTTCACTTTTTTCGCTCCTCAAGCTTCATCGATTATCTAATTTTCAATTCCAACACTGCAATAATTTCGCAACGATGTGCACAATTCATCCAGTACTTCTACTTAGAATACATACGGTTTCAAAAATAATCTTGATGATCTCTGATAAGTATATACCCAATAGCAGCGTATTCACTCAATATCCAATTTTACTAATGTTAATAATGATACGAGGAAGATTCAAGAGGTGCAACTTTCCCTCAGAATTAATAAATGATAACAATAACTACGTATTTCTGATTGGTAGAAAACTTTCTTTCCAAAATTCAAACAGCCCAATTGAGCTTTCCAAAAAATATTTTCAAAAGTCAACGTAGAAGTAAGTAATCGTTTTGAAAACCACAGTGATTCCAAGAATTGGTAAATCCACGTTCAGAAAGCTGGCGTAATTATTCAGTATGACTCTGTGGTCCTTCCACATTCGAAAATGAGGCTTGAAGGAGAATTTTACAAAATATGGCTGTAGGCTTCAGAACGGCTCCAAACCACTTCTAATCGGCTCAGCGTGATGAATTAAGAGTAAAAGGTAAATTTCAGATTTCTACAACTTCAGAAATCCGCTGGAGACTGCAGGAGCTGCTGAAACGGTTTGATAGTCAATACCGTTGGGTCATTCCACGTCAATTGGACCAAGAAGTGGTAGGGGGGTTTGGCGATTTTTTTGAAATTTTCCCTGATGGAAAGACCTTCCGAAGGGATGACCAATGGCGCAAATCGCAGCTCTCTAGCCCATTTTTGAAGGCAGCCAGGGGGTGTCAAAGTTTTTAGTGATCCTAAAATATCATCCATTTCAGCAGCGTATTACTCAATACCCGCGATACCTACCAAAATGGAACTTTTTCTCATAGTTAGAGGTTTTGAAAGGCTTACTGGTGATATCATAAAAATCAGTGTTGCCACTTTTTTTCGTACAAAAAATTAGCTCAAAAAGTTTCAAAACGTAGTTTTCATATAGTTCCGACTCTCAAAAATTCTGAAAAAAATATTACTTTGGACAACTTTTTATGCTGAACAACATATTAACAAATTGGGATGCTAACATGCTGCAAAGTCGATTAAAAGAAATTCAAAGTTTGCGAAAAAATGCGATTTTTTGATTTAAAACATGAAAAAAAAATTCGATTGGTGAAATTGACCCATTTGACCCCTATTTTTACGTATCTGTTGAAAAAATTGAAAAAAACCTTTCACAAAATCTGACGTCATATTCGTGTTCAGCGTCACCAAAAACATATTATTCCATGTGTCGCACAACAAAACACTTTTTTAAACTTTTACCCCCTTTGGGGAGGTGCTGGGGCCGTGGATGGGGTTCTATCAAAAATCTAACGTCATATTCGTGTTCAGCGTCGCCGAAAACATACAATTCGATATATCACATGCCCCAGATTTTCTTTCAAAAGTTTCACCCAAAATTGGGGGTGGGGGTGCTCCCCTTCCGTCAAGAGTCCCCTCTCGAAACCTAAATATTTCAAAAAAGTATCAAAATGTACATCTATGGAAATTTTTTCAAAATTTTAAATGGTAGCTCCCACTTACAGCGCCATTTTAAAATTTGAACTTTCAAATTGAAAGTTCAGCTTTCAAGTTTTGAAAATTTCAAATTACTTGAAAAGTTCAAAATTCAATGCCCTTTCGAACTGTGAAATCAGTTTTGATCAAAGTATCATAGTTTTGGAGTAATGGGCTGCTGAAGTTGAGTACCTCGAGACAATGTGAAAATAATGAAGCCCCCCACCTGCCCCCTGAGGGGGCTGGGACCAAACTGATTGCGGCTTTCTTACTTACTGGGTGGGTAGATATTGTAAAAAAAATTTGAGCGAAATCGAAAGACATGACTTTCAAAATTGACTTTTTTTGGTTGGGTTGACAATGGAATGACCCAAATCAAAATTTTAAAAAAATTCAAAAAATGAACGAATTTTCATTTTTTTTGTTGTGAGTGTAATTTTTATCAACTTTTTCATGAAATACGCCAGAAAGAGGTCAAAATAAGGCAACTGAATAAATTAAAACTTCTTTTGATGTTTGAAATTTAAAATTTATTTTTTCCAAAGAGTTCATTTCATCAAGTAAAAGGGGTTTTTCAACTTTTTCGAAAGATACGTAAAAATAGGGGTCAAATGGGTCAAACTTCACCTATCAAAACTTTTTTTCAAGTTTTAAATCAGAAAATAGCATTTTTTCGCAAACTTAAAATTTTTTTAATCGACTTTGCAACACGTTATACCATCCCAATTTTTTAATATCTTGTTCAGCATGAAAAGTTGTCCATAATACGCGTATATTTTTTTCAGAATTTTTGAGAGTCGGAACGATATGAAAACTACGTTTTGAAACTTTTTGAGCTAATTTTTTGTATGAAAAAAGTGGCAACACTGATTTTTATGATATCACCAAAAAGTCTTTTAAAACCCCTAACTATGGGAAAAAGTTCCATTTTGGTAGGTATCGCGGTTATTGAGTAATCCACTGCTGAAATGGATGATATTTTAGGATCACTGAAAACTTTGACACCCCCTGGCTGCCTTCAAAAATGGGCTAGAGGGCTGCGATTTGCGCCATTGGTCATCCCTTCGGAAGGTCTTTCCACAAGAAAAATTTCAAAAAAATCGCCGAACCTCCCCCCCCCCAACACTTCTTGGTCCAATTAACGTGGAATGACCCCGTTATCAAAAAGTATTGAAGGGAGGGGGGGGGGGGGGTAAAAAAAATACATACCAAATTTCAGCTTTCCAGGTCAATTTGATAAGACTTTAATTTTTCCCCTAATTTGTACGTCACAATTAATTTTGTTTTTAAAAATTTGCCAAAAATCGAAAAATGCATTTCAGCCCCTGGAATTTTGTCTATACCGACGAATTTTAATTTTTACTAGTCTTCTCGATTTAGCTTTTTTGGTTGACAATTTTCTGCCCGTTGAGATTCTTTTCGTGCGATTATGTACTTCAGAGCGATTTTCTCATATTATGCATTTTTTTGAGTTATTTTCCAACTAGTAAGTAAGTACTTGTCTTCAAAAAGGGTGGGTGGAGGAATAAAAAAAAATTTGAACAGTACTAAACGATGATGAGAGCGTCGGTAATGAAATCAAGTTTTAATCCAGAATCAAAATGGAGTGCTGAGCTCCACGAGCCACAAAGGAGGGTCTGGTGGGTGCCCAAATATTTGACAAATGGAATCTTGGGGACCTAAAATTTTGGCTTTTGGAATATGGATTTCTAAAAACGTGGATTCTGAAATTTGTTTTATGTATTATAAAATCAACCCGAATGCACTATTAACTACAATTTTAGTATCAAGCCCTCTGCTGAGGCTTAATACATGTTGATTTTGAGGTCAAACCGATTTTTCAAAATTGAAGTCGATGCTTTTAAAAATTCATAAATTGATACTCATTGGGTTTTATCCTCATCCTCATCTTCATCTCCAGTGCGATTATTTAGATTTTAGGATCGAACAGATTTCAGAAATTTCAGGACTAGAATCCAGTTTGTGTGAACATATTAATCATAGTTTCGATTTCATTCAATCAAACCTCACTCCAAATTACCCAGCTTTTAAAAAAAAGTTCTAAAATTGACATTGTAAATTTAATTATGAAAACAACGAAAGGAAATGCAAATTGTATTTTTTATTTGCAATTAATTAATACGTAAACAAAAATCCAACAGAAACCCTGAAACGCAATCTTACTCTAATCAACTTAACTAAACAAAACCATTTCTCACGAATAAAATTAAACCGTTAGGTAATTCCAGAGTAAAATTCGAAAATTTTCAAAATTCATCGTCTTCCTTAGCCGAACACCACTTCAAAAACGACATCCAACCGGGATCTTTGAAAACAGACCAGTTCCATGCTGCCACATCCTCACCAATCCGTGAAAACTTGATTTTATATAGCTTGAAATCATCGTCGTTACAACTACACATCCACACAGCATCTTTCAGCCAATCAAATATATCACTTCCAGCAACCTTGTAACATGCTTTCAAAAAACTCGGCGACGACAAAATTTCTATTTTAAATTCCTTAGCTGATCGAATACTTTCAAACGATCCTTCGATGAAATCAACGAACTGGTTTGGCGGAGGAAACACCGAACCTTTTCCAAAATCTTTGGCCCATTTGGCGAGATTATTTCGTAGAATCATTTGCTTGGTTTTCATAATTCTAATAGGATCTGACGAAAACATGTTGAGAAATTGATCTAATTTGGAAAATCGCATTTTCTTCAACAATCTGAAGCAATAGTTTGATGCTACAAGAATAAATTCATGCGAGTACATTTCCATAACTTTCATCTTGAATTCTTCGGATCCTTCTTCTCCACAACATTCAATCATAAATTGCACGAAACAGTCCGCAGGATACTTCTCAAACAAATAGATCCAATTGTCTGCCCAAAACTTGTATCGACCACAATCCGGTTCAACGGTTGATAAAATGACAACGTCTAATCTAATGTCTGCCAAGTTGGAATCACGATCCCACCACCACTCATTTATGTACTCATCAAATGCAGCTTTTCGCAATTCGTAAGGAGCGAGATTGAAGATTTCCACGGCCAGAGAAATATGATCAGTCGATTGGAATGCAGAATCTTCGCACTTCAAAAGCTTTTCGATTAGCATAGAAAATTCATAATCATCATAGCTGTCACGTATACGCATCCAAATTTGCACCACAAAATCTGCATGCATCCAGAATTTCATCAAATAATCGAAACGGTAGTGTTCTATATTGACGTGTTTCCATGTTTCTGAATCACAAAGTACTGACACTAGCACTTCGTTACTCAATTTCATCAGAAAATTTTCCCAACTTCTAAACGTTGTTTTCTGCAAATAGGATTCTTGTAAAACAGAGATTCGTTCGTCGAGAGTTAAACGGTCCAAGAAATAATCGATAGCGCAGACTGGAGACGTGTATTCGATATTGGACGATTCTTGGGTGATAAATTCAGTCGATGTGGCACTGATATCATTTCCGCAAACGGCTTCCCAATAACACACCAACGGATAAAATGTGTCTGTTTTTCGCAAGTTCATCTTCGTATTCAAATTCGATCTCAACGTTTTGATCTCATTTTGTAAACAATGAATACACGCGATTCTGTATTTCTCGTCGGCGTCCAAATCGTCTTGTTTCAGCATTTCACGAGCGGTTTCTTCGTCATTAATGGTGCCATCGGCCGACCAAACCAAAACCTGGAAATATTCTCGAGCTCGTTTATCGAAGAATATCTCCATATCGTATAAATTGCTCCATGATGTAATTTGTTTTTTCACGAGCGGCATAAAACGGCCGATCTTTTGCTCGATGGCTGATGGCAATGCGATGGAGATGATCTCTTGAACTTTTTCAGGAGGATTGGTTGGGTTCATCATGGCAGCTTGACGACACAACACCGCAGCAGACACCACCGCAGCTAGATGTTCCAGGCTGCGCGGATTCCGCCGAAAATTGCACAAAGGTTCGAGCGAAGACATGATTTCACTCCAGGTAATCTGAAAGTATACAGGGTGTTTCGTAGGTGACCTACCTCCTTCCACCAGGTAAGTAGGCAATATGTGCTGAGATAAACTACGTATGTTTGCCGACCTTTTGAATTGAAGGGGCAAAATTATGCTCGATTGAAAAAAATTTTTTTTCAATGTTGGTTGGAAACTTTAACCTTCTGTGGGTCGAGAACCATGATAGGTAGAGACTTGCACTTTGCGCCATTAAATAGCAAATTTTATGTAGAATTTTTCTATGTGGATGACCATCATCGTAGTTGATCAGGGAGGGTCATACAAAACAAAATATCCATAAAAACGTGTTCAAAAATTGATGATTTTTACCATTTTTCTAGAATTTCTCAAAAACTTGTCCTCTTCACATATCATTTTTATTATTGTTTCTTAAAGAAAAAAGTTTGATCTTTTTAATGGCGCAACGCGCATCTCCCTATCTTGATTAGTTAAAAAGTGACAAGAGTTTGAATTATGGAAAACGAGAGCAGAAAAAATACGAAAAAAAATTGTTTTCAATATTTGTTGCAAACTTTAAGCTTTTGTAAATGGAGAACCATTACAGGTAGAGACTTGAACTTTGCGCCATTGAATAGCAAATTTTGTCACGAATTTTTCCATGTGGCTGATCACTGTGGTAGTTGATCAGGAAGGGTCATGCAAATCAAAATATCTGAGAAAACGTTTTCAAAAATTGATGATTTTTTCCATTTCTCAAGAATTTCTCAAAAACTTTTCATTCTTGTACCTAATTATTATTCTCCGAGACACCGAGAGAAAAGCCCAATCTTTTTAATGCCAATGCGCTCATTCAGCTATCTTAATTAGGAATGAGCTTATGTGTGTTTCAATGTTAAAATACTTATTATGAAAAGTGTGAATACCATGGAAAAAAAATCATCCCAAACAGCATTACTTCCTTTTCAAAAATTTTTATTTTCATTAAAGAATCATGGGTGACTCGAGACGATATACTAGTGCTGAATGCACCGAAATTTTACTTTTATATGGTAGTTCGGGCAACAATGCCAATGAAGCTGCTCGCCAACATGTTCAATTATTCCCAAATGCGCAACATCGCATCCAGCTCCAAATACGATCCGAGAAATGGTTAACCGTCTTCGACAATATGGATGTTTCTACAATCCGCTGCCTACTGAGCAAGCTGTACGGAGGCCCGTCAGTGTCGAAGAACAAGTCTTAGAAATGGCTAACGAGGACCCGACGATCAGTGTTCGGGAAATATCTCGAATTACTGGGCATCCTCATGCAACTGTTTGGCGAATAATCAATAGTGAAGGCATGTATCCATGGAGTTTCACACCACAAGCTGTCTTACATCCAGAAGATCCGGCAAATCGTATTGAATTCTGTAATTGGTTGGTAGATCATCAAGGGTACAGAAGCCGAATCTTGTATACTGACGAGAGTAATTTTCAACAAGATGGTATCTTTAATAGTCGAAACGCTCACTACTGGAGTGAAGAGAATCCTCACGCAGTTATGGAAACTAGATCACAGACTCGCTTCTCGGTAAACGTATGGGCTGGTATAGTTGGAAATCGTCTTCTTGGGCCGCATGTGCTTCCACAACGGTTGAATGGAGCTAGGTACCTCGATTTTCTACGTGATCAATTGCCAAATTACATTCAAGAAGGTGTACCAATTCGAATTTGGCAAGAGGGCATTTGGTTCCAGCATGACGGAGCGCCCGCTCACTACACTGCAGCGGTGCGGAATCACCTAAATCAAACGTATCCAAACCGGTGGATCGGCCGGGGAGGACCTGTCAACTGGCCGGCAAGATCGCCTGATTTCACCCCATTAGATTTTTATCTTTGGGGTGAAATGAAGCGTCTTGTTTATAAACAAGGAAGGCCAGCCAGTCGACAAGTTCTCCTCCAGCGTATAAACGAAGCTGCCAACATTATAAGAAATGATAGAATAAGCATACTTGCGGCCACATGCAGTGTGTTGAGACGGGCAAGATTATGTTTAGAAGTTGAAGGACGGAGATTTGAACAACATTTGTGAATGCGAACTTAATTTATTAAAAATAAAATTTTGTATTTTATCATTCAAACATGCCTAAAAGTTCATTCCTAATTAAGGTAGCTGAATGATCTCATCAGCATTAAAAAGATTGGGCTTTTCTCTCGGTGTCTCGGAGAATAAGTAATAATAATTAGGTACAAGAATGAAAAGTTTTTGAGAAATTCTTGAGAAATGGAAAAAATCATCAATTTCTGAAAACGTTTTCTCAGATATTTTGATTTGCATGACCCTTCCTGATCAACTACCACAGTGATCAGCCACATGGAAAAATTCGTGACAAAATTTGCTATTCAATGGCGCAAAGTTCAAGTCTCTACCTGTAATGGTTCTCCATTTACAAAAGCTTAAAGTTTGCAACAAATATTGAAAACAATTTTTTTTCGTATTTTTTCTGCTCTCGTTTTCCATAATTCAAACTCTTGTCACTTTTTAACTAATCAAGATAGGGAGATGCGCGTTGCGCCATTAAAAAGATCAAACTTTTTTCTTTAAGAAACAATAATAAAAATGATATGTGAAGAGGACAAGTTTTTGAGAAATTCTAGAAAAATGGTAAAAATCATCAATTTTTGAACACGTTTTTATGGATATTTTGTTTTGTATGACCCTCCCTGATCAACTACGATGATGGTCATCCACATAGAAAAATTCTACATAAAATTTGCTATTTAATGGCGCAAAGTGCAAGTCTCTACCTATCATGGTTCTCGACCCACAGAAGGTTAAAGTTTCCAACCAACATTGAAAAAAAATTTTTTTCAATCGAGCATAATTTTGCCCCTTCAATTCAAAAGGTCGGCAAACATACGTAGTTGTGCTCAGCACATGTTGCCTACTTACCTGGTGGAAGGAGGTAGGTCACCTACGAAACACCCTGTAGATATGATGGTTTGTTGTTAGAGAACTGCTGATGAAATTCAATGAACAAGCGATGCACTTCAGAAAAATCAACGAGCGGCTAAGAAAAACAACGTGTAGATAGGTGACTGCAAATATAAAATAAATGAAAATCTAAACTTCTTAGCACTTCTTTGACACGAGAAAATCTCACAAGACACAATTTTCGCTCAGAATTGATAATGATAGTTCAATACCTTCATATTTCTGATCGGTGGAAAATTATCTTCGAAATGCTACCAGACCTGTACCTGGGATTTCTTTCTTACTCCAGGAAAATAAAACAGGAAACAGGGGTAACCTCGAAGGTACCTAAGTATGTATGATAAAACCCCCATGGACGACCTTTTTTAAAAAAATACTCACGTAAAATTCAAATGTAACTTTGATGGGCGACTTTCTTATAGATAAGTATAGAATTTTTCGCTCTGAACACTGAAAAAATTTCATTGCTCAGGATTATTCACATTTTCTTAGTAGAATTCGATCAATTTTTCGTAACTTTTCGAGCTAAATTTCACAGTTTTTGTCATTTTTTTCCAAGATTTCATTTCATTTCGGTACTTTGATCAATTTTTTGTGATTTACCTAGCACAAATTTTTTTCATAACTGTCGTGAGCATTTTTGATACATTTTGCTGAATTTTTTACAATATTTCATCAATTCTCAGTCAATTTAAACCATATTTATGGCATTTCAACACACTCGATTCAACTTGTGATATTCACAATTAAAATTGGAAAATAATATCGTAATTATTAAATAGCTAAAACAATGAAATCAATAAACACAAGAACATGAAACATATTTATTTTAGCATCAATTAACAGGAAAAGAAACAAAAAATACAAAACAACCCTAGTCAACTAAAATCTAAATTCAACCAAAAATTATTCATTTCAGCGTCAATTAATAGGAAAAAAAACAAATCAACAATCTTACTACATAATAATCAACTAAATTAAACCAAAAATAAGTCATTAATTTGAAGTGTCATCAATTTAAACGCAAAATTCGAGACTTCTCAACACTCATCCGAACACCACTCCAAAAACGACATCCAACCCGAATCCTTGAAAACATTCGGAATTTCGGACGATTTTTCCAGCTTATCACGAAGCTGCAAAAACTTACTTTTATACAGTTTGAAATCATCATCGCGACAACTACACATCCACACAGCATCCTTCAGCCAACTAAACATATCATTTCTAGCGACTTTATAACATCCTTTCAAAAAATTTACCGACGATAAAATTGCCATTTTAAATTCATTGGCTGATCGAATATCTTCAAATGACCCTTCGATAAAATCAACGAGCTGATTAGGCGGAGGGAAGATGAATTTATCTGTTTCAAACCAATTAGCGCACCCGTAGAAGTTCTGTCGCAATATCATCTGTTTGGTTTTCATAGGATCTGACGAAAATATGCTGATAAATCGATACAATTCGGAAAATCGCATTCCAGTGAATAAAGTGTAGCAGTAATCTGCTGACCAATAATCCTGCGTGTACATTACTTCCATTTTGAATTCTTCAGTTCCCTCTTCTTCACAACATATGTCCATAAATTGCTGGAAACAATCGGTAGGATATTTCTTAAACACATCGATCCATTGCACTGCCCAAAATTCGTGCCGTCTATAATTCGGATCAATGGTTGATAAAATGGCAACGTCTAATCGAAGGTCGGTCAAGTTCAAGTCACGATTCCACCATTTCCACTGTATGTAATTACTGGATACAGCTTTCTGCAATTCGTAAGGAGCAAGATTGAAGATTTCTACAGCCAGAGAAATATGATCAGTAGAGTGAATGTCAAACTTCCTGCACGAGAAAAATTCTCCAATCACACGAGGAAATGCGTTCTCCCAATACCAATCTCGTATACGCATCCAAACCTGCACCACAAAATCTGCATGCATCCAAAATCTCATCAAATATGTCAAAATGTCGAACTCATCAAGAAGAACGTATTTCATGCATACATCGGCACCGTAGAACAACGTCTCCAATTCTTTGTCAGTCAATTTTATTAGAAAATTTTCCCAACTTCTGAATGACTTTTTTTTCAGATAGCGTTTTTTGAGGAAATTAATTTGTTTATCCAAATTCAGTCGATTAAAGAAATAATCAGCAGCACAAACTGGGTAGTTGTATTCACCATTGAACACTTTCTCGATGATATATTTAGTCAATCTGGTAGTCTCACCCTTTCTGCAAACGCACTCCCAATAATACACCAATGGATAATGTCGTTCAGCGTTTCGCAAGTTAATCTCCGTCTTCGAATTTGACCACAATGTTCGGAACTCATTTTTCAAACAATGATTACAAGCGATTCTGTACTTTTCTGCAGCATTCAAATCATCTTGTTTGAGCATTTCTCGAGCGGTTTATTCACCGTTAATGGTACCATCGGTTGACCAAACCAAAACGTGGAAATATTCCTGTGCTCGACTACCCACTCTATCGAAGAATATCTCTCTATCGTAAAAATCGCTCCACGATGCAATTTGTTCCTTTACCATTGGCATAAACCGTTCGATCTTTTGCTCAATGGCTGTTGGCAATACGATGATCTTTCGTACTTTTTTAGGAGGATTGGTTGGGTTCATCATGGCAGCTCGACGACACAACACCGCAGCAGACACCACCGATGCTGTAAGTTCCAGGCTACACGGATTTCGCCGTAAATTACACAAAGGTTCGAGCGAAGACATGATTTCACTCCGGGTAATCTGAAATGATGATGGTTCGTTGTTAGAGAACTGCTAATGAAATTCATTGAACAAGCGATGCACTTCAGGAAAAATCAACGCTGCGACTGAGAAAAATAAGGTGTTGGTAATTGACTGAAAGTAAAAAATTAATAAAAAAAATTGTGTTATTTGCTCTTGAAATTTCAATTTTCGAAACTTCTTTGCCCTTTTCCCACTATGGATAACTTTGCGGTCAGTGCACAACTTATCCCCCACTTCGAATACGAACGATTTCAAAAATACTCAATCTTGGTGATCTCTCTGAGAAATATGGTATCCAAAAGCAGCACACCTCCCCATTACATATTCCAACAACAGTTATAATATGGTATAAGAAAATCTCACAAGATGCAATTTTCGCTCAGAATTCACAACAATACCTTCATATTATTGATTAATAGAAAATTTTCTTCGGAAAGGTACCAGACCCATACCTGGGATTTTTTCTTACTCCAGGTAAATAAAATAGTAGTCAGGGCAAGCCTCGAAATTATAAAACTTCCATCCCCTTAGATAAAATCTGCAAAATTCTGGCAATCCAATCAAACTTTTCAAATGACACCTTCAAAAATCAGTGAGGAAACTGAGGAAAGTCTCATTGCTCGTTTCAAATTTTTAACCTCGTTGGGCAAAATTCTGTAAAAATTTCAATTTTCAAAAATCTGCTGGAGGCTCCAGAACTGCTTAAAATGGTTCGATGACATTTCCAAATACATACGTACAATCCATTCAGAATGTAAGGGAAGGGAGGGGTATAAAACGAGTACACACCAAATTTTAGCATCTTACAAGGGAAACTCTTGAAGGGTCCGCCTCCGATTTGAACGGGACCGCAATTTTTGGAAAGAGCATGGTCTAAAACCCCCAAAACCAAATTTTCAGCTGCCCAAAACATCATTTATCTCGATATTTGGCGAACGTTTGAAAATTCAAAATTGACTGTTTTTGGTGATTTATGCCTTCTTCAGAAACGTAGCCTATGTACATTATTTGATCAGCAAAAATGATCAAAATAAGTCCTAAAACTGATATTAATTCCCCAAATTCAAATTTAACCGTTTCCAGTCATTCTGGAGCCTCCGGCGCGATTTTTCAATTTCTCCAGCATTTTTAATTTGCTCCAGAAGACGTGAATATGAAGTTGGGCAGCTAAAAATCGAGTTGTGTGTTATACTCGACCGGTTTAACGAATTTATCCACATTTCAGCCGATCCTGGAGAGGACACCTCAAGAGTGGGTTTTTGACCAGCTTTTTTTTTTTTCAAAACAAAAATATACAAAAATCAAAAATTTCCACTTTACGAGAAAATTGTCGAAATTTGCGCGAATCGCAGTATTTTGTCATGAACTAACCCCACCAGAGCGAATTTCGCCATTTCCAGCCATTCTGGAGCCCCCAGCGCGATTTTACAATTTCTCCAGAGGCTCCAGAAAGGCTGGAAATGGTGAAATTCACTCTCGTGGGCTTCATTAATGACGAAATACAGCGATTCGCGCATATTTCAAAAA